>NC_041393.1:11281287-11317185 GCF_002162155.2 Triticum dicoccoides
TTTGTTTTCGCATTGAAATGTTTTACATAGTTTCAATGTATGGTTTAATTAATTAGATGCTCTGGAGAGCTATATGTTGTTAGATGAGAACTATGTATGCACTTTGGTTTTAATGTGATGATGAACTTCTATTAATTTGGACACTTAATTATATATAATGCACGCAGATGAACTGGCAATGGATGTACGGTGACAGACACACCCGCGAGTACATTAAGGGCATGCATGACATTCTCGATGCGGCTGAGGCAAACAAGCAGAATGGTTTTATGTGTTGTCCATGCACTGAATGTGGGAATACGAGGTCTTACTCTAACCGGAAAATCCTTCACTCCCACCTGCTTTACAAGGGTTTCATGCCACACTATAATGTTTGGACGAGGCACGAAGAAATAGGGGTTATGATGGAAGACGGCGGAGAAGAAGAGTACGATGACAACTATGTGCCCCCTGAATACGGTGATGCTGCAACGGGGGGAGCTGGTGAAGATCAAGAGGAACCAGACGATGTGCCCAATGATGCTGCAACGGGTGAAGCTGCTGAACATCAAGAGGAACCAGACGATGTGCCCGATGATGATGATCTCCGCCGGGTCATTGTCGATGCAAGGACGCAATGCGAAAGTCAAAAGGAGAAGATAAAGTTCGATTGCATGTTAGAGGATCACAAAAAAGGGTTATACCCCAATTGCGAAGATGGCAACACAAAGCTCGGTACCGTACTGGAATTGCTGCCCTGGAAAGCAGAGAATGCTGTGGCTGACAAAGGATTTGAGAAGCTACTCAAAATATGGAAGAAGAAGCTTCCAAAGGATAACGAATTGCCCGACAGTACATACGCAACAAAGAAGGTCGTATGCCCTCTAGGATTGGAGGTGGAGAAGATACATGCATGCCCTAATGACTGCATCCTCTACCACGGTGCATACAAGGATCTGAACGCATGCCCGGTATGTGGTGCATTGCAGTATAAGATCAGACGAGATGACACTGGTGATGTTGACGGCGAGCCCCCCAGGAAGAGGGTTCCCCGTTAAACATTTTCAAAATCCTCAAAAACCTAATAGAAAAAAGTTACGGGGCTTTTAAGATCTAGAGTGGAAAAAATCGAAAAAAATTCAAACAGTGGGCAAACTGTGGTCAAACAATGGTCAAACTAATTATTCTAGAATATTAGTGTTACTAAATAGTTATTTTAGTTATTTCAATTTTGGTCCAATCTGGTCAAACTGTGGTCAAACTATGGTCAAACAATGGTCAAACTAATTATTCAAGAAATATTAGTGTTACTAAATAATTATTGTTTTTTAAAACAATAGTTTCAAACTCAAACAGTGAAATGTGTCACTTCATGCTCAAGCAAAATTCCTGAAGGTTAATAGGATTGACATCTTATTATTGTCAGGAAAACAACAAGTGCAGACTTGGAAACGAAGGAGAATAGAATCCGAAAGTTAAGCGTGCTCGGGCTGGAGTAGTGAGAGGGATGGGTGACCGTTCGGGAAGTTAGATGATTTGGAATGATGAGGGGTGATTAGAGGATAAATTGAGAAGTGATGAGGGGTGGTGATTACAGACTAGTGGTTAAAATAATTCAGAAGTTTGAAAACAAAAAAAAATTCAAAAAAAAAATTCAAAAAAAAATCATAAAATTTCCTTTAGTCCCGGTTGGTGTTACCAACCGGGACTAAAGGTGGAGCTCACGTGGCCGCGCCCTTTAGTCCCGGTTCTGGATTGAACCGGGATTAAAGGGTCAGGGCATTAGTACCGACACTTTAGTCCCGGTTCAGTAACCGGGACTAAAGGCCCTTACGAACCGGGACTATAGGCCCTTTTTCTACCAGTGTTTCGGGGTTTATCGGTAACGTGCCGGGACCACCGGGAGGGTCCCGGGGGTCCACCAAGTGGGGCCACATGCTCCGGAGGCTTGCATGGGCCAAGGGTGGTGAGGGACCAGCCCCTAAGTGGGCTGGTGCGCCTCCCACAAGGCCCAAGGCGCAACAAAGGAGGAGAGAGGGGAAACCCTAGGCTTAGATGGGCCTAAGGCCCATCCTAGGGGGCGCCCCCTCTCTCCCCCTCTTGGCCGCCTCCCCTTTCCCATCTAGGGCTGCCGCCCCCCTAGGGGTGGGAACCCTAGAGGGGGCGCACCCTCCTGCCTCTCCCCTATATATAGCGGGACCTGGGGCTGCCCATAAAGGGTGATCTGATCTCTGCCTGTTGGTGCAGCCCTCCCTCTTGTTCTTTTCTTCTTTCTGAAAGGAAAAATATTCTTACTTGTATGTTTACATAGATACTTGTATTATTTTCTTACTTTTATTATTGCATCTTATATAGTGCGATGGTTTTGGTATCCGCCCCCATCGGCCCTCGTCCTGTCTATGATTCGGATGTGGTATATATATTATCTTTATAACTATTGGTTCATTTATTGTTTATGAAAATTATGCCGACCAACGTGACATAGATTTTATTTATGTAGGATGTATGTGAATCGGAAATGCCAACCGACCCTATTGTCGAGAGTTTAAATTTAGTTGAAGAAGAAAACAATTTGTTGAAGGAAAAAATAAAAAAAATTGAGGAGGAGAAGGTGATATTGGAGTTGCATGTTGCGGATGTCGTCAATGATCACATGATCAAGATGGATGCAATGCGCTTGAAGATTAGAAAGATTAGAAAATATGCCATTCATACCGAGGCTTGGTATCATTATGCCGTTGGATCAATTGTTACCTTGGTTGCGATTATGATCGCATTTGTTTTCGCATTGAAATGTTTTACATAGTTTCAATGTATGGTTTAATTAATTAGATGCTCTGGAGAGCTATATGTTGTTAGATGAGAACTATGTATGCACTTTGGTTTTAATGTGATGATGAACTTCTATTAATTTGGACACTTAATTATATATAATGCACGCAGATGAACTGGCAATGGATGTACGGTGACAGACACACCCGCGAGTACATTAAGGGCATGCATGACATTCTCGATGCGGCTGAGGCAAACAAGCAGAATGGTTTTATGTGTTGTCCATGCACTGAATGTGGGAATACGAGGTCTTACTCTAACCGGAAAATCCTTCACTCCCACCTGCTTTACAAGGGTTTCATGCCACACTATAATGTTTGGACGAGGCACGAAGAAATAGGGGTTATGATGGAAGACGGCGGAGAAGAAGAGTACGATGACAACTATGTGCCCCCTGAATACGGTGAAGCTGCAACGGGGGGAGCTGGTGAAGATCAAGAGGAACCAGACGATGTGCCCAATGATGCTGCAACGGGTGAAGCTGCTGAAGATCAAGAGGAACTAGACGATGTGCCCGATGATGATGATCTCCGCCGGGTCATTGTCGATGCAAGGACGCAATGCGAAAGTCAAAAGGAGAAGCTAAAGTTCGATTGCATGTTAGAGGATCACAAAAAAGGGTTATACCCCAATTGCGAAGATGGCAACACAAAGCTCGGTACCGTACTGGAATTGCTGCACTGGAAGGCAGAGAATGCTGTGGCTGACAAAGGATTTGAGAAACTACTGAAAATATGGAAGAAGAAGCTTCCAAAGGATAACGAATTGCCCGACAGTACATACGCAGCAAAGAAGGTTGTATGCCCTCTAGGATTGGAGGTGGAGAAGATACATGCATGCCCTAATGACTGCATCCTCTACCGCGGTGCATACAAGGATCTGAACGCATGCCCGGTATGTGGTGCATTGCGGTATAAGATCAGACGAGATGACACTGGTGATGTTGACGGCGAGCCCCCCAGGAAGAGGGTTCCACGTTAAACATTTTCAAAATCCTCAAAAACCTAATAGAAAAAAGTTACGGGGCTTTTAAGATCTAGAGTGGAAAAAATCGAAAAAAATTCAAACAGTGGGCAAACTGTGGTCAAACAATGGTCAAAATAATTATTCTAGAATATTAGTGTTACTAAATAATTATTTTAGTTATTTCAATTTTGGTCCAATCTGGTCAAACTGTGGTCAAACAATGGTCAAACTAATTATTCAAGAAATATTAGTGTTACTAAATAATTATTGTTTTTTAAAACAATAGTTTCAAACTCAAACAGTGAAATGTGTCACTTCATGCTCAAGCAAAATTCCTGAAGGTTAATAGGATTGACATCTTACTATTGTCAGGAAAACAACAAGTGCAGACTTGGAAACGAAGGAGAATAGAACCCGAAAGTTAAGCGTGCTCGGGCTGGAGTAGTGAGAGGGATGGGTGACCGTTCGGGAAGTTAGATGATTTGGAATGATGAGGGGTGATTAGAGGATAAATTGAGAAGTGATGAGGGGTGGTGATTACAGACTAGTGGTTAAAATAATTCAGAAGTTTGAAAATAAAAAAAAATTCAAAAAAAAATTTCAAAAAAAATCATAAAATTTCCTTTAGTCCCAGTTGGTGTTACCAACCGGGTCTAAAGGTAGAGCTCACGTGGCCGCGCCCTTTAGTCCCGGTTCTGGATTGAACCGGGACTAAAGGGTCAGGGCATTAGTACCGACACTTTAGTCCCGGTTCAGTAACCGGGACTAAAGGCCCTTACGAACCGGGACTATAGGCCCTTTTTCTACCAGTGTTTCGGGGTTTATCGGTAACGTGCCGGGACCACCGGGAGGGTCCCGGGGGTCCACCAAGTGGGGCCACATGCTCCGGAGGCTTGCATGGGCCAAGGGTGGTGAGGGACCAGCCCCTAAGTGGGCTGGTGCGCCTCCCACAAGGCCCAAGGCGCAGCAAAGGAGGAGAGAGGGGAAGCCCTAGGCTTAGATGGGCCTAAGGCCCATCCTAGGGGGCGCCCCCTCTCTCCCCCTCTTGGCCGCCTCCCCTTTCCCATCTAGGGCTGCCGCCCCCCTAGGGGTGGGAACCCTAGAGGGGGCGCACCCTCCTCCCTCTCCCCTATATATAGTGGGGCCTGGGGCTGCCCATAAAGGGTGATCTGATCTCTGCCTGTTGGTGCAGCCCTCCCTCTTGTTCTTATCTTCTTTCTGAAAGGAAAAATATTCTTACTTGTATGTTTATATAGATACTTGTATTATTTTCTTACTTTTATTATTGCATCTTATATAGTGCGATGGTTTTGGTATCCGCCCCCATCGGCCCTCGTCCTGTCTATGATTCGGATGTGGTATATATATCATCTTTATAACTATTGGTTCATTTATTGTTTATGAAAATTATGCCGACCAACGTGGCATAGATTTTATTTATGTAGGATGTATGTGAATCGGAAATGCCAACCGACCCTATTGTCGAGAGGTTAAATTTAGTTGAAGAAGAAAACAATTTGTTGAAGGAAAAAATAAAAAAAATTGAGGAGGAGAAGGTGATATTGGAGTTGCATGTTGCGGATGTCATCGATGATCACAAGATCAAGATGGATGCAATGCGCTTGAAGATTAGAAAGATTAGAAAATATGCCATTCATACCGAGGCTTGGTATCATTATGCCGTTGGATCAATTGTTACCTTGGTTGCGATTATGATCGCATTTGTTTTCGCATTGAAATGTTTTACATAGTTTCAATGTATGGTTTAATTAATTAGATGCTCTGGAGAGCTATATGTTGTTAGATGAGAACTATGTATGCACTTTGGTTTTAATGTGATGATGAACTTCTATTAATTTGGACACTTAATTATATATAATGCACGCAGATGAACTGGCAATGGATGTACGGTGACAGACACACCCGCGAGTACATTAAGGGCATGCATGACATTCTCGATGCGGCTGAGGCAAACAAGCAGAATGGTTTTATGTGTTGTCCATGCACTGAATGTGGGAATACGAGGTCTTACTCTAACCGGAAAATCCTTCACTCCCACCTGCTTTACAAGGGTTTCATGCCACACTATAATGTTTGGACGAGGCACAAAGAAATAGGGGTTATGATGGAAGACGGCGGAGAAGAAGAGTACGATGACAACTATGTGCCCCCTGAATACGGTGATGCTGCAACGGGGGGAGCTGGAGAAGATCAAGAGGAACCAGACGATGTGCCCAATGATGCTGCAACGGGTGAAGCTGCTGAAGATCAAGAGGAACCAGACGATGTGCCCGATGATGATGATCTCCGCCGGGTCATTGTCGATGCAAGGACGCAATGCGAAAGTCAAAAGGAGAAGCTAAAGTTCGATTGCATGTTAGAGGATCACAAAAAAGGGTTATACCCCAATTGCGAAGATGGCAACACAAAGCTCGGTACCGTACTGGAATTGCTGCACTGGAAGGCAGAGAATGCTGTGGCTGACAAAGGATTTGAGAAGCTACTGAAAATATGGAAGAAGAAGCTTCCAAAGGATAACGAATTGCCCGACAGTACATACGCAGCAAAGAAGGTCGTATGCCCTCTAGGATTGGAGGTGGAGAAGATACATGCATGCCCTAATGACTGCATCCTCTACCGCGGTGCATACAAGGATCTGAACGCATGCCCGGTATGTGGTGCATTGCGGTATAAGATCAGACGAGATGACACTGGTGATGTTGACGGCGAGCCCCCCAGGAAGAGGGTTCCCCGTTAAACATTTTCAAAATCCTCAAAAACCTAATAGAAAAAAGTTACGGGGCTTTTAAGATCTAGAGTGGAAAAAATCGAAAAAAATTCAAACAGTGGGCAAACTGTGGTCAAACAATGGTCAAACTAATTATTCTAGAATATTAGTGTTACTAAATAATTATTTTAGTTATTTCAATTTTGGTCCAATCTGGTTAAACTGTGGTCAAACTGTGGTCAAACAATGGTCAAACTAATTATTCAAGAAATATTAGTGTTACTAAATAATTATTGTTTTTTAAAACAATAGTTTCAAACTCAAACAGTGAAATGTGTCACTTCATGCTCAAGCAAAATTCCTGAAGGTTAATAGGATTGACATCTTACTATTGTCAGGAAAACAACAAGTGCAGACTTGGAAACGAAGGAGAATAGAACCCGAAAGTTAAGCGTGCTCGGGCTGGAGTAGTGAGAGGGATGGGTGACCGTTCGGGAAGTTAGATGATTTGGAATGATGAGGGGTGATTAGAGGATAAATTGAGAAGTTATGAGGGGTGGTGATTACAGACTAGTGGTTAAAATAATTCAGAAGTTTGAAAATAAAAAAAAAATTCAAAAAAAAATTTAAAAAAAAATCATAAAATTTCCTTTAGTCCCGGTTGGTGTTACCAATCGGGACTAAAGGTGGAGCTCACGTGGCCGCGCCCTTTAGTCCCGGTTCTGGATTGAACCGGGACTAAAGGGTCAGGGCATTAGTACCGACACTTTAGTCCCGGTTCAGGAACCGGGACTAAAGGCCCTTACGAACCGGGACTATAGGCCCTTTTTCTACCAGTGTTTCGGGGTTTATCGGTAACGTGCCGGGACCACCGGGAGGGTCCCGGGGGTCCACCAAGTGGGGCCACATGCTCCGGAGGCTTGCATGGGCCAAGGGTGGTGAGGGACCAGCCCCTAAGTGGGCTGGTGCGCCTCCCACAAGGCCCAAGGCGCAGCAAAGGAGGAGAGAGGGGAAACCCTAGGCTTAGATGGGCCTAAGGCCCATCCTAGGGGGCGCCCCCTCTCTCCCCCTCTTGGCCGCCTCCCCTTTCCCATCTAGGGCTGCCGCCCCCTTAGGGGTGGGAACCCTAGAGGGGGCGCACCCTCCTCCCTCTCCCCTATATATAGTGGGGCCTGGGGCTGCCCATAAAGGGTGATCTGATCTCTGCCTGTTGGTGCAGCCCTCCCTCTTGTTCTTATCTTCTTTCTGAAAGGAAAAATATTCTTACTTGTATGTTTACATAGATACTTGTATTATTTTCTTACTTTTATTATTGCATCTTATATAGTGCGATGGTTTTGGTATCCGCCCCCATCGGCCCTCGTCCTGTCTATGATTCAGATGTGGTATATATATTATCTTTATAACTATTGGTTCATTTATTGTTTATGAAAATTATGCCGACCAACGTGACATAGATTTTATTTATGTAGGATGTATGTGAATCGGAAATGCCAACCGACCCTATTGTCGAGAGGTTAAATTTAGTTGAAGAAGAAAACAATTTGTTGAAGGAAAAAATAAAGAAAAACTTAGGAGGAGAAGGTGATATTGGAGTTGCATGTTGCGGATGTCGTCGATGATCACAAGATCAAGATGGATGCAATGCGCTTGAAGATTAGAAAGATTAGAAAATATGCCATTCATAGCGAGGCTTGGTATCATTATGCCGTTGGATCAATTGTTACCTTGGTTGCGATTATGATCGCATTTGTTTTCGCATTGAAATGTTTTACATAGTTTCATTGTATGGTTTAATTAATTAGATGCTCTGGAGAGCTATATGTTGTTAGATGAGAACTATGTATGCACTTTGGTTTTAATGTGATGATGAACTTCTATTAATTTGGACACTTAATTATATATAATGCACGCAGATGAACTGGCAATGGATGTACGGTGACAGACACACCCGCGAGTACATTAAGGGCATGCATGACTTTCTCGATGCGGCTGAGGCAAACAAGCAGAATGGTTTTATGTGTTGTCCATGCACTGAATGTGGGAATACGAGGTCTCACTCTAACCGGAAAATCCTTCACTCCCACCTGCTTTACAAGGGTTTCATGCCACACTATAATGTTTGGACGAGGCACGAAGAAATAGGGGTTATGATGGAAGACGGCGGAGAAAAAGAGTACGATGACAACTATGTGCCCCCTGAATACGGTGATGCTGCAACGGGGGGAGCTGGTGAAGATCAAGAGGAACCAGACGATGTGCCCAATGATGCTGCAACGGGTGAAGCTGCTGAAGATCAAGAGGAACCAGACGATGTGCCCGATGATGATGATCTCCGCCGGGTCATTGTCGATGCAAGGACGCAATGCGAAAGTTAAAAGGAGAAGCTAAAGTTCGATTGCATGTTAGAGGATCACGAAAAAGGGTTATACCCCAATTGCGAAGATGGCAACACAAAGCTCGGTACCGTACTGGAATTGCTGCACTGGAAGGCAGAGAATGTTGTGGCTGACAAAGGATTTGAGAAGCTACTGAAAATATTGAAGAAGAAGCTTCCAAAGGATAACGAATTGCCCGACAGTACATACGCAGTAAAGAAGGTCGTATGCCCTCTAGGATTGGAGGTGGAGAAGATACATGCATGCCCTAATGACTGGATCCTCTACCGCGGTGCATACAAGGATCTGAACGCATGCCCGGTATGCGGTGCATCGCGGTATAAGATCAGACGAGATGACACTGGTGATGTTGACGGCAAACTGTGGGCAAACTGGGCTTTTAAGATCTAGAGTGGAAAAAATCAAAAAAAATTCAAACAGTGGGCAAACTGTGGTCAAACAATGGTCAAACTAATTATTCTAGAATATTAGTGTTACTAAATAATTATTTTAGTTATTTCAATTTTGGTCAAATCTGCTCAAACTGTGGTCAAACTGTGGTCAAACAATGGTCAAACTAATTATTCAAGAAATATTAGTGTTACTAAATAATTATTGTTTTTTAAAACAATAGTTTCAAACTCAAACAGTGAAATGTGTCACTTCATGCTCAAGCAAAATTCCTGAAGGTTAATAGGATTGACATCTTACTATTGTCAGGAAAACAACAAGTGCAGACTTGGAAACGAAGGAGAATAGAACCCGAAAGTTAAGCGTGCTCGCGCTGGAGTAGTGAGAGGGATGGGTGACCGTTCGGGAAGTTAGATGATTTGGAATGATGAGGGGTGATTAGAGGACAAATTGAGAAGTGATGAGGGGTGGTGATTACAGACTAGTGGTTAAAATAATTCAGAAGTTTGAAAATAAAAAAATTCAAAAAAAAATTCTAAATTTTTTTCAAAAAACAATTCATAAAATTTCCTTTAGTCCCGGTTGGTGTTACCAACCGGGACTAAAGGTGGAGCTCACGTGGCCGCGCCCTTTAGTCCCGGTTCTGGATTGAACCGGGACTAAAGGGTCAGGGCATTAGTACCGACACTTTAGTCCCGGTTCAGGAACCGGAACTAAAGGCCCTTACGAACCGGGACTATAGGCCCTTTTTCTACCAGTGTTTTGGGGTTTATCAGTAACGTGACGGGACCACCGGGAGGGTCCCGGGGGTCCACCAAGTGGGGCCACATGCTCCGGAGGATTGCATGGGCCAAGGGTGGTGAGGGACCAGCCCCTAAGTGGGCTGGTGCGCCTCCCACAAGGCCCAAGGCACAGCAAAGGAGGAGAGAGGGGAAACCCTAGGCTTAGATGGGCCTAGGCTTGGAATGATGAGGGGTGATTAGAGGATAAATTGAGAAGTGATGAGGGGTGGTGATTATAGACTAGTGGTTAAAATAATTCAGAAGTTTGAAAATAAAAAAATTCAAAAAAAATTTCTAAATTTTTTTCAAAAAACAATTCATAAAATTTCCTTTAGTCCCGGTTGGTGTTACCAACCGGGACTAAAGGTGGAGCTCACGTGGCCGCGCCCTTTAGTCCCGGTTCTGGATTGAACCGGGACTAAAGGGTTAGGGCATTAGTACCGACACTTTAGTCCTGGTTCAGGAACCGGGACTAAAGGCCCTTACGAACCGGGACTATAGGCCCTTTTTCTACCAGTGTTTCGGGGTTTATCAGTAACGTGCCGGGACCACCGGGAGGGTCCCGGGGGTCCACCAAGTGGGGCCACATGCTCCGGAGGATTGCATGGGCCAAGGGTGGTGAGGGACCAGCCCCTAAGTGGGCTGGTGCGCCTCCCACAAGGCCCAAGGCGCAGCAAAGGAGGAGAGAGGGGAAACCCTAGGCTTAGATGGGCCTAAGGCCCATCCTAGGGGGCGCCCCCTCTCTCCCCCTCTTGGCCGCCTCCCATTTCCCATCTAGGGCTGCCGCCCCCCTAGGGGTGGGAACCCTAGAGGGGGCGCACCCTCCTCCCTCTCCCCTATATATAGTGAGGCCTGGGGCTGCCCATAAAGGGTGATCTGATCTCTCCATGTTGGTGCAGCCCTCCCTCTCTTTCTCCTCATATCTCGCGGTGCTTGGCGAAGCCCTGCAGGATTGCCACGCTCCTCCATCACCACCACGCCGTTGTGCTGCTACTGGATGGAGTCTTCCTCGACCTCTCCCTCTCTCCTTGCTGGATCAAGGCATGGGAGACGTCACCGGGCTGTACGTGTGTTGAACGCGGAGGTGCCGTCCGTTCGGTACTTGGTCATCGGTGATTTGGATCACGACGAGTACGACTCCATCAACCCCGTTCACTTGAACGCTTCTGCTTAGCTAACTACAAGGGTATGTAGATGCACTCTCCTTCCCCTCGTTGCTAGTCTCTCCATAGATAGATCTTGGTGACACGTAGGAAAATTTGGAATTATTGCTACGTTCCCCAACAGTGGCATCATGAGCTAGGTCTATGCGTAGTTTCTATGCACGAGTAGAACACAAAGTAGTTGTGGGCGTTGATTTTGTTCAATATGCTTGTCGTTACTAGTCCAATCTTGATTCGCTGGCATTGTGGGATGAAGCGGCCCGGACCGACCTTACACGTACTCTTACGTGAGACTGGTTCCACCGACTGACATGCACTAGTTGCATAAGGTGGCTAGCGGGCGTCTGTCTCTCCCACTTTAGTCGGATCGGATTCGATGAAAAGGGTCCTTATGAAGGGTAAATAGCAATTGGCATATCACGTTGTGGTTTTTGCGTAGGTAAGAAACGTTCTTGCTAGAAACCCATAGCAGCCACGTAAAACATGCAAACAACAATTAGAGGACGTCTAACTTGTTTTTGTAGGGTATGCTATGTGATGTGATATGGCCAAAAGGATGTGATGAATGATATATGTGATGTATGAGATTGATCATGTTCTTGTAATAGGAAACGACTTGCATGTCGATGAGTATGACAACCGGCAGGAGCCATAGGAGTTGTCTTAATTTATTTATGACCTGCGTGTCAACATAAATGTCATGTAATTACTTTACTTTATTGCTAACCGTTAGCTGTAGTAGTAGAAGTAATAGTTGACGAGACAACTTCATGAAGACACGATGATGGAGATAATGATGATGGAGATCATGGTGTCATGCCGGTGACGATGATGATCATGGAGCCCCGAAGATGGAGATCAAGAGGAGCAAAGTGATGATGGCCATATCATGTCACTATTTGATTGCATGTGATGTTTATCATGTTTATGCATCTTATTTGCTTAGAACGACGGTAGTAAGTAAGATGATTCCTCACTAAAATTTCAAGAAGGTGTTCCCCCTAACTGTGCACCGTTGCGAAAGTTCGTCGTTTCGAAGCACCATGTGATGATCGGGTGTGATAGATTCTTACGTTCACATACAACGGGTGTAAGACAGATTTACACACGCGAAACACTTAGGTTGACTTGACGAGCCTAGCATGTACAGACATGGCCTCGGAACACAAGAGACCGAAAGGTCGAGCATGAGTCCTATGGTAGATACGATCAACATGAAGATGTTCATCGATGTTGACTAGTCCGTCTCACGTGATGATCGGACACGGCCTAGTTGACTCGGATTATGTAATCACTTAGATGACTAGAGGGATGTCTATCTGAGTGGGAGTTCATAAGATGAACTTAATTATCCTGAACATAGTCAAAAGGTCTTCGCAAATTATGTCGTAGCTCGCGCTTCAGTTCTACTGTTTAGATATGTTCCTAGAGAAAATTTAGTTGAAAGTTGATAGTAGCAATTATGCGGACTAGGTCCGTAGACTGAGGATTGTCCTCATTGCTTCATAGAAGGCTTATGTCCTTAATGCACCGCTCAGTGTGCTGAACCTCGAACGTTGTCTGTGGATGTTGCGAACATCTGACATACACATTTTGATAACTACGTGATAGTTCAGTTAAACGGTTTAGAGTTGAGGCACCGAAGACGTTTTGAAACGTCGCAAAACATATGGGATGTTTCGAGGGCTGAAATTGGGATTTCAAACTCGTGTCCACGTCAAGAGGTATAAGACCTCCACGATTTTCTAAGCCTACAAACTAAGGGAGAAAAGCTCAATTGTTGAGCTTGTGCTCATATTGTCTAAGTACAACAATCGCTTGAATCGAGTGGGAGTTGATCTTCCAGATGAGATAGTGATGTTTCTCCGAAGTCATTACCACCAAGCTGCTAGAGCTTCGTGATGAACTATGATATATCAGGGACATATATGATGATCCTTGAGATATTCGCGATGTTTGACACCGCGAAAGTAGAAATCAAGAAGGAGCATCAATTGTTGATGGTTGGTGAAACCACTAGTTTCAAAAAGGGCAAGGGAACAAAGGGATACTTCATGAAACGGCAATTCAGCTGCTGCTCTAGTGAAGAAACCCAAGGTTAAACCCAAACCCGAGACTGAGTGCTTCTGTAATAAGGGGAACAACCACTGGAGCAGAATTACCCTAGATACTTGGTAGATGAGAAGGCTGGCAAGGTCGATAGAAGTATATTACATATACATTGTGTTGATGTGTACTTTACTAGTACTCCTAGTAGCACCAGGGTATTAGATACCGGTTCGGTTGCTAAGTGTTAGTAACTCGAAACAAAAGGCTACGGAATAAACGGAGACTAGCTAAAGGTGAGCTGACGATATGTGTTGGAAGTGTTTCCAGGGTTGATATGATCAAGCATCGCATGCTCCCTCTACCATCGAGATTGGTATTAAAACCTAAATAATTGTTATTTGGTGTTTGCGTTGAGCATAGACATGATTGGATTACGTCTATCGCAATACGGTTATTCATTTAAGGAGAATAATGGTTACTCTGTTTATTTGAATAATACCTTCAATGGTCTTGAACCTAAAATGAATGGTTCATTGAATCTCGATCGTAGTGGTACACATGTTCATGCCAAAAGATAGTAATGATAGTACCACCTACTTGTGGCACTGTCACTTAAGTCATATCGGTATAAAACGCATGAAGAAGCTCCATGTTGATGGATCTTTGGACTCACTCATTTTTGAAAGGATTGAGACATGCGAACCATGTTTGTTGGTAGATATGCATGAAAAAACTCCATGCAAATGGACCGTTTGGACTCACTTGATTTTGAATCACTTGAGACATGCAAATCATACCACATAGGCAAGATGACTGAAAGCCTCATTTTCAGTAAAATGAAACTAGAAAGCAACTTGCTGGAAGTAATACATTTTGATGTGTGCAGTCCAATGAGTGCTGAGGCGTGTAGTGGATATCGTTATGTTCTTACTTCACAGATGATTTGAGTAGATATTGAGTATATTTACTTGATGAATCACAAGTCTGAATTATTGAAAGGTTCAAGTAATTTCAGGGTGAAGTTGAAAGATCATCGTGACAAAAGGATAAAAGATCTATGATATGATCATAGAGATGAATATCTGAATTACGAGTTTGGCACAGAATTAAGACATTGTAGAAATTGTTTCACAACTAATACAGCCTGGAACATCATAGTGTGATGGTGTGTCCGAACATCATAACTGCACCCTATTGGATATGATGCATACCATGATGTCTCTTATCGAATTACCACGATAGTTTATGGGTTAGGCATTGGAGACAAACCGCATTCACTTTAAATAGGGCACCATGTAGTTCCAATTGTTTATGAACTTTTCTTACATGATAGATTTTCCAGAACCAGGATTTGTCAAATTTTCTCCAACTGGTTTTGCTAAGAGCGAAAGTTAATTTTTCCTCGAGCGAGGAGTGCATGCACGTGGTGTATATTGGCCAGCCCAGCCCAGCCGAGTGTTATACCGAGCTCCCGGCCTATGCACTTTGCAAGAAAAGCAGTTTCTAGAGTCCCTTGCCTCGAAAAGAAAAGGACGCTAGAGGCCAATCCGTCAATAACCGTGAAGCTCCTAGTAGCCTGTGCGTTGGCCTAGCTGTCCACACATAAACTTGAAGAAGATGCTCATTATGCTATATACCCTTGATTATATTTTAATTTAACAATAAGGTCCTTATTGAAAAAAGTTATGGTTTTTAGTTTTTGCTGCATTGGAAAACAGTGAATCCTATTTGTCACCCTTTGAGATAAGATGTCGGGGTAACACAAACATCAAGTGAAGTTGGCTGACCCAAATAGCGCCAAGAGAAGTTGGGCTGGCCCAAAAGGCATTTCCTGTTTCCACGGATTTGGGAAGGCTTTGTGCATGGTTTGTCGAGTTTTAAAATGGTTTCTAGTAAATTCTTGTTTGGGTTTTCAGTTGTTTTCTCTCTTATATTTTACAGGTTTAATTCTTCCGTTTTTTACTTCGCTCCTGTATTTTTTTTCTTTTTCTTAAAAAAAGTGTTTCTGGAATTTTGAAATGTCCACTATTTTCAAACAAACTTTTGCAAATTTTGAAAAAATGTTGCAGGAATTTTTAAAATGTTTGGCTCCAGAGTAACTCCATTGAACGGAAGCTTTATTATATAAAATGGGCTTGATTATCCCATGGCTTGCATCATCTCGAGGCGCTTACTTAATTTTTTTTAAATACATGCATGTGTGGCTCCCGAGTAACTCCATTGAACCTGTACAGATACTTTCAGCGAACAACAAGTTTATTGGGGTGAGGGTCAAATAGGTTTCTTTACACATCTCAACTTTGGAAGGAAGCAGCTGAGTAGTTTCTCTCCCCATCTTTACACATCTCACCTTTCAAGAGAAGATACCGCAACAAAGCATCCCCTGACCCATATAAATGGTACCACCCCGTTCATATCAGCCAACAGTCAGGGGCTTTGAGTTTAAGATCCAGAATTTGGAAGCAAAAATGAGTGAGCCGGTTAAGGTGATGAGCACTTTCTGCAGCATATACGGCCACCGTCCGGAGGTGGCCCTGAGGCTCAAGGCAATACCTTACGAGCTGCTCCTGGAAGACATGCCCAACAACAAGAGCGAGCTGCTGCTCACGCACAACCCTGTCCACAAACTGGTCCCCGTGCTCCTTCATGGCGACAGATCCATCTGCGAGTCGCTCATCATCATAGAGTACATCGACGAGGCCTTCAAGGGGCCACCATTGCTGCCAGCCGACCCCTACGAGAGGGCCTCGGCCCGTTTCTGGGCGCAGTTCATCGACCAAAAGGTACCATCTCTTCTCTTGTGAGTTGTGAACTTTTAAGCACGTTTCTGTCCTGAACACTGTACCGTAGTTTGCTAGGCCGTTCTGGATGTCGATATGTATGGCGGATGGTGACAAAGAGGAGGAGGAGTTCTTGAAGGAGGCCAAGGCGAATCTGCTGCTTCTCGAGGGGCAGCTTAAGGGGAAGAGGTTCTTTGGAGGCGACTCGATTGGCCTCGTGGACATAGCTGCTAGTGGGTTAGCTCGCTGGCTCGGAGCCTTCGAAGAGATCTCCGGGGTTAATCTACTCACAGATGAACAGTTCCCTGCTCTGTGCCGCTGGGCGAAAGAATATGCCAGCGATGAGCGTGCTAAGGAGTGCCTGCCGAACATGGCTGAACTGGTCGCCAAGTTCACTGCAGTGAAGAAGAAGTTTCTAGCAATGGCAGAGGTTCAGAAGTGATCCCGTGTTATCAGTGCGAGGATATCATGGTTATGACATAAATCAATCGTATGGACATGTTTCCTGGGAAAAGGAACAAGCTACTTAAGTGTACTATACTATGGTGTGTAATTCCCATTTGGTTGTAACTTGTCTTGCTTTCTCAGATCCAGAAATCGGTAGACACATGGCGGATTGTATTTCTTTTCCAATGCAGGGTGCAGCACCATTACGAGCAATCAATATTTCTTGTTAATTATGATGGTATTCGTATCTTCAGAGAGGGTCTGGAATTATTTGTCCTAATTTTGATGATGACAACGCGCAGAGCAGGGCAGGGATCTAAAATTGCCTTCCTACACCCACCATCCATAGCTCTGTACCACTAACCAGCTTCGTTGGGTTCTGGATAAATCTATTCTTAATCCGTGCCTGCCCAAGGCAAATTAATAAATTAGACCAATAATGCAGATCTCAGGGACAGCACACTGCATCTGTGACCAACTAGCTTAATTTTTGGTTTCGATGAGTAGGAGTTGAAGAATAATGTGATTCAGTTTTACAAGAATGATTATCTTAGTTCTGGTTGAAACTGAATATCTGTCCTGTCATTTGTAAAAACATTACCTACATGCAATGCCTACATGTGAAGCTTAAGAATTTGAAACGCGCATCCATATATATAGGGCCTAATGTGTTTTTCGATATTGCCTTTGACTATTGATACGATTAATAATATAGGAGATGCATAATGTGAAAATATCATTGAAAGCTCCTTTCTTGTACGAATTTGATGGTATGCTTTATGTAACTTGCATGTCATATATTATTGCTCTAACATGTGTTCAAAGTTTGCATCGATAAATGCATTATGCCCTATATATATGGACTAGCACAAATGTCCGTACGTTGCAACAGGAGAAAACACCGATTCCAATGAACCACGGTTGCTGAGTCAACAAACTATGTCATGGGTCAACAATCGCTGACGAGAAAAAAAAGATGGATCGTTTGAGGATATCGTAACTTGAGCTCAGGACATGGGGTATAATTCTGAGTAAATTGATCCACCTGAACAATGTTAACTTAAGATTATCAGTTCATTCTGAAATTAAAGTAGAACATGAAAAAATAGCAATATCAGTGAATCTGAAGTAATAGCCACAGCAATTTAATCAACCTAGAATAAGTGCAGCTGCAGCAAGCAAATTAATCCAGATGGATATTAGCTACAAAATTTCCCAACCTGCGCATTGCAGTGAGAAAAGTATATCACATGCAATGCACCTAGACAAATAACTGACGCCCTCTATTTGAACTATCATACTAAATCTCAGTACGCAATCTTCCTAGAATAGGTAGATCAAAAGGAAAAAAAAATGAGTTCCACAGAGAACTTCAATATCCTTTGGTAAACACAAGGAACCTACACACTTAGTTGAGAAAAACTGATGCATATGTGCGTTGCTACAAGTTATTATCCGGGTCAAGATTGTAGAATTCGAAAAACAAAACTCATGTCCTCAGGTGCCATCTCCTTTAGATGTGCACTGCTCTCAAGTAGAAGGCCCGTGATTGGATAGAAAGAAATGAGTTAATAGAACAGTCAGAACACCTTAATTCACAGGCATGCCTGAGATATATCTCACAGTGCCTACAAAGTAATGCTATGATGCTTGCTTATTTTTCCTCGAAATCTTGGACGGAAGGCCATTACCAACAGAACTGCTAACTTATCAACGGATAATTCTAAATGCACAGATGATTACGGAAGGTTTACGGGTCTCTCTACACTAATTATCTTTGGCTCCCCTGATTTTCAAGGAGGGTGGGGCCCGTCAACCTCTATAATCTCCAATCAAACACTGCCAGCTAGCACCATTCTGTAAAGTATGTAAAATCTGTCCATCATTCTAGCATTGATCCTTACCAACAACCAGGATTACAAAAAATAGATACGAGCCTAGCCGAGGAATTGTAATAAGTGAGGCAGCTACAAGCTCAACTATTACTACTTGGCCCCCGGGCGTCGAAAAAGAGCATCTCTAGCCGTTGGCCCCCAGGGCATCGAAAAAGAGCCGCCTGGGGGCGAACCGGCGCTAGATTGGCCCCCGGTGGCGATCTAGCTCCCAGCCACGCCCCCTAAGTCGCGGCAAATTCAAACTTGGTTATTCCCGCTCACAAAAAATTGCCACAAGTCCGGCGATCTGCGGCCCAGTTCGGCGATCAGATTAAAAGTTCGGCGTAGAAAAAAGAAAAGACGTGTGGGCAACGTATCAAACGGCGGCGGCGTCCTCTTGTGTCAGCGGAGTCGGCGTGCGTGGGCTTGGTGGTGTCGGAGTTGCTTCTGTGCTGGGCGGCATCGGCGCTGCTTCTGTGCTGCTGGGCGTCGTGGAGGCATCATCTCTCGGGCTTGGCGGCGTGGGCGTGGGAGTTGGCTGCGCCGTCGATGGCAGCAGGTTCAGAATGAGGCCGCGCTCCGCCAAGTACCACGCCTTGAGTTGCTCGTCGTTTCTCTGGAGCATGTCCGCCCCGGCCATCAAGAAAGTCAGGTCGGTGTTCCTCTTCTTCGCGGCGATGTTAGTCCGGAGTAGGTCGAGCTTGACGGCGTTGTTCGTCATCAACGCCGACCACCGCGCCTCTGTCTTCTCTTCACGCAGGGCGGCCCGGCCCTGCGCATCGGCAAGGCAATGCTCAATGGAATCCTGCACTCGTGCGGTTACCAAGTCGGCGTGTTTCCCCTTCTTGCCCCCTTTGTTGCCTTCGGGGCGCCCGTCGCCCTCGCCCGGCATTGGTGCGTCCGGCTTGTAGGTCTCCTTGGCCTTGGCGAGGGTGCGCCGGATATCCGCCCACTTCTCACACTTCTCGATCCGCTCAAAAACGTGGAGGTACTTGAATTCTTTGTCGCTGCTATCTTGGTGAAACATGGTGAACATCCGCACCAGCTACGCCGAGGAACAACCAGTCAGCGGCGCGCACCCGGCAAAAAGAAAAGGAAGAGGCTGCCGTGCCATACCTGATCCTCGATGCTGGCGCCGCTCTCCGGGCGAGCCGCGATCTCCTCGACGATCCCATGTCATTTGTTGTATGCCGATTGGATGAGTCCTCAATGGTTCGCCATTGCCTTCGCACCACGCTGCATGTACACGCCTTTTAAGTAGGGCTCAAGCTCATCGAACTCGACCTTGATGTGGTCCCAATACGTGTCAATGCTCTGGTTCGTGTCGGTGATCGGGTCGATGCAGATGACCTTCCATGCTTCGGTGAGGCACTCGTCCTCCTTGGACGCCCACTTGAAGCGCGGCTCGCCGGTCCTGGCCGCCCCCTTCTTCCATTTCCTCGCCCGAGCAAGCGCCGACTCCTCCTCCTCCTCCTCCTTCGGCTCTGGCTCCTCCTCGCCGTAGTCGAGCTTTCCGTCCATGTCACCATTGAGGTCCATTCTGTCGTCTTGGGTAGTGAACCCGGGGGACGCGGCGACGGCGGCCTAGCCGGCCGTGGTGATGTCGTCCATGTCGGTTTTGGTCACGTCGGTGTCGCCGAGATGCGACGTGGAGGCTTGGGAGAAGGGCAGCGTGCCACGGAGGAGAGGGGGCGTCGCGGAGGATGCGTAGGCCGGCGGTGAGTAGGTGTACGGAGGGTACTGCACGCCGGCGAAGGCGGGCGAGGGCGTTCGCTGGGCCGAATGACCATGAGGAAGGTGATGTTGGGGTTGAACCCGCCGTGCGCGTCACCGTCGGCGTAGCCCGGCGACGGCGTGCAGCCCAGGGTCGTGGCGATGACGAGAAGCCGGCCGGAGAACCGACGCTTTGCTGGCTCCAGGACGCACGCGTACGGGGCGTGGCTGCCGGGTGCGAGGATATCATGGTTATGACATGCATAAATCAATCCCATGGACATGTTAATGATCATGGTTTCCTGGGAAAAGGAACAAGCTACTTAAGTGTTGTGCCGGGTTTCTACGGAGTACTACTACTGTGTAGTTCCCATTTGGTTGTAACTTGTCTTGCTTTCTCAGATGCAGAAATCGGTAGAGACATGGCGGATTGTTTTTCTTTTCCAAATGCAGGGTGCAGCCACCATTACGAGCAATTGATATTTCTTGTTAATTTTGATGGTATACGTTCGTCAGAGAGGGTCTGGAATGATTTTGTGCTAATTTTGATGATGACAACGGGCAGAGCCGGGCAGGGATCTAAAAATGCCTTCCTGCACCCACCACCATCCATAGCTCTGTACCACTGACCAGCTTCGTTGGGTTCTGGATAAATCTATTCTTACCGTGCCTGCTTGTTCAAAAAAAAAACCGTGCCTGCCCAATGTAAATTAATAACCTAGACCTAGATGGCAGATCTCAAGGACAGCACACTGCATCTGTCACCAACTATCTTAATTTTTGGTTTCGATGAGTGGGAGTTGAAGGATAATGTGATTCAGTTTTACTGGAATGATTATCTTAGTTCTGGTTGGAAACTGAATATCTGTCCTGTCATTTGTAAAAATATTACCTGCTTGCAATGCCTACATGTGAAGCTTAAGAATTTGAAACACGCATCCATATATATATGGCCTAATGTGTTTTTTTCTTTGACTATTGATAAGCTTAATAATATATGAGATGCACAATGTGAAATGAAACTTATATCATTGCAAGCTCCTTTCTTGTACAAATTTGACAGTATGCTTTATGTAACTTGCATGTCATATATTATTGCTTTAACATGTGTTCAAAGTTTGCCTCAAAAAACGCATTAGGCTATATATATATGGATAAAGGGAGTAATCAGTTCTGAAGATTCACCAAACACCATAGGTTATGTCCAATGGAAACACGAGCAAGCTTTTATGACGTGCCATAATTGTTTGTAACCATGACCAGAGGGTCATGAGACAGAAAAATTTGTTTATATAATGCACACATAAAACTGTGGGCTAGATAACCCGCATACTAAACAATCAAAAATGAAAGAACGTCTACCAAGGCTGCCCTGAACTACTAGTACTACATGCTTTTTCCTTGAACTTGTTCTATTGCTTGCTTTGAGCCATAACTAAAGGCCAATACTGGGCGCTGGCGCACCGGCCGAAAGTTTCGGCCGGTCAAGCCCCAGTTGTTCGATTCGCGTAATAATAACCGTCCAGATAGCATCTTTTCCCTTACGCGTGGGTCAAAGTCCACTAGTAGAAAACAGGGCTTTGGTCCAGGCCGGGTCAGCCCATTAGTCCCGGTTCAGTCTAGAACCGGGACCAATGTGGGCATTGGTCCCGGTTCATGAGCCCAGGGGGCCGGCCGGGCCACGTGGGCCATTGGTCCCGGTTCATCTGGACCTTTTGGTCCCGGTTGGTGGGATGAACCGGGACCAATGGGCTGAGCTCTTGGCCCACCACCATTGGTCCCGGTTGGTGGCTTGAACCGGGACCAAAGCCTCCCCTTTAGTCCCGTCTCATGTCACCAACTGCGACCAATGAGGTGCCTATATATACCCCTCGCTCGCGAGCAGAGCACCCCAGTGCTCTGTTTTTCTCTGGCCGAGGGGGAGAGGGCTTGGTGGTGCTCTAGCTCACCTCCTATGCACACAAGGTGTTTGATGGAATGCCCGAGCCACACTACTTAAGCTTTCTCTTCTCCAAGCTCGGCCTCCAAGCTCCATTTTCCATAATATTTGTCTAGGTTTAGCGGTCCGTCACGCCCCGTCCCCGTCTTCACCGCCGTCGATCACCCGCGCCGAGCTCATCGCCGGCACCTCCGTGGTGAGCCTCTTGTTCTTATCTTCTTTCTGAAAGGAAAAATATTCTTACTTGTATGTTTACATAGATACTTGTATTATTTTCTTACTTTTATTATTGCATCTTATATAGTGCGATGGTTTTGGTATCCGCCCCCGTCGGCCCTCGTCCTGTCTATGATTCGGATGTGGTATATATATTATCTTTATAACTATTGGTTCATTTATTGTTTATGAAAATTATGCCGACCAACGTGACATAGATTTTATTTATGTAGGATGTATGTGAATCGAAAATGCCAACCGACCGTATTGTCGAGAGGTTAAATTTAGTTGAAGAAGAAAACAATTTGTTGAAGGAAAAAATAAAAAAAATTGAGGAGGAGAAGATGATATTGGATTTGCATGTTGCGGATGTCGTCGATGATCACAAGATCAAGATGGATGCAATGCGCTTGAAGATTAGAAAGATTAGAAAATATGCCATTCATACCGAGGCTTGGTATCATTATGCCGTTGGATCAATTGTTACCTTGGTTGCGATTATGATCGCATTTGTTTTCGCATTGAAATGTTTTACATAGTTTCAATGTATGGTTTAATTAATTAGATGCTCTGGAGAGCTATATGTTGTTAGATGAGAACTATGTATGCACTTTGGTTTTAATGTGATGATGAACTTCTATTAATTTGGACACTTAATTATATATAATGCACGCAGATGAACTGGCAATGGATGTACGGTGACAGACACACCCGCGAGTACATTAAGGGCATGCATGAGTTTCTCGATGCGGCTGAGGCAAACAAGCAGAATAGTTTTATGTGTTGTCCATGCACTGAATGTGGGAATACGAGGTCTTACTCTAACCGGAAAATCCTTCACTCCCACATGCTTTACAAGGGTTTCATGCCACACTATAATGTTTGGACGAGGCACGAAGAAATAGGGGTTATGATGGAAGACGGCGGAGAAGAAGAGTACGATGACAACTATGTGCCCCCTGAATACGGTGATGCTGCAACGGGGGGAGCTGGTGAAGATCAAGAGGAACCAGACGATGTGCCCAATAATGCTGCAACCGGTGAAGCTGCTGAAGATCAAGAGGAACCAGACGATGTTCCCGATGATGATGATCTCCGCCGGGTCATTGTCGATGCAAGGACGCAATGCGAAAGTCAAAAGGAGAAGCTAAAGTTTGATTGCATGTTAGAGGATCACAAAAAAGGGTTATACCCCAATTGCGAAGGTGGAAACACAAAGCTCGGTACCGTACTGGAATTGCTGCACTGGAAGGCAGAGAATGTTGTGGCTGACAAAGGATTTGAGAAGCTATTGAAGAAGAAGCTTCCAAAGGATAACGAATTGCTCGACAGTACATACGCAACAAAGAAGGTCGTATCCCCTCTAGGTGGAGAAGATACATGCATGCCCTAATGACTGCATCCTCTAACGCGGTGCATACAAGGATCTGAACGCATGCCCGGTATATGGTGCATTGCGGTATAAGATCAGACGAGATGACACTGGTGATGTTGACGGCGAGCCCCCCAGGAAGAGGGTTCCCCGTTAAACATTTTCAAAATCCTCAAAAACCTAATAGAAGAAAGTTACGGGGCTTTTAAGATCTAGAGTGGAAAAAATCGAAAAAAATTCAAATAGTGGGAAAACTGTGGTCAAACAATGGTCAAACTAATTATTCTAGAATATTAGTGTTATTAAATAATTATTTTAGTTATTTCAATTTTGGTCAAATCTGCTCAAACTTTGGTCAAACTGTGGTCAAACAATGGTCAAACTAATTATTCAAGAAATATTAGTGTTACTAAATAATTATTGTTTTTTAAAACAATAGTTTCAAACTCAAACAGTGAAATGTGTCACTTCATGCTCAAGCAAAATTCCTGAAGGTTAATAGGATTGACATCTTACTATTGTCAGGAAAACAACAAGTGCAGACTTGGAAACGAAGGAGAATAGAACCCGAAAGTTAAGCGTGCTCGGGCTGGAGTAGTGAGAGGGATGGGTGACCGTTCGGGAAGTTAGATGATTTGGAATGATGAGGGGTGATTAGAGGATAAATTGAGAAGTGACGAGGGGTGGTGATTACAGACTAGTGGTTAAAATAATTCAGAAGTTTGAAAATAAAAAAATTTCAAAAAAAATTTAAAATTTTTTTCAAAAAAAAATCATAAAACGTGGCCGCGCCCTTTAGTCCCGGTTCTGGATTGAACCGGGACTAAAGGGTCAGGGCATTAGTACCGACACTTCAGTCCCGGTTCAGGAACCGGGACTAAAGGCCCTTACGAACCGGAACTATAGGCCCTTTTTCTACCAGTGTTTCGGGGTTTATCAGTAACGTGCCGGGACCACCGGGAGGGTCCCGGGGGTCCACCAAGTGGGGCCACATGCTCCGGAGGCTTGCATGGGCCAAGGGTGGTGAGGGACCAGCCCCTAAGTGGGCTGGTGCGCCTCCCACAAGGCCCAAGGCGCAGCAAAGGAGGAGAGAGGGGAAACCCTAGGCTTAGATGGGCCTAAGGCCCATCCTAGGGGGCGCCCCCTCTCTCCCCCTCTTGGCCGCCTCCCCTTTCCCATCTAGGGCTGCCGCCCCCCTAGCGGTGGGAACCCTAGAGGGGGCGCACCCTCCTCCCTCTCCCCTATATATAGTGAGGCCTGGGGCTGCCCATAAAGGGTGATCTGATCTCTGCCTATTGGTGCAGCCCTCCCTCTCTTTCTCCTCATATCTCGCGGTGCTTGGCGAAGCCCTGCAGGATTGCCACGCTCCTCCATCACCACCACGTCGTTGTGCTGCCGCTGGATGGAGTCTTCCTCGACCTCTCCCTCTCTCCTTGCTGGATCAAGGCATGGGAGACGTCACCGGGCTGTACGTGTGTTGAACGCGGAGGTGCCGTCAGTTCTGCACTTGGTCATCGGTGATTTGGATCATGACGAGTACGACTCCATCAACCCCGTTCACTTGAACGCTTTCGCTTAGCGATCTACAAGGGTATGTAGATGCACTCTCCTTCCCTTCGTTGCTAGTCTCTCCATAGATAGATTTTGGTGACACGTAGGAAAATTTGGAATTATTGCTACGTTCCCCAACAGTGGCATCATGAGCTAGGTCTATGCGTAGTTTCTATGCACGAGTAGAACACAAAGTAGTTGTGGGCGTTGATTTTGTTCAATATGCTTGCCGTTACTAGTCCAATCTTGATTCGGTGGCATTGTGGGATGAAGTGGCCCGGACCGACCTTACACGTACTCTTACGTGAGACTGGTTCCACCGACTGACATGCACTAGTTGCATAAGGTGGCTAGCGGGCCTCTGTCTCTCCCACTTTAGTCGGATCGGATTCGATGAAAAGGGTCCTTATGAAGGGTAAATAGCAATTGGCATATCACGTTGTCGTTTTTGCGTAGGTAAGAAACGTTCTTGCTAGAAACCCATAGCAGCCACGTAAAA
Organism: Triticum dicoccoides; assembly: GCF_002162155.2. Taxonomy (NCBI): domain Eukaryota; kingdom Viridiplantae; phylum Streptophyta; class Magnoliopsida; order Poales; family Poaceae; genus Triticum; species Triticum dicoccoides. The sequence goes on from NC_041393.1 coordinate 11,306,967, forward strand.
CATGCAAACAACAATTAGAGGACGTCTAACTTGTTTTTGCAGGGTATGCTATGTGATGTGATATGGCCAAAAGGATGTGATGAATGATATATGTGACGTATGAGATTGATCATTTTCTTGTAATAGGAAACGACTTGCATGTCGATGAGTATGACAACCGGCAGGAGCCATAGGAGTTGTCTTAATTTATTTATGACCTGCGTGTCAACATAAACGTCATGTAATTACTTTACTTTATTGCTAACCGTTAGCTGTAGTAGTAGAAGTAATAGTTGATGAGACAACTTCATGAAGACACGATGATGGAGATCATGATGATGGAGATCATGGTGTCATGCCGGTGATGATGATGATCATGGAGCCCCGAAGATGGAGATCAAGAGGAGCAAAGTGATGATGGCCATATCATGTCACTATTTGATTGCATGTGATGTTTATCATGTTTATGCATCTTATTTGCTTAGAACGACGGTAGTAAATAAGATGATCCCTCACTAAAATTTCAAGAAGGTGTTCCCCCTAACTGTGCACCGTTGCGAAAGTTCGTCGTTTCGAAGCACCACGTGATGATCGGGTGTGATAGATTCTTACGTTCACATACAACGGGTGTAAGACAGATTTACACACGCGAAACACTTAGGTTGACTTGACGAGCCTAGCATGTACAGACATGGCCTCGGAACACAAGAGACCGAAAGGTCGAGCATGAGTCGTATGGTAGATACGATCAACATGAAGATGTTCACCGATGTTGACTAGTCCGTCTCACGTGATGATCGGACACGGCCTAGTTGACTCGGATCATGTAATCACTTAGATGACTAGAGGGATGTCTATCTGAGTGGGAGTACATAAGATGAACTTAATTATCCTGAACATAGTCAAAAGGTCTTCGCAAATTATGCCGTAGCTCGCGCTTCAGTTCTACTGTTTAGATATGTTCCTAGAGAAAATTTAGTTGAAAGTTGATAGTAGCAATTATGCGGACTAGGTCCGTAGAATGAGGATTGTCCTCATTGCTTCATAGAAGGCTTATGTCCTTAATGCACCGCTCAGTGTGCTGAACCTCGAACGTTGTCTGTGGATGTTGCGAACATCTGACATACACATTTTGATAACTACGTGATAGTTCAGTTAAATGGTTTAGAGTTGAGGCACCGAAGACGTTTTGAAACGTCGCGAAACATATGAGATGTTTCGAGGGCTGAAATTGGGATTTCAGGCTCGTGTCCACGTCAAGAGGTATAAGACCTCCACGATTTTCTAAGCCTACAAACTAAGGGAGAAAAGCTCAATTGTTGAGCTTATGCTCATATTGTCTAAGTACAACAATCGCTTGAATCGAGTGGGAGTTGATCTTCCAGATGAGATAGTGATGTTTCTCCGAAGTCATTACCACCAAGCTGCTAGAGCTTCGTGATGAACTATGATATATCAGGGACATATATGATGATCCTTGAGATATTCGCGATGTTTGACACCGCGAAAGTAGAAATCAAGAAGGAGCATCAATTGTTGATGGTTGGTGAAACCACTAGTTTCAAGAAGGGCAAGGGAACAAAGGGATACTTCATGAAACGGCAATTCAGCTGCTACTCTAGTGAAGAAACCCAAGGTTAAACCCAAACCCGAGACTGAGTGCTTCTGTAATAAGGGGAACAACCGCTGGAGCAGAATTACCCTAGATACTTGGTAGATGAGAAGGCTGGCAAGGTCGATAGAAGTATATTAGATATACATTGTGTTGATGTGTACTTTACTAGTACTCCTAGTAGCACCAGGGTATTAGATACCGGTTCGGTTGCTAAGTGTTAGTAACTCGAAACAAAAGGCTACGGAATAAACGGAGACTAGCTAAAGGTGAGCTGACGATATGTGTTGGAAGTGTTTCCAGGGTTGATATGATCAAGCATCGCATGCTCCCTCTACCATCGAGATTGGTATTAAAACCTAAATAATTGTTATTTGGTGTTTGCGTTGAGCATAGACATGATTGGATTACGTCTATCGCAATACGGTTATTCATTTAAGGAGAATAATGGTTACTCTGTTTATTTGAATAATACCTTCAATGGTCTTGCACCTAAAATGAATGGTTCATTGAATGTCGATCGTAGTGGTACACATGTTCATGCCAAAAGATAGTAATGATAGTACCACCTACTTGTGGCACTGTCACTTAAGTCATATCGGTATAAAACGCATGAAGAAGCTCCATGTTGATGGATCTTTGGACTCACTCATTTTTGAAAGGATTGAGACATGCGAACCATGTTTGTTGGTAGATATGCATGAAAAAACTCCATGCAAATGGACCGTTTGGACTCACTTGATTTTGAATCACTTGAGACATGCAAATCATACCACATGGGCAAGATGACTGAAAGCCTCATTTTCAGTATAATGAAACTAGAAAGCAACTTGCTGGAAGTAATACATTTTGATGTGTGCAGTCCAATGAGTGCTGAGGCGTGTAGTGGATATAGTTATGTTCTTACTTCACAGATGATTTGAGTAGATGTTGAGTATATTTACTTGATGAATCACAAGTCTGAATTATTGAATGGTTCAAGTAATTTCAGGGTGAAGTTGAAAGATCGTCGTGACAAGAGGATAAAAGATCTATGATATGATCATAGAGATGAATATCTGAATTACGAGTTTGGCACAGAATTAAGACATTGTGGAAATTGTTTCACAACTAATACAGCCTGGAACATCATAGTGTGATGGTGTGTCCGAACATCATAACTGCACCCTATTGGATATGATGCATACCATGATGTCTCTTATCGAATTACCACGATAGTTTATGGGTTAGGCATTGGAGACAAACCGCATTCACTTTAAATAGGGCACCATGTAATTCCGATGAGATGACACCGTATGAACTATGGTTCAGAGAAACCTAAGCTGTCATTTCTTAGAAGTTTGGGGCTGCGACGCTTATGTGGAAAAGTTTCAGGCTGATAAGCTCGAAGCCAAAGAGGATAAATGCATCTTCATAGGACACCCAAAACAGTTGGGTATACCTCCTGTCTCAGATCCGAAAGCAATAAGGGATTGTTTCTAGAATCGGGTCCTTTCTCGAGGAAAAGTTTCTCTCGAAAGAATTGAGTGGGAGGATGGTGGAGACTTGATGAGGTTATTGAACCGTCTCTTCAACTAGTGTGTGGCAGGGCACAGGAGTTGTTCCTGTGGCACCTACACCAATTGAAGTCTAAGCTTATGATAGTGATCATGAAACTTCAGATCAAGTCACTACCAAACCTCGTAGGATGACAAGGATGCGTACTACTTCAGAGTGGTACGTAATCCTGTCTTGGAAGTCATGTTGTTGACAACAATGAACCTACGAGCTATGGAGAAGCGATGGTGGGCCTGGATTCCGATAAATGGCTCGAGGCCATAAAATCCGAGAGAGGATCCATATATGAAAACAAAGTATAGACTTTGGCAGAACAACTCGATGGTCGTAAGGCTGTTGAGTACAGATGGATTTTAAAAGGAAGACGGACAATGATGGCAAGTATCACCATTAAGAAAGCTCGACTTGTCGTTAAGATGTTTTCCGACATGTTCAAGGAGTTGACTACGATGAGACTTTCTCACTCGTAGCGATGCTAAGAGTCTGTTGGAATTATATTAGCAATTATTGCATTATTTATGAAATCTTGCAGATAGGATGTCAAAGCATTGTTTCCTCAATGATTTTCTTGAGGAAAGGTTGTATGCGATACACCCGGAAGGTTTTGTCAATCCTGAAAGATGCTAATAAGTATGCAAAGCTCCAGCAATCCTTCTGAGGACTGGAGTAAGCATCTCGGAGTTGGAATGTACGCTTTGATGAGATGATCAAAGATTTTGGGTTTATACAAAGTTTATGAGAAACTTGTATTTCCAAAAAGGTGAGTGGGAGCACTATAGAATTTCTGATGAGTATATGTTGTTGACATATTATGGATCAGAAATGATGTAGAATTTCTGGTAAGCATATAGGGTTATTTGGAAAGTGTTTTTCAATGGAAAGCCTGGAGTAAGTTGCTTGAACATTGAGCATCAAGTTCTATAAGGATAGATCAAAACGCTTAATGGTACTTTTCAAATGAGCACATACCTTGACATGATCTTGAAGGTGTTCAAGATGGATCAGTCAAAGAAGGAGTTCTTGCCTGAGTTGTATGGTATGAAGTTAAGACTTAAAGCTCGACCACGGAAGAATAGAGAGAAAGGACGAAGGTCGTCCCCTATGCTTAAGACATAGGCTCTACAGTATGCCATGCTATGTACCGCACCTGAAATGTGCCTTGCCACATATCTGGCAAGAGGGTACAAAGGTAATCTAGGAGTAGATCACCAGATAGCGGTCTGAATTATCCTTAGAGGAATAAGGATATGTTTCTCGGTTATGGAGGTGATAAAGAGTTCGACGTAAAGAGTTACGTTGATGCAAGCTTAACACCTATCCGGATAGCTCTGAGTAGAGATACCGGATACATATAATGGAGCAACAATTTAGAATAGCTCCATGTAGAACAGTTATTTGAAATGGCTCCAAATATAGCGTAGTAGGTGCATCTAGGAGATGACATAGAGATTTGCGAAGTACATACGGATCTGAATGTTGCAGACCCGTTGACTAAAACCTCTCTCACAAGCAACATGATCAAACCCAGAACTCATTGAGTGTTAATCACATAGTGATGTGAACTAGATTATTGACTCTAGTAAACTCTTTGGATGTTGGTTACATGGCGATGTGACATGTGAAGTGTTGATCACATGGCGATGTGAACTAGATTATTGACTCTAGTGCAAGTGGGAGACTGTTGGAAATATGCCCTAGAGGCAATAATAAATTGGTTATTATTATATTTCCTTGTTCATGATAATCGTTTATTATCCATGCTAGAATTGTATTGATAGGAAACTCAGATACATGTGTGGATACATAGACAACACCATGTCCCTAGTAAGCCTCTAGTTGACTAGATCGTTGATCAATAGATGGTTACGGTTTCCTGACCATGGACATTGGATGTCGTTGATAACGGGATCACATCATTAGGAGAATGATGTGATGGACAAGACCCAATCCTAAGCATAGCACAAGATCGTGTAGTTTGTATGCTAAAGCTTTTCTAATGTCAAGTATCATTTCCTTAGACCATGAGATTGTGCAACTCCCGGATACCGTAGGAGTGCTTTGGGTGTGCCAAATGTCAGAACGTAACTGGGTGGCTATAAAGGTACACTACGGGTATCTCCGAAAGTGTCTGTTGGGTTGGCACGAATCGAGACTGGGATTTGTCACTCCGTGTAAACGGAGAGCTATCTCTGGGCCCACTCGGTAGGACATCATCATAATGTGCACAATGTGATCAAGGAGTTGATCACGGGATGATGTGTTATGGAACGAGTAAAGAGACTTGCCGGAAACGAGATTGAACAAGGTATAGGGATACCGAGGATCGAATCTCGGGCAAGTACAATACCGCTAGACAAAGGGAATTGTATACGGGATTGATTAAGTCCTTGACATCGTGGTTCATCCGATGAGATCATCGTGGAACATGTGGGAGCCAACATGGGTATCCAGATCCCGCTGTTGGTTATTGGCCGGAGAGGTGTCTCGGTCATGTCTGCATGGTTCCCGAACCCGTAGGGTCTACACACTTAAGGTTCGATGACGCTAGGGTTATAAAGGAAGTTTGTATGTGGTTACCGAATGTTGTTCGGAGTCCCGGATGAGATCCCAGACATCACGAGGAGTTCCGGAATGGTCCGGAGGTAAAGATTTATATATGGGAAGTCCTGTTTTGGTCACCGGAAGAGTTTCGGGGTTTATCGGTAATGTGCCGGGACCACCGGGAGGGTCCCGGGGGTCCACCAAGTGGGGCCACATGCTCCGGAGGCTTGCATGGGCCAAGGGTGGTGAGGGACCAGCCCCTAAGTGGGCTGGTGCGCCTCCCACAAGGCCCAAGGCGCAGCAAAGGAGGAGAGAGGGGAAACCGTAGGCTTAGATGGGCCTAAGGCCCACCCTAGGGGGCGCCCCCTCTCTCCCCCTCTTGGCCGCCTCCCCTTTCCCATCTAGGGCTGCCGCCCCCCCCCCTAGGTGTGGGAACCCTAGAGGGGGTGCACCCTCCTCCCTCTCCCCTATATATAGTGAGGCCTGGGGCTGCCCATAAAGGGTGATCTGATCTCTGCCTGTTGGTGCAGCCCTCCCTCTCTTTCTCCTCATATCTCGCGGTGCTTGGCGAAGCCCTGCAGGATTGCCACGCTCCTCCATCACCACCACGCCGTTGTGCTGCTGCTGGATGGAGTCTTCCTCGACCTCTCCCTCTCTCCTTGCTGGATCAAGGCATGGGAGACGTCACCGGGCTGTACGTGTGTTGAACGCGGAGGTGTCGTCCGTTCGACACTTGGTCATCGGTGATTTGGATCACGACGAGTACGACTCCATCAACCCCGTTCACTTGAACGCTTCCGCTTAGCGATCTACAAGGGTATGTAGATGCACTCTCCTTCCCCTCATTGCTAGTCTCTCCATAGATAGATCTTGGTGACACATAGGAAAATTTGGAATTATTGCTATGTTCCCCAACAGTTTTACCATTGTCGAGGATGTCTTGTAAAACTGGGATGCCGAGTCTGATCGGAATGTCTCGGGAGTAGGAATATCCTTCGTTGACCGTGAGAGCTTGTGATGGGCTAAGTTGGGACTCCCCTGCAGGGTTTTGAACTTTCGAAACCCGTGCCCGCGGTTATGGGCAGATGGGAATTTGTTAATGTCCGGTTGTAGAAAACCTGAAGTTGATCTTAATTAAAATACATCAACCGCGTGTGTAACCGTGATGGTCTCTTCTCGGCGGAGTCCGGGAAGTGAACACGGTGTTAGAGTTATGTTTGACGTAGGTTGTTCTAGGATCACTTCTTGATCATAGATTTCTCGCACGTGCTTTGCCTTCTCTTCTCGCTCTCATTTGCGTATGTTAGCCACCAAATATGCTAGTCGCTTGCTGTAGCTCCACCTCATACCTTTTAACCTTACCCATAAGCTTAAATAGTCTTGATCGCGAGGGTGTGAGATTGCTGAGTCCCCGTGACTCACAGTTACTTCCAAAACCATATTGCAGGTGCCGTTGAACCGTGCAGGTGACGCAACCGAGCTCAAGGAGGAGCTCTATGAAGATCTTGTCCTTTGTGTTGTTTCGTTCTAGTCGATCAGTAGTGGAGGGGTCGATCGGGGATCTGTGTAGCATTTGGGGTAGTCTTATTTTATTTTGGGTTCCGTAGTCGGACCTTGTGTGTATCTGGTTGATGTAATGTTATATTCATGTAATTGTGTGAAGTGGCGATTGTAAGCCAACTATGTATCTTTTCCCTTATGTATTACATGGGTTGTGTGAAGATTACCTCACTTGCGACATTGCTTTCAATGCGGTTATGCCTCTAAGTCGTGCTTCGACACGTGGGAGATATAGCCGCATCGAGGCGTTACAACTATGCACTATAAAGGGAGTACCATATGCTAGTATCATATATGATACTCCCCACTATGAGTAGCCTGACATGCATCGTTAGCCCTTTTAATGATGTGGAAGTCAATTGTAATAAATAAGGTGAAGAGTGAGTGTGAGGTAGTATCAAGGTGTTGTTTAAATGAGAGAACTAGCTAACAGGGTGAGCCTCCAAATGCGAGGTCGTCATATTTAGTGTGTCAAAACTGTTTGAATAATATATATATACATATTCAATCATATTATGCTATTGCAAATAATACATGTATTTATAGACACCACAAATGCCACGGTGAAATATATATCAAAGAGGATATATTGCATGCAACTATAAGAGAAATTTGAATGAAAGATATTAGTCTTGTAAGACCATGTGTGATTAGATTATAGAATAAGATTCGATGAAGTACTTATCCTATAATAGTTGCGTAACTGAAAACCACGAAGTCCAAATGCTTGCTAGGAAAACACATCATAATAATAAAACAATAGAAGTAATGTAATTGTTTCTCCAGTTCAATTAAGCATCGAGTGGAGGTAACGACAAAATAAATACAATATAACTACACCTAAAATTCCTTCAATGTGTGAACAATACACCATCCAATGACCAAGAATGTGGTGACGCTCATCCTTTATTCAACAATTTCATAAAAGAAGAAATATGGTTTTGTCATAATATTGCACCTGTAATGCATAGTACTCCCTCGGATCCAAAATAAGTGTCACAATTTTGAACTAAGGTTAGTTAAACCTTAGTTCAAAACCATGCCACTAATTATGGATCAGAGGTAGTAGATTACCTATATAAAAAATTTACAATGCCACACGGTTAAGAATCAAGTGATTTTTTTTGTACTATAAGCAAATGTCCATTTTAAGTTTGTTATAGACAAAAATAAAGACAAGGAAGGCCTTGGAGAGGACTTTTGAAAACAAAACTATGTACAAAAGAATCTACTTCCTAAATTTTAACAAATATATATATATATATATGTAAGTTCTTAAATGAAATATATTTGTAAGTTCTTAAAATTTATGAAAAAAATCACACACATATGTATCGGTTAGAAACTTACCCATGTGCATGTCAATTTTTTTATCCATGAGATTTCTGTAAAATAATGTGGTCATTTGAAACTTAATAACGCAGCATTCTCCTCTTATTTTTGTGCAGGTCACAAATTGTCATTAGGATATTAATAGGCTACTACATGGTAGAGTGAATCTTGTGATGCAAAGGACCGGGTACTCCCCCTTTTTTTTAAAAAGAGATACCTAATCAGCTATCCACGTGGACCATAGCGGTAGGCACTTTGCCATGTCAACGCAGTCCGGAGGTCTCGACAGTACTTGATGAAACGTTACCGTCGGTGTGACTGGCGGTACCCAAAATGATCAAATCATGCTAAACTTTTAAAGCAGGGTCAAATCACGCTAAACTTTGACCAAAAGATAAATAGTGGCAACAGTGGCCCCTCGAAGGCTTCACGATGTACTCGACGATGCCCAGTTTTTTTAAAGATCCAGGGATTCCTGGCTTTGCATTAACTTAGCAGAGAGCAATGGGTAAAACAAACATGGGGTGGGTGACCCATAGGTCAAGGATTAAAGAGAAAAGAAATCGGAGAGAAAGAGAAAAGAGCTAGGGTTTTTACAGGTTACATATCTCCCGACGTATCCCCGAACGGGGGCTCTATGTATGTCACGTCCGCGGCGCGCCATAGATCGATGGCTCTCCTGGTGGATGTGACTACCTGAGAGGCGGATGCCACCTTGCCCCTGAAAGCCAGTTTGTGGACGGGGTTGCATGTGAGCAGGCTCTTGTTGCACAACTCTCCAGATGCGCTCGTGCTTAGGCTAGTCATAGTAGGGGTAACTTAATTAGGTAGTAACTTAACACATCCTTATACAATTTTTCTTATGTGGCAAGTATTTAATGAGGAAAGAGATGGTTGTGGTAACATAATATGTTATTGTAACATAGCACTTCCCGAGGCAAAATGAGTCTATGAGCTAATAAATAAAGCAATCTATGATACTATTATTATGTTACTTTGCACTATGGAGGTAGTAACTTAGACTAGTGTCATATGCATGACACTAGTATAAGTTACTCCCCACTATGACCAGCCTTATTAATCGAGTCAATACATTACAGAACATAATTGCATGCATCCTGTGACGCCCCCGATTCAATCGTACACTAATCATGCACGCAAATGTGTACGATCAAGATCAGGGACTCACGGGAAGATATCACAACACAACTCTAAAACATAAATAAGTCATACAAGCATCATAATACAAGCCAGGGGCCTCGAGGGCTCGAATACAAGTGCTCGATCATAGACGAGTCAGCGGAAGCAACAATATCTGAGTACAGACATAAGTTAAACAAGTTTGCCTTAAGAAGGCTAGCACAAACTGGGATACAGATCGAAAGAGGCGCAGGCCTCCTGCCTGGGATCCTCCTAACTACTCCTGGACGTCGTCGTCAGCCTGCACGTAGTAGTAGGCACCTCCAATGTAGTAGTCGTCGTCGACGCTGGCTCCTGGCTCCTGGACTCCAGCATCTGGTTGCGACAACCAGAAAGAAAGGAAAGGGGAAAAAGAGGGGAGAAAGCAACCGTGAGTACTCATCCAAAGTACTCGCAAGCAAGGAGCTACACTACATATGCATGGGTATATGTGTAAAG
>NC_041393.1:11317195-11324555 GCF_002162155.2 Triticum dicoccoides
TTGTTGTTTTGTTTTTGTTTATACCTCTTCCTTTTATATATTTTTCATGTACTGTTTTCTTTTATTTTTGTTAGTAAAATAGTTTTACAAAATATTAAACTGGCTCCATATTTAGAGTGGCAAAATGAGACACGGTCACAAAAAGTTCGGTACCTAAATGAAATATTTTGCACTTCTATAAATTTAGAAGGCATTTAAATATTTATTTTTTGCCATTTTTTAAATTAATTTAGAGCCTTTAAACTTTATAACAAAGTTTGGTTTCTCCACCACAATTATTTATGCATCATCTGGTACCTCTAGAACATTTTAGTTTTATTGTTTAAAAACTTTCGTTGTTTGCCTATACTTTAAATTTGAATTTGAATCGGTTTCGAACTAACATGAGATTAGCGATAGTAATCGAAGTGACGTGGCATCACTAGCAGAGGATCACTGTAGCTTAATTACCCGGGCGTCACAATTCTCCTCCACTACAAGAAATCTCGTCCCGAGATTTAAGAGGGGGTATAAGGGGGAAGGTCTGGTTACGAAATCCTAACGAATCTTCTCAGTCTTGGTTGCTCTTCTCGAAGAGGTCGACCCATTATATTGATGTCTTCCTTTCTCTGCTTCAGGTCACCATGATAAAGTCATCATCCTTTCTTCGGAAATTTCATCGTACTAACGAAAGATTAAGGGGGTATACCGAAGAATGGATCTCTGCAGGGTAGATTATTTGGTAGACAACAACGAGGAAGGTGGCGGAAAGTAACTCTCGAATTGAAATTCAAGACAATATCGAGAGCAAAGCAAGAAGGTGCAAAATAGAAGTTTCAAGCGCATAGGCAATCGTTCGTTGCCTGAAGCGAAGTGTGAAAGGGGTTCAGAGCAATGGGAATAAGTATTGCGTCTGATACCAGATTGATGATCTCATCGGAAGGTGGCTCGTGAATTACACACGAGGCCACGCGTGAGGAATAACTTTGGGAACAGGGGGTGTACAGGAGAGTCAGGTTCCGATCCTGTGGAACTGTGGGTTATGGGCCCACCATGTGGTTAAAAGTAGAAAGGTTGGTGACATCTTGCACGATCATGTAAGCTAGGCATGTTAGAGGAGAGTCTGAGGGTCATGTCGGCAACGACATAGGTACCAAGGGCGAGGGACGAAGAGAACCATTTTCCTGCTCGTTGAACGAGGCGGACCAATAGGCAAGGTTCTCGTCCATCGGTGGTTACCGGAATGTCATCAACAATAGTAATAGGGTCTTACTTACAGAGTGGTACAACGAGGTGCTTACCTAAGCAGGGGATTATCACTGCTTAGATTATATAGGTCACAAGAAGGGTCAAACAGACCCATGGAAAGGAAAATGTGATCATAAGGTTAAACAGAACAATGGAAAGGAAAAATGTGTTTAAACACATATTTCGGGGGTATATCCTTCCCAAGGATAAGCAGAGCATGATATCCATGACAGGATATAATGTAGAAAACCCTTTAGGTAAGGGGAGAGAAATTTCATGACATTACCCATACAGCGGTGTTTGGATAATTGAGCAGGAAACATTTATCATTGGGCTTCAAATGTTCTTGTTAAAAATTGGAGTACCATAGACATGCTTCGAGATCGCATTGACATGGTCTTCAAGCAAAAGGTCAGACTTTGGATATAGGAAGGATCCATTAGGAACAACTTGTAGGATAAGTCTTACAATTTCCTCAGGGAAGAATGGCTAAACTTGCTAAAAAGGATACTATAATAATAGGTCCTCCACCCAAGGGGGGGGTGCTAGGCATGACATCATGTTACCAGGTCATCAAAGGACCAACGTTATAACTCTTGAAAATATGTTCCAACCACCATATCTGATGGAGATTCAGATATGATGGGTGTCAGGATACCTCAGGCTCAGGATGCCCGAGAAGAAAGGTGCAACACAAATTGACGGGATGACACTGTAAGATTCTCGGGAAATGAACTAAGAAGTGATTTCCGTTAACAAGAGTTCATCATTAACCCAAGGAGAGGATGATGAGGTGGCTGATGGACTCAGCGATAATTCAACGAGGTATCCAAAAGATGGATCTCCACAATTATGTGGATAAGGGGATAACATCTGTCAGATTAAACAATAAAATGGGATATGCTCGAGGAAAACATACATAATTAAACATTGGTTGGACGGTGCGCCCGAAATACGGGTTGGGTTGCACGACCAATGTCGGAATGGTGATTCAATAATCAATATACTAAGAATGAACGGCCGACTATTAACTTCAAAGCAATAGGGTTGCTAGGAGTGCAGGATCAAAACAGCACCGTTCACTTGTTGGTACCCCAGTTGGAATCAACACGAGGACCATGAAAGAGTGGTGATGGTGAGTAGTATCACTATACCAAGAACTCTTTAAGAGGTGGAGCAGTCCTCACAACATCCTTGATACTAAAAGATGGTAATACTCCAAGGTAAGAAAGAACAAATGCTGGATAGTAGGGATCTCAAGGTATAACTCAAAACACGAACAAGTTTGTGTTGAACGGAAGGCAAATAAGTGGTCAAAGGTAACACAAATCATCAGGTGCAAGGATGGTATTTCTCATCATGAACTCAATTGAATTCCTGGAAGAGCTCATAAGATTGATGATGATCACGACACAAGTGTCGAGAGTTTCCATGCCGATGTGATCAATCAGCGACGACATCAAGTCAAAGTAATGATGAAGCAAGAGGTTAATGGAACCACGGTTATGACATAAACTCGAACTCAAGCTTGTTGTTTAAGGTGAAAGGGAATGACGAGGAAAATCGACGTAAGCTTAATTCATCGTCGAAAATTGTGCTCCGAGAAGAAGGACCCGGTAGCACAGTTAAAATCATCACGACAATGATATAGCCAAACAGGCTAGGAATGGCGTGATCGGGTACAAACTCGTACTTATAGAAGCTTACTGAAGAGTTATTGAACCGTAGTGCAGACTTGGTTCAGTTATCGGTGTCTTTGAGTGTTTAATAACTCAGAGCCCGTAAAAAAAATGGAATCAGTGGGAAGGTAGTACTTGATGAACTCATAAAAAGTTATGCAGTTCCATAATAATCTCGAGATACCAGGGGGGTAATACTCGACACAAGGTCAAAGTAAAGGTTGGACTGGTGTATTGATCCATAGAAGACAATTGTTTTAACTTGTCCGAGAAATGAGATCAAAGAAGAACAATCATGGTCGGAACCACGATTGCAAAAGGCCAGATCCTAGATATAAGATGAACTTATACCAAAGGAATAATTCATTTAAGAGAAGCTTTAATGATAAGATCTACATCGTGTCCATGGGCATGAACACAAGTTCAAGGTCGACTCCCACTTCTCCCATGCATAACCTTTCATTCACTTCTCACGTTCGATGAAGTTGCAGTGTTGAAATTTTATCTGGTGAAGCACCAGAAGAGTATGACTCGTGAAAACTTTCGGGTTCACACGGTTTAGAGAAGGCATATGTTCAACCCATAGGGGCTCCTTAGAAACATATACCACAAGTTTCAAGAGTAAATAACACAAGCCCGAAAGCAGAGCATGGTTGGCCAAGCAGAGGATACAACTTAACAAAGGCATTATGTATCAGGGGAAGAACTCATAAAGTGATCAAATGTGAAGGACACTGTCGGATAACAATCCAACAAAGGACTTGATGGTCCACAAAGGATCTGATACGAGTATCAGTACTCAACTAGAGGGAGAAGAATGCAAGGAGATCAGATTATAGAAACAACTGACTAACTCAATTGTCAAATGCAAAGGAATTATGATTTCCAAATCAAGGGATCAGAAGCAATGCTCTGATTAGGGATGGATAAGTTGAATAGCCTTAGGGTATAATCAACGACAATTGGATTGGTCGAGAACCAATTCCAGTTAAAAGAATGGAAGCTCAGCCGGAAAAGTAATTTATAAGGATCAATGATGATTGCGTGTACTCGCAAACATATTGAGTCAACAGACTCAAAATGATAATGACAAGGAATGTCATTAAGACTACGAGACTTATGGGATTAACCATAATGCAAGCAAGCAAGAATTTCAAGAGCCAAAGGCTCCAGAGGATTTTCGGAAGATCGAATATTATTATGAAGACTTTTGTGAAACACAAGAACAACTGGGGATGAGCGGATACTCGGCAAGCACGAGTAATTATCCGTAGGGGTATTCATGCAGCAAGGAACTGCAGGGCAGTAAGCGTAAGAATTCTCGGAATATCGAAGAGTATTTCAGGACATCTTGTAATAACAAGAGCAACTGGGGATGACAATATGAACGATAGGTGTAAGTAGTTATCCAGAGGGATTTATCGATGGAAGTGAATTGCAAAAGCGATGGCACATAATCTCGAGAGCACATCGTAGAGTACCTTCGGAATCTTCTGGTGTAGCAGGCGATCATCTGAAGTGAGGGGCTCTCCGGGAAAAAGTACTTGCGAGAACCTAAAGTTAGTTTTGTTTTTAGCAAAATCATTTAACCCGAATAGAAGAGAGCTCAGAGTCCCAGAGTAAAGGTCAAGGAGTAAAAGATCCTAGTACCACCCAATGGCGACGTGTGCCCATAAGACACACAGCCAAGTTAGTAAAAGTTTTGCAATGTCTAGACTCGACTTCGGCCAAGGAGTTGGAAGGGGGATCCTACAGGCAGTCGGCTCTGATACCAACTTGTGACGCCCCCGATTCAATCGTACACTAATCATGCACGCAAATGTGTACGATCAAGATCAGGGACTCACGGGAAGATATCACAACACAACTCTAAAACATAAATAAGTCATACAAGCATCATAATACAAGCCAGGGGCCTCGAGGGCTCGAATACAAGTGCTCGATCATAGACGAGTCAGCGGAAGCAACAATATCTGAGTACAGACATAAGTTAAACAAGTTTGCCTTAAGAAGGCTAGCACAAACTGGGATACAGATCGAAAGAGGCGCAGGCCTCCTGCCTGGGATCCTCCTAACTACTCCTGGACGTCGTCGTCAGCCTGCACGTAGTAGTAGGCACCTCCAATGTAGTAGTCGTCGTCGACGCTGGCTCCTGGCTCCTGGACTCCAGCATCTGGTTGCGACAACCAGAAAGAAAGGAAAGGGGAAAAAGAGGGGAGAAAGCAACCGTGAGTACTCATCCAAAGTACTCGCAAGCAAGGAGCTACACTACATATGCATGGGTATATGTGTAAAGAGGCCATATCAGTGGACTGAACTGCAGAATGCCAGAATAAGAGGGGGATAGCTAATCCTGTCGAAGACTACGCTTCTGGCAGCCTCCGTCTTGCAGCATGTAGAAGAGAGTAGATTGAGGTCCTCCAAGTAGCATCTCCAAGTAGCATCTCCAAGCAGCATCTCCAGTAGCATCGCATAGCATAATCCTACCCGGCAATCCTCTCCTCGTCGCCCTGCGGAAAAGCGATCACCGGGTTGTCTGTGGAACTTGGAAGGGTGTGTTTTATTAAGTATCCGGTTCTAGTTGTCATAAGGTCAATGTACAACTCCAAGTCGTCCTGTTACCGAAGATCACGGCTATTCGAATAGATTAACTTCCCTGCAGGGGTGCACCACATAGCCCAACACGCTCGATCCCATTTGGCGGGACACACTTTCCTGGGTCATGCCCGGCCTCGGAAGATCAACACGTCGCAGCCCCACCTAGGCAAAACAGAGAGGCCAGCACGCCGGTCTAAACCTAAGCGCACAGGGGTCTGGGCCCATCGCCCATAGCACACCTGCACGTTGCGAGGGCGGCCGGAAGCAGACCTAGCCTAGTAGGCGTTCCAGTCCAATCCGGCGCGCGCCGCTCCGTCGCTGACGTCTGAAGTGCTTCGGCTGATACCACGACGCCGGGATACCCATAACTACTCCCACGTAGATGGTTAGTGCGTATAGGCTCGTAGCCAACTCAGATCAAATACCAAGATCTCGTTAAGCGTGTTAAGTATCCGCGAACGCCGAACAGGGCCAGGCCCACCTGTCTCCTAGGTGGTCTCAACCTGCCCTGCCGCTCCGCCACAAAGTAACAGTCGGGGGCCGTCGGGAACCCAGGCCCACCTCTACCGGGATGGAGCCACCTGTCCTTTCAACCCCCCATCTCCGAACAGTATCACAGGTAATGTAACAGTGTAAAGTATATAGTATATGCCCGTGATCACCTCCCGAAGTGATCACAGCCCAGTAGTATAGCATGCAGACCGACAAGAAAGTAGGGCCAATAATGATAAACTAGCATCCTATACTAAGTATTTAGGATTGCAGGTAAGGTATCAACAGATGTAGCAACAATGTCAGGCTATGCATCAGAATAGGATTAACGGAAAGCAGTAACATGCTACACTACTCTAATGCAAGCAGTATAGAGAAGAGTAGGCGATATCTGGTGATCAAGGGGGGGGGGGCTTGCCTGGTTGCTCAGACAAGGAGGGGTCGTCGGTGACGTAGTCGACCACAGGGGCATCAGCATCGGTCTCAGAGTCTACCGGAAAGGAGTAACGGAGGGGGAACACAATAAATAACAGAGCAATAAAATGTAACACAAAGCAAGATGCGGCAATACGTTGTGCTAGGGGTGACCTAACGTAGGGATAGGCGATACCGGTGAAGGGGGAAACATCCGGGAAAGTATTCCCGGTGTTTCGCGTTTTCGGACAGATGAACCGGAGGGGGAAAGTTGCGAGTTCGATAGGTTAGGGGTGTATGGCGGACGAACGGACTGCGTATCCGGAATCGTCTCGTCGTTTTGAGCAACTTTCATGTTGAAAATAATTTAATCCGAGTTACGGATTAAAAGATATGATTTTCCAAAGATTTTATTAATTTCTGGAATTTAATTAATTATCTAATTTAATCCGAAAATGGAATTATGACATCAGCATGATGTCATGTTGACATCAGCAGCCAACATGGATTGACTAAGTCAAACTTACACGTGGGTCCCATTTGTCATACTCTGTTAGCTAATTAACAGTAGTTAATTAGGTAAATTAGTCATTAGGTTAATTAACCTTATTTAGTTAATTTAATCAGAATTAATTAAGTTAATTAATTAGTTAGTTAATTAATTAATTAATTAATTTTATTATTAATTATTTACTTATTATATTTTTTTAATTCTCTTTTTTTTAAATAATAAAAAAATGTTTTGGGCGTGGGGCCCGTCTGTCATAGGCCCCAGGGGCCTATCGGGCGCTAATGGTTTCGGGCGCGGGGGCGCCCGACAGGGCCAACCCGGGCGCTGGCCTCGGGTGAGACCAACGGCGCGGCGGGGCCAGCCCGGTCGCCGGCGGGGAAGCCGCAGCAACGTCGGCGAGGCGGGGCAGCGCCCGCGGGGCCAGAGGCAGAGGCGGGGC
>NC_041393.1:11326292-11356866 GCF_002162155.2 Triticum dicoccoides
CATTAATATTTTAAAAATACATGGGCAATATTTACCCTATAACACCAACCATTGGATCGTGTCAAATAGATAGCCAATATTTATTCTAGATTATCATAACTTTTGTCAGAATCAGTAAATGTGTACGTGGAACGCGTGTGCATATTTCATAGAATAGATACTTTAAAGATATTTGGTAAAATATTAGTTGCACATTGATATCAGGAAAGATTTATTGCACGTTAGACATATTGAATGCTCGTCATTGAAGAAATCTTGGTCTTTTGATTGACATGAACTGATGACCAAGATTAGTTGGATCTACCAGTTTGAATCTTTTTATACTGGTATAGATTGATATAGATAATCAGATTATAAAACAGATTCTAATGATGCTGGTGGTGCTTCAGAAACTACAAGCAGAAACACATAAACTCGTCTTAATAACCAAGTGACCAAAAAACTCTAAAATTAGAGCATCAGATTCAATCAATTTGTAGTATTCGATGGTAACTCTGTTTGGCATACGTGTCATTTTATGTTGATGAGGCCAAAGAAACCAGCTTTTGCTTCTTTTAATCCTATAATTTCTTGCAAATGGGGTCAAAGTCTAAGCCATGAACCACATTTATGTTTTGTGAGACTGTGACATGTAAAATATCATAGCTACACAAATTGTGACATACAGGAACCGACACACTTTGTTCATATATTGGAACCATTTTCGAAAGAGGTTATGATTCAGTACTCCACTCATGATTTTCTAAATAGACTACCGTAATATTCCATGACAGATAAGACATGTACAATTTTACCACTAGGAATTATTCAACTCGCATCTTCTATGTTTTCTTTTGAGGGAAGGCCACCATCGCTTCTCCTATGTTAGTAATCCCTCAAAATATAATTCCCTCGAAACATAGAGTACCATATAACACCAACCAGTGGATCGGGTCAAATAGATGGGCCATACATTTAGAATACCATAATATCGATATTTCTCAACACAATCAGATTGTGCAGCAGTTCCAAATTACATACAGCTCCACATAATAAATGAAAAAAGAAACACACAAACTCGTGGTCATAAATAAGTGAACGGACGGATGTGTCTGGATGGACGAGCGCAGGGCGGTGGCGCCGTTGGGTGCCATGGCGGCATCGACGGAAGGCCTGGCACGACTGTTGCATCAGTACCCGCTCTGAAGATGGATAAGTAGAAAACGGCGGCGATGACCCATGAGAGTGCGTCGGACCGGTTTGTGCCCTAGACCCGGTATGTGGCTTGGCTGGGGCCTCCGGTTTTAGATGTTAAGCTTAATTGAGAGGTCTGGGTACTTGGCTCAACATTTTTGCACCCCTTCATCAAGTGTACTGGAGTAGTGATAGTTGTTCTCAAGATGGCGGATTCAGACATATTGATGTAATACTTTCTAAGGTCTTCGTGAAGAATTAATAAAATGGTTACATGCATTTTTCAGATGCAGAGGCCGGGGATCATCCTCCTTTTCTCTACTCCTATAAAAGACTCAGTTGGTGATGATGGTGTGTCTGTCATCTGTCATTTCTATCCATTAGATCTGCATCTAACGGTTGTGAGGTAAGTTGTGGCATTTTTGCAACAAAAAATAGCCGACTTCTCTGCTCCAATTTGCAAAAAAAAACCCTTATTATCTTGAAAGCAACCACATCCATCCCTCACCTCATTAAAACAATCTGAGAAATATATTTTGAGTAAAACATAATATATTTTTAGTGATATATGTATATCAAAACAAGAGTGTTTTCTTTCAAGTTTGTGAACAAGTACTATTCTACTTTGGATCCATTACAACGCACGGCACATTGCTAGTCTAAAATAAATAAATAAGTGAACAACACTCTGAAACCAGAGTATCAGTTTCAATCAACTAGTAATGGTGGCCGCACTCTGCATTGGAAAACAAATACAATCCGCCATGTCTTTACAGATTTCAGTATCAGCAAGACAAGTTACAACCAAATGGGAACTAGCAGAGTGACCCACGCATTCGCGCGGCTAGATTGTTAACTTGTAACTAATTTGTTCATTACTTTCATATGAATATGCCATATAGGATGTTGGTACATTAAGTAAATAAATGATAAATTGACACTATTTTCATTGACAATCAAAATATCATGAATATATTAGCAGTTAATATTAGAAAGTTAGGCAACACACATTTTTCTCGCTCTCGGTCTATTTTACATTCATCGTCCACTTGCAATGACATAAAAGGAAGCATAAGTCTTTTTTGGTATTTTCAGTATATAAATAAACGCCAACATTAGAATAAATATAAATATGAATGTCTTATATCCTATCATGGGTTTTCGTCCTCCACAGGATTAAACATTACCGGTGTGGTGGCTCGTGTATTTGTGGCCGTAAATATATTACATATTGTTGTACGTAGTTTTTTGTCAATAATGTTTCCTGCAATGTTAATTTGTATTAGACTATATTCACCTATACATTGTCCTTAGGGAAGTTTTACAAAAGTGAAATCCAAGGAGATGTGTTACTTAGCTTGATATAATCATTTTTAGGCTTCTGTTCACGGCACTACTATTTTAATATCCTGATGAAAATCATACTTATATTTCTATTGAGTCTCTACAAAATATTTACTACCACATCTGTCTTTTAGTTAGCAGTGTTTTTTGTTGTTTGAAAAAATCACAAGATGCCATATAAGTAACTTTTTCTTTTGCATTCTTGCTCGCGGGAAAACCATCTTCACATGTTATTTTATGGCTATCAAATAAGATTCATTCTCATAATCTATATAAAACCGATTAGAATGATTAATTGGTTAACTGGTGGCATTTGCAATTATGGTATTGCATGCGCTTCATGCAATATGGATTGCTTCAGATTGATTTCCATCATAGCTGATTTGGCTACTAATACACATATAACTTTCAATTCCAGTTTTTAATCTCAACTATCGGAATTATGACCCATCATATAATAAACATAAAGAATTATTTAGCCCATGTGGACCAATGTATTTTCTAGTATTTCTTTTATGTTCTCACTATTCCCTAGTCATTTGCCCCAGCGGCTCCTTAATACCGTATCTTCATGAGGTCAACACTCCGAATCAACATGATATACTTGAATCCCGTGGATATGCCTCATGACCGGTCTTTTTGGCTATAGAACATCACATAATTATTTATAGTTTCAAAATAAGAATATTATTTTTGGCACTTATTTAGATGTTGACATATTTTGAGTATCAGCTGTCCATATAAATTTTGTTGCTGCTAACATCCTATTGTAGAAATATTTCATTATTAAACAAAAGTATATTGTGAATTAGTTTGCCGGGAACTCTATGCTATGTACGTATACATGCACTTTTTCTTATCTGGGTAGAGAAAGCTTGCTATCGCTCATGGGTAGAGAAAGTTTTTTTTTTCGAGACTTAGAGAAAGTTTCTTATCCCAAGTGAAGCACTAATATAGCCGTCCCATATAATCATATCCTAATTTTTTTAGCTGAGATCATAAATGATGTCACTAAATGAAGAATTGTGATCTGATGCTTTTCCCCTCAAAAGCAGGAAAAAGGAAAGAAAAAAAGAGAAGATTTGACTCTTGTTTTTCTTGCAGTGCACTTTGACTTATCTCTACTCCTAACGTGCGAGTCCGTACGTCGTTGGTTCGTCCTCGTTCGTTCGCCCCCCTTCTCCACCTCTCGCACGTTGTCGCTCCGCACCGATTTTTATTCGCCAACCGAATCCCACACGAAAAAGACAACGGAAAAAAACCTGTGCGTTACGCATCTCCTCTATCTCCTAAATCACCGCCTCCTCTTCCCGCAATCTCTCACCCCCTCCCCGCCAATTACGCCCGTATCCTCTATCCCAAATCCCAACCCCGCAGCGGAGATAGTCCTGCCGTCGCTCCATGCCGCCGCGATGAATGGCATCGAAGCACGTCCCGCCCTGGCTTCATGCCGCCGCGAAGTACAAGTGGTGCTCGGGGTCTTTCCACGGGTGAACTGTCGCAGCAGATCAAGAACGCCATCCTCTTCTTGAATTTTGCTGACCGATCCAGTCCCGCGTCCAAGCCCAACGTCATCCTCTTCTTGTACTTTGCCGATTGATCTGACCCCGCGTCCAATCACGGAGTCCCGTGGACCATCTCGAACTTGTAACCAACCCCACTCGCCCCAATGGACGATGATGTGCCCATGGAGGATAGGTATTGCTTCATCTTCTGGTATGTATCCGATTTGAGCTGTAATTTCTGTCCAGCTACAATATCATTCTCGTCTTAGGCTAACCCTATTTCTCCCAGCACTCGCTGATTGCAGTATCCCGGATTACCTGACGCCGTGAAGCTAGAGTCTCATCCGCAGCCAATATAAGTGGGTCCTTGTTGGGTGACCATTTTAGTGCCCATCGTTGAATACCTCTCTCTATTATATCTTCAAATTGTTGCCGGTTTCAGAAGTACAGTGCAGAGTTCGTCTAAGTATGTTGCATGCTCTTATATTTTGAGAGAGAGCAAGATATTTGTGTCTACGTTGTTGTTTCAGTTCATGACGTTGCTGCTACAATGATGACGTTGCTGCTCATGTTATATTTATTTGACGACTGATTTGCTGCTTGTTTGTTGCTCCACGCAATGTATATGTCAAGTGATTCAGATGATGATACAGATATTATGTTTTGTGGTTTTGTATTAGACAATGCACTGCTCATTTTTTCCCATTCTATTTTAGTTGCTCTTGATGTTGCTAAATCTTAGTTATTTACTCCTAATACTTATATGTTGACTTTCAGGTTGTTCCCTGCCCGTCTCACATAAACAATCATTCTCCCTTCTATGAATAAGCATAGTCATGTGTGCAGATGGACATGCATATGATTTTTAACCATTTCACAAGATATTCGTATTCGCTGCTAGCAGTTTTCTGTGAAAGAACATTTCAGTATCGAGTGACATGGCACAAGGCAGAGCGCGCAATATCTGAATGAGTACTGGGTTGCCACCGCATTGGATTGATGGTTGTTCATTTGTGGCTCTTGATTATTGGTAAGTTAGGGTATTGCTACTATATTCATACTGACAGTATAATAGCCTACATCTATATTAAACTGATGTTGAAACACCTTCTCAAACCAATGAGTATATACTTCAACTCGCATCTGACTTTCATGTCTCTTGTGCTACGTAATGGTACTGGTTATTGCCATTGAGAAATTAATGGAAAAAGGGTTGCCTGGTTGAAAAGAGAGATAAATGTTTCTATGATTTCCTGTTTATTTGCTTTCATATTCTGCTACATTTTTCCTCTTGGTTATAAAACATACTCAAAAATCTTTTGTTCTTTTCCACTACACACTTTAAAACCAATGAACTGAAATTAATGCTATTTTTAATTAAAAGAGAATCAGCATGCACGCCCCATGGGAGATAAAATAGTGAACTGGCCTGTTTTCACTGCCATGTCAGTGTTTTAACAGTGTGTGCCCCCGTTGCAAACGCACGAGCAATGTATATTTAGCTTCTCAGTTAGTGGTTGAATTTGGAAAGTGGTTTTTCAGAGCTTCAGCTCCAGTACCCCCACGAACAGTAAAATAAAAATAATAGAAAAAGAATCCAAAAAATCTGACAATTTGTGGGATTGATTATGACAAAGTGTTGCAGGCGCTTGCAAATTTGTGTCCAAATAGCATTCTTTGAGCTCATACAGAAAAAACAGTTGGTGCTCAAACTTGTGTGCACTTTTGAGCAGAACTTTTTTTTGTTTTGTGCTGGTCGGATGTCATATAGCACCAAATTTTGCAAGCATGCAAGACTTTTGGTCATAAACAATGCCACGAAATTTCAGATCTTTTTGTTTTTTACTATTTATTTATTTATTGTTCATGGGGGTACCATGGATCAAATTTAATGGTTTTTGCATATTTGTACACTTCCTCTCTCACTAGTAGAAAACAGAGCTTTAGCGCCGGTTCGTAAGGGCCTTTAGTGCCGGTTCCATAACCGGCACTAAAGGGTGGTCACTAAAGCCCCCCCCCCCTTAGTACCGGTTCGGCACGAACCGGCGCTAAAGTGCCACCACGTGGCGTGAGCTCGCGCCCTGGTATGGGGGACCTTTAGTACCGGTTGGTGTTACCAACCGGTACTAAAGATTTTTTGTTTTTCAATTTTTTTTTTTGAAAATTTGGAAAAAAAATTGATTTTTTTTAATTTTTAATTTTTCTGAATTATTTGATGATTTAGTCTCTAATCACCTCTCTTAATTGCTAAAGTGTGGATAACTCATTCCAAATCGCCTGACTTCCCGGCCGGTCACCCATCCTCTCACTCCCCTAGCCTAAGCACGCTTAACTTCGGAGTTCTATTCCCTCTACATTCCAAGTCTGCACTTGTTGTTTTCCTGACAAATGTAAGTTGTCAATCCTATTAACCCTCAGTAGTTTAGCTTGAGCATGAAGTCACACGTTTCACCGTTTGAGTTTGAAACTATTATTCTAAAAAACAGTAATTATGTATTAACACTAATATTTCTTGAATAAATAGTTTGACCATAGTTTGACCACAGTTTGACCAGATTTGGCGAAAATTCAAAAAAACTGAGATACTTATTTAGTAACACTAATAGTATTGCGTAATTATTTAGTAACACTCTATATTTCTTGAATTAGTTGTTTGACCGGTTTGACAAGATTTCACCAAAATTCAAAAAAACATAAATTAGAGCATATCTTTTTTTCCTTTTACAATTTTGTCATTTCAAAAATTGTCCTAAACCCTAAACCCGGGACTTCAAACGTCGGAAACTCTATGCTAAACAGTAAAAACTAAGGGTTTAAACCATAAAACCTAACCCTAAACTCTGAAATCTAAACTCTAGCACTAAACGCTAAAAACGTCTAAAATGTTTGGTTTCGTAGTAATTTCAAAAAATTTCCTACGCACACGCAAGATCATGTGATGCATAGCAACGAGGGGGAGAGTGTTGTCTACGTACCCAACGCAGACCGACTGCGGAAGCAATGACACGACGTAGAGGAAGTAGTCGTACGTCTTCACGATCCAACCGATCAAGCACCGAAACTACGGCACCTCCGAGTTCGAGCACACGTTCAGCTCGATGACGATCCCCGGACTCCGATCCAGCAAAGTGTCGGGGAAGAGTTCCGTCAGCACGACGGCGTGGTGACGATCTTGATGTACTACAGCAGCAGGGCTTCGCCTAAACTCCGCTACAGTATTATCGAGGTATATGGTGGCAGGGGGCACCGCACACGGCTAAGGAATAGATCACGTGGATCAACTTGTGTGTCTAGAGGTGCCCCCTGCCTCCGTATATAAAGGAGTAGAGGGGGGAGGCTGGCCAGCTAAGGAGGAGGGCACAGGAGAGTCCTACTCCCTCTAGGAGTAGGATTCCCCCCCCCCCCAATCCTCGTCGGAATAGGATTCGCGGAGGGGGAAAAGAGGAGGAGGGGGCCGGCCACCTCTCCTAGTCCTAATAGGACTAGGGGAAGGGGGAGGCGCACAGCCCATCTAGGGCAGCCTCTTCTCTTTTCCACCAAGGCCCACTATGGCCCATATAGCTCCCAGGGGGTTCCGGTAACCCTCCCGGTATTCCGGTAAAATCCCGATTTCACCCGGAACACATCCGATATCCAAACATAGGCTTCCAATATATCAATCTTTACGTCTCGACCATTTCGAGACTCCTCGTCATGTCCATGCTCACATCCGGGACTCCGAACAACCTTCGGTACATCAAAATGCATAAACTCATAATATAACTGTCATCGTAACCTTAAGCGTGCGGACCCTACGGGTTCGAGAACAATGTAGACATGACCGAGACACGTCTCCAGTCAATAACCAATAGCGGGACCTGGATGCCCATATTGGCTCCTACATATTCTACGAAGATCTTTATCGGTCAGACCGCATAACAACATACGTTGTTCCCTTTGTCATCGGTATGTTACTTGCCCGAGATTCGATCGTCGGTATCCAATACCTAGTTCAATCTCGTTACCGGCAAGTCTCTTTACTCGTTCCGTAATACATCATCTCACAACTAACATATTAGTTGTAATGCTTGCAAGGCTTATGTGATGTGTATTACCGAGAGGGCCCAGAGATACCTCTCCAACAATTCGGAGTGACAAATCCTAATCTCGATATACGCCAACCCAACATCTACCTTCGGAGACACCTGTAATGCTCCTTTATAATCACCCAGTTATGTTGTGACTTTGGTAGCACCCAAAGTGTTCCTCCGGCAAACGGGAGTTGCATAATCTCATAGTCATAGGAACATGTATAAGTCATGAAGAAAGCAATAGCAACATACTAAACGATCGTGTGCTAAGCTAATGGAATGGGTCATGTCAATCAGATCATTCAACTAATGATGTGACCTCGTTAATCAAATAACAACTCATTGTTCATGGTTAGGAAACATAACCATCTTTGATTAACGAGCTAGTCAAGTAGAGGCATACTAGTGACACTTTGTTTGTCTATGTATTCACACATGTATTATGTTTCCGGTTAATACAATTCTAGCATGAATAATAAACATTTATCATGATTATAAGGAAATAAATAATAACTTTATTATTGCCTCTAGGGCATATTTCCTTCAGTCTCCCACTTGCACTAGAGTCAATAATCTAGATTACATTGTAATGATTCTAACACCCATGGAGCTTTGGTGCTGATCATGTTTTGCTAGTGGAAGAGGCTTAGTCAACGGGTCTGCAACATTCAGATCCGTATGTATCTTGCAAATCTCTATGTCTCCCACCTGGACTAGATCCCGGATGGAGTTGAAGCGTCTCTTGATGTGTTTGGTCCTTTTGTGAAATCTGGATTCCTTTTCCAAGGCAATTGCACCAGTATTGTCACAAAAGATTTTCATTGGACCCGATGCATTAGGTATGACACCTAGATCGGATATGAACTCCTTCATCCAGACTCCTTCGTTCGCTGCTTCCGAAGCAGCTATGTACTCCGCTTCACAAGTAGATCCCGCTACGACGATTTGTTTAGAACTGCACCAACTGACAGCTCCACCGTTTAATGTAAACACGTATCCGGTTTGCGATTTAGAATCGTCCGGATCAGTGTCAAAGCTTGCATCAACGTAACCTTTTACGGTGAGCTCTTTGTCACCTCCATATACGAGAAACATATCCTTAGTCCTTTTCAGGTATTTCAGGATGTTCTTGACCGCTGTCCAGTGATCCATTCCTGGATTACTTTGGTACCTCCCTACTAAACTTATAGCAAGGCACACATCAGGTCTGGTACACAGCATTGCATACATGATAGATCCAATGGCTGATGCATAGGGAACATCTTTCATATTCTCTCTACCTTCTGCAGTGGTCGGGGATTGAGTCTTACTCAACTTCACACCTTGTAACACAGGCAAGAACCCTTTCTTTGCTTGATCCATTTTGAACTTCTTCAAAATTTTGTCAAGATATGTGCTTTGTGAAAGTCCAATTAAGCGTCTTGATCTATCTCTATAGATCTTAATACCTAATATGTAAGCAGCTTCACCGAGGTCTTTCATTGAAAAACTTTTATTCAAGTATCCCTTTATGCTATCCAGAAATTATATATCATTTCCAATTAGCACTATGTCATCCACATATAATATCAGAAATGCTACAGAGCTCCCACTCATTTTCTTGTAAATACAAGCTTCTCCGAAAGTCTGTATAAAACCAAATGCTTTGATCACACTATCAAAACGTTTATTCCAACTCCGAGAGGCTTGCACCAGTCCATAAATGGATCGCTGGAGCTTGCACACTTTGTTAGCTCCCTTTGGATCGACAAAACCTTCCGGTTGCATCATATACAACTCTTTTTCCAGAAATCCATTCAGGAATGCAGTTTTGACATCCATCTGCCAAATTTCATAATTATAAAATGCGGCTATCGCTAACATGAGTCGGACGGACTTAAGCATCGCTACGGGTGAGAAGGTCTCATCGTAGTCAATCCCTTGAACTTGTCGAAAACCTTTCGCGACAAGTCGAGCTTTGTAGACAGTAACATTACCATCAGCGTCAGTCTTCTTCTTGAAGATCCATTTATTCTCAATTGCTTGCCGATCATTGGGCAAGTCAACCAAAGTCCATACTTTGTTCTCATACATGGATCCCATCTCAGATTTCATGGCTTCATGCCAATTTGCGGAATCTGGGCTCACCATCGCTTCTTCATAGTTCGTTGGTTCATCATGATCTAGTAGCATGACTTCCAGAACTAGATTACCGTACCACTCTGGTGCGGATCTTACTCTGGTTAATCTACGAGGTTCAGTAGTATCTTGTTCTGAAGTTTCATGATCATTATCATTAACTTCCTCACTTATTGGTGTAGGTGTCGCAGAAACAATTTTCTGTGACGTACTACTTTTCAACAAGGGAGTAGGTACAGTTACCTCGTCAAGTTCTACTTTCCTCCCACTCACTTCTTTCGAGAGAAACTCCTTCTCAAGAAAGTTTCCAAAATTAGCAACAAAAGTCTTGCCTTCGGATCTGTGATAGAAGGTGTATCCAATAGTTTCCTTTGGATATCCTATGAAGACACATTTCTATGATTTGGGTTCGAGCTTATCAGGTTGAAGCTTTTTCACATAAGCATCGCAGCCCCAAACTTTCAGAAACGACAACTTTGGTTTCTTGCCAAACCATAGTTCACACGGTGTCGTCTCAACGGATTTAGATGGTGCCCTATTTAACGTGAATGCAGCTGTCTCTAATGCATAAACCCAAAACGATAGTGGTAGATCGGTAAGAGACATCATAGATCGCACCATATCTAATAAAGTACGGTTATGACGTTCGGACACACCATTACATTGTGGTGTTTCAGGTGGCATGAGTAGTGAAACTATTTCACATTGTTTTTAACTGAAGGCCAAACTCGTAACTCAAATACTCTTCTCTACGATCAGATCGTAGAAACTTTATTTTCTTGTTACGATGATTTTTCACTTCACTCTGAAATTCTTTGAACTTTTCAAATGTTTCAGACTTATGTTTCATCAAGTAGATATACTCATATCTGCTCAAATCATCTATGAAGATCAGAAAATAATGATACCTGTGGCGAGCCTCAATATTCATCGGACCACATACATCAGTGTGTATGATTTCCAACAAATCTGTTGCTCGCCCCATTGTTCCGAAGAACAGAGTCTTAGTCATCTTGCCCATGAGGCATGGTTCGCAAGCATCAACTGATTCATAATCAAGTGATTCCAAAAGCCCATCAGCATGGAGTTTCTTCATGCACTTTACACCAATATGACCTAAACGGCAGTGCTACAAATAAGTTGCACTATCATTATTAACTTTGCATCTTTTGGTTTCAATATTATGATTATGTGTATCACTATGATCGAGATCCAACGAACTATTTTCATTGGGTGTGTAACCATATAAGGTTTTATTCATGTAAACAGAACAACAATTTATTCTCTTACTTAAATGAATAACCGTATTACAATAAACATGATCAAATCATATTCATGCTCAACGCAAACACCAAATAACACTTATTTAGGTTCAACACTAATCCCGAAATTATAGGGAGTGTGCGATGATGATCATATCAATCTTGGAACCACTTCCAACACACATCGTCACTTCACCCTTAACTAGTCTCTGTTTATTTTGCAACTCCCGTTTCGACTTACTAATCTTAGCAACTGAACTAGTATCAAATACTGAGGGTTTGCTCTAAACACTAGTAAAGTACACATCAATAACATGCATATCAAATATACTTATGTTCACTTTGCCATCCTTATCCGCCAATCACTTGGGGTAGATCCGCTTCCAGTGACCAGTCCCTTTGTAGTAGAAGCACTTAGTCTCAGGCTTAGGACCAGACTTGGGCTTCTTCACTTGAGCAGCAACTTGCTTGCTGTTCTTCTTGAAGTTCCCCTTCTTCCCTCTGCCCTTTTCTTGAAACTAGTGATCTTGTCAACCATCAACACTTGATGTTTTTCTTGA
Organism: Triticum dicoccoides; assembly: GCF_002162155.2. Taxonomy (NCBI): domain Eukaryota; kingdom Viridiplantae; phylum Streptophyta; class Magnoliopsida; order Poales; family Poaceae; genus Triticum; species Triticum dicoccoides. The sequence continues at coordinate 11,338,325 of NC_041393.1, forward strand.
TTCTACCTTCGTTGATTTCAGCATCACGAAGAGCTTGGCAGTTGTTTCCGTTATCCCTTGCATATTATAGTTCATCACGAAGTTCTACTAACTTGGTGATGGTGACTAGAGAATTCTGTCAATCACTATCTTATCTGGAAGATTAACTCCCACTTGATTCAAGGATTGTAGTACCCGGACAATCTGAGCACATGCTCACTAGTTGAGCGATTCTCCTCCATCTTTTAGCTATAGAACTTGTTGGAGATTTCATATCTCTCAACTCGGGTATTTGCTTGAAATATTAACTTCAACTCCTGGAACATCTCATATGGTCCATGACGTTCAAAACGTCTTTGAAGTCCCGATTCTAAGCCGTTAAGCATGGTGCACTTAAACTATCAAGTAGTCATCATATTGAGCTAACCAAACGTTCATAACGTCTGTATCTGCTCCTGCAATAGGTCCGTCACCTAGCGGTGCATCAAGGAAATAATTCTTCTATGCAGCAATGAGGATAATCCTCAAGTTACGGACCCAGTCCGTGTAATTGCTACCATCATCTTTCAACTTTGCTTTCTCAAGGGACGCATTAAAATTCAACGGAACAACAACATGAGCCATCTATCTACAATCAACATAAACAAGCAAGATACTATCAGGGACTAAGTTCATGATAAATTTAAGTTCAATTAATCATATTACTTAAGAACTCCCACTTAGATAGACATCCCTCTAATCCTCTAAGTGATCACGTGATCCAAATCAACTAAACCATGTCCGATCATCACGTGAGATGGAGTAGTTTCATCGGTGAACATCATTATGTTGATCATATCTACTATATGATTCACGCTCGACCTTTCGGTCTCCGTGTTCCGAGGCCATATCTGTATATGCTTGGCTCGTCAAGTATAACCTGAGTATTCTGCGTGCGCAACTGTTTTGCACCCGTTGTATTTGAACGTAGAGCCTATCACACCCGATCATCACGTGGTGTCTCAGCACGAAGAACTTTCGCAACGGTGCATACTCAGGGAGAACACTTCTTGATAATTTAGTGAGAGATCATCTTATAATGCTACCGTCAATCAAAGCAAGATAAGATGCATAAAAGATAAACATCACATGCAATCAATATAAGTGATATGATATGGCCATCATCATCTTGTGCCTGTGATCTCCATCTCCGAAGCACCGTCATGATCACCACCGTCACCGGCGCGACACCTTGATCTTCATCGTAGCATCGTTGTCGTCTTGCCAATCTTATGCTTCCACAACTATCACTACCGTTTAGTAATAAGGTAAAGCATTACATCGCGATTGCATTGCATACAATAAAGCGACAACCATATGGCTCCTGCCAGTTGCCGATAACTCGGTTACAAAACATGATCATCTCATACAATAAATTCAGCATCATGCCTTGACCATATCACATCACAACATGCCCTGCAAAAACAAGCTAGACGTCCTCTACTTTGTTGTTGCAAGTTTTACGTGGCTGCTACGGGCTTAAGTAAGAACCAATCTCACCTACGCATCAAAACCACAACGATAGTTTGTCAAATAGACTCCGTTTTAACCTTCGCAAGGACAGGGCGTAGCCATACTTGGGTCAACTAAAGTTGGAGAGACCGTCGCCCGCAAGCCATCTCTGTGCAAAGCACGTCGAGGGAACCGGTCTCGCGTAAGCGTACGCGTAAGGTTGGTCCGGGTCGTCTCGTCCAACAATACTGCCGAACCAAAGTATGACATGCTGGTAGGCAGTATGATTTGTATCGTCCACAACTCACTTGTGTTCTACTCGTGCACATAACATCAACATAAATAACCTGGCTCGGATGCCACTGTTGGGTTTCGTAGTAATTTCAAAAAATTTCCTACGCACACGCAAGATCATGTGATGCATAGCAACGAGGGGGAGAGTGTTGTCTACGTACCCAACGCAGACCGACTGTAGAAGCGATGACACGACGTAGAGGAAGTAGTCGTACGTCTTCACGATCCAACCGATCAAGCACCGAAACTACGGCACCTCCGAGTTCGAGCACACATTCAGCTCGATGACGATCCCCGGACTCCGATCCAGCAAAGTGTCAGGGAAGAGTTCCGTCAGCACGACGGCGTGGTGACGATCTTGATGTACTACAGCAGCAGGGCTTCGCCTAAACTCCGCTACAGTATTATCGAGGTATATGGTGGCAGGGGGCACCGCACACGGCTAAGGAATAGATCACGTGGATCAACTTGTGTGTCTAGAGGTGTCCCCTGCCTCCGTATATAAAGGAGTAGAGGGGGGAGGCTGGCCGGCTAAGGAGGAGGGCGCAGGAGAGTCCTACTCCCTCTAGGAGTAGGATTCCCCCCCCCCCAATCCTAGTCGGAATAGGATTCGCGGAGGGGGAAAAGAGGAGGAGGGGGCCGACCACCTCTCCTAGTCCTAATAGGACTAGGGGAAGGGGGAGGCGCACAGCCCATCTAGGGCAGCCTCTTCTCTTTTCCACCAAGGCCCACTATGGCCCATATAGCTCCCGGGGGGTTCCGGTAACCCTCCCGGTATTCCGGTAAAATCCCGATTTCACCCGGAACACATCCGATATCCAAACATAGGCTTACAATATATCAATCTTTACATCTCGACCATTTCGAGACTCCTCGTCATGTCCATGATCACATCCGGGACTCCGAACAACCTTCGGTACATCAAAATGCATAAACTCATAATATAACTGTCATCGTAACCTTAAGCGTGCGGACCCTACGGGTTCGAGAACAATGTAGACATGACCGAGACACGTCTCCGGTCAATAACCAATAGCGGGACCTGGATGCCCATATTGGCTCCTACATATTCTATGAAGATCTTTATCGGTCAGACCGCATAACAACATACGTTGTTCCCTTTGTCATCGGTATGTTACTTGCCCGAGATTCGATCGTCGGTATCCAATACCTAGTTCAATCTCGTTACCGGAAAGTCTCTTTACTCGTTCCGTAATACATCATCTCACAACTAACATATTAGTTGTAATGCTTGCAAGGCTTATGTGATGTGTATTACCGAGAGGGCCCAGAGATACCTCTCAGACAATTCGGAGTGACAAATCCTAATCTCGATATACGCCAACCCAACATCTACCTTCGGAGACACCTGTAATGCTCCTTTATAATCACCCAGTTACGTTGTGACGTTTGGTAACACCCAAAGTGTTCCTCCGGCAAACGGGAGTTGCATAATCTCATAGTCATAGGAACATGTTTAAGTCATGAAGAAAGCAATAGCAACATATTAAACGATGGTGTGCTAAGCTAATGGAATGGGTCATGTCAATCAGATCATTGAACTAACGATGTGACCTCGTTAATCAAATAACAACTCATTGTTCATGGTTAGGAAACATAACCATCTTTGATTAACGAGCTAGTCAAGTAGAGGCATACTAGTGACACTTTGTTTGTCTATGTATTCACACATGTATTATGTTTCTGGTTAATACAATTCTAGCATGAATAATAAACAATTATCATGATTATAAGGAAATAAATAATAACTTTATTATTGCCTCTAGGGCATATTTCCTTCATAAAAAATGTCTAAAACGCCCAAAAACTCTATTTTCCCTTTGGAATTTTATGATTTTAAAAAATTGTCGAAACGGATCAATCTTTTTGTTCTGCAAATTTTGATATATTATATGTATTTTTCTGAATTACGATGATTTAGTTATGATTTTTTTTCAAATTTTGATATATTATATGTATTATATGTCTCCAACCGGGACTATAGCTTAGACCCCTTTAGTGCCGGTTCGTCGCACGAACCGGTACTAAAGGTTGGCCCTTTAGTACCGGTCTGTGCCACAAATCGGGACTAAAGAGGCTCGTGGGGCTCCGGCCTGACGCCAGCGTGCCACCATCCCTTTAGTACCGGTTCATGGCACGAACCGGTACTAAAGGTTCAACACGAACCGGCATTAATGCAAATCCATTCGAACCGGCACTAATGGTACCATTAGTACCGGGCCAAAATCAAACCGGCACTAATGTGCTTCACGTTTGACCCTTTTTCTACTAGTGTCTATAGATAGATACACGAAAAATTCATCGTTGGTTATACTCCATGGTCGCATCACCGGGTGGTGGTGATTTGAGAAAACAATGTAGAGTTATTTAAAAATGTGCAAGGATGATTATGTGATTTTACAAAGTGCCAACTGCTCCAGCCTCTAATTTATGGTAGTGAACAATGGTAGATTGGTCAACTGTTTCCTGATTATTGACATTTTGCCAAAATAAAAAGCACGTAACTAATTACCAATATTCTATTAGCTAACTAATATTGCAAAATAGTTCAGTTGGTATATATCTTATTTGACAAAAAAGTATATGACTCGTTATGTTTTCTAGGAGAGTGAATTTCAATGGTTGTGTGTTGGACTAACTTCAGATTTCTTTTGTGCACAAGTGGTAATGTTAGTTTTTGAGGATGTGGCTCTGCAGCTATGTTATTATCATTTTGCTCTCTATATTTTGTTGTTTACTTATGCACTTACTGTCAGCATATTTAACCCGATAATAAGCCACCTCTTAGAGTATTGCCCTTAGGAGTGATCTCTCTGGAAAGCCACCGCCGGAGCCGATGCGGGTACGACACCAGCTGCTTCATAATGGATTATTGATAGTGGGTGTACTAATCACATGACTGGCAAGCGAAGTCTTCTCATGGACTCAACCTTACGTCCATCTGACAAAAGTTACATCACATTTGTAGACACTGGTAAAAGCAAGGTATTGGGTCTAGGTAGAGTTGCAATCTCAAAGGATCAACACATGGATAAAGTCATGCTTGTTGAATCCCTTGGTTTCAACTTAATGTCTATCTCAATGCTTTGTGATTTAAACATGATTGTGATGTTTGTAAAATATCATTGCCTTGTTCTAATGGAATCTGACAAGTCTCTAGTGTTTGAAGGGTATTGGAAAGATGATTTGTACGTGGTAGATTTCTCAGCAGGACCACAACTTGCCGTATGTCTTCTAGCTAAAGCTTCTAAATGCTGGCTCTGGCATCGGAGGCTAGGGCATGCTGGCATGAGGAACCTCCACACCCTTGCAAGGAAGAAGCATGTCATAGGCATCGAGGGCGTCAAGTTCAAGAAGGATCACTTATGCGGTGCCTATGAAGCAGGAAAGATGACGAGGGCGAAGCATCCCTCGAAGATAATCATGACAACGACTCAACCCTTCGAACTACTCCACATGGACCTTTTCGGTCCCACTCATTACTCAAGTCTTACTACAACTGCTTGTCTCTGTGGCTTTGTCATTGTTGATGATTATTCAAGATATACTTGGGTGCATATAATCCTCTACAAGACTGAAGTGCAGGATGTCTTCAGACGCTTCGCCAATCGAGCCATGAAAAACTATGGCGTCAAGATCAAGCACATCAGAAGTGACAATGGCACTGAATTCAAGAACACTGGTCTAGACACTTATCTTGATACTTTGGGCATTACACATGAATTATCAGCTCCGTACACATCGCAGCAGAATGGTGTTGTGGAACGCAAGAACAGAACACTCATTGAGATGGCCCGGACAATGCTTGATGAATACAAGACTCCAAGAAAGTTCTGGCCTGAAGCCATTGATACTGCATGCCATATCATCAACCGTGTTTATCTTCAAAAGCTTCTCAACAAGACATCCTATGAGCTCCTTACTGGCAAGAAGCCAAATGTCAGTTACTTCAGAGTATTTGGTGCCAGGTGCTGGATCAAGGATCCACATCACACTTGAAAATTTGCACCAAAAGCACATGAAGGTTTTATGCTTGGATATGGAAAGGATTCGCACTCCTACAGAGTCTTCAACCTCTTTCACTATAAAGTGGTTGAAACAGTGGATGTGTGGTTCGATGAGACTAACGGCTCACAAAGAGAGCACCTGCCAAATGTGCTAGATGAAGTTCCATCCAGTGAATCAATCAAACTTACGGGAACTGGGGAAATCATACCTTCTGAAGCTCAGCCTAAAGAGGAACTTATCATCTCCGCACCTGATCAAACTAAAGACAATGCTCAGCCTGAAGACAATCCTTCTAACGATGACAATGATCAGCTAGAGCAAAATCTTCATCCTATACATCCTCGTGTTGCAAATGAAGTACAGATTGGGAGAATAATTGATAGCATCAATGCACCAGGTCCACTCGCTCGTTCAAGGGCAACACGGCTAGCAAATTTCTATGGGCACTTCGCATTCGTCTCAATATCTGAACCCAAGAAAATTGAAGAAGCCTTCATGGAACCTGAATGGATTCAAGCTATGCAAGAAGAGCTTCAACAGTTTGAGCTGAATAATGTATGGGAACTAGTTAAGCGTCCTGATCCTCACAAGCACAATATAATAGGCACCAAATGAATATATCTCAACAACCAAGATGAGCATGGTCAAGTTGTCAGAAACAAAGCTCGTCCCGTTGCTCAAGGGTACACTCAAGTTGAAGGCATTGACTTCGATGAAACATTCACTCCTGTGGCTAGACTTGAAGCCATACGCATACTGTTGGCCTATGCAAATCATCATAACATTCTTCTGTATCAAATGGATGATAAGAGTGCTTTTCTCAATGGCAAGATTGAAGAAGAAGTGTACGCTGCACAACCGCCTGGCTTTGAAGATCCAAAACATCCTGATATGGTGTACAAGCTCAACAAGGCACTGTATGGCCTCAAACAAGCCCCTAGGGCTTGGTATGACACACTCAAAGACTTCCTGAAGAGCAAAGGCTTCTAAACTGGTTCCCTCGACCCCGCTCCCTTCATGAAGACATATGACGGTGAACTGTTTGTGTGCCAAATATATGTGGATGACATTATCTTCGGCTGCACCAATCAGAAATACACTAACGAGTTTGGATATAAGATGCAAGAGCAATATCAGATGTCCATGATGGGTGAGCTGAAGTTCTTCCTTGGTCCTCAAATACGTCAGCAACGCAACGGCATCTTCATATCTCAAGAGAAGTACCTCAAAGATTGCCTGAAGAAATTTGGGATGCAAGACTGCAAAGGCTTCACGACGCCAATGCCAGCCAAACATCATCTGGGTCCCGACGACAATGGTAAAGAGTTCGATTAAAAGGTATATCGCTCCATGATTGGTTCCTTGCTTTATTTATGTGCATCTAGGCCAGATATCATGCTTAGTATTTGCATGTGTGCTCAATTCCAAGCGGCATCAAAGGAATCGCATCACTTAGTTGTGAAGCGAATTCTCAGATATTTGGCTCACACCCCAACACTAGGATTATGGTATCCAAAGGGCTTAGAGTTTGATCTGGTTGGATTCTCGGATGCTGATTATGCTGGTGACAAGGTGGATTGCAAGTCTACATCAGGCACATGTCATTTTCTTGGACGATCACTTGTATGTTGGTCTTCAAAGAAGCAGAACTGTGTATCTCTCTCCACTACTGAATCTGAATACATTGCTGCTGGATCTTGCTACGCTCAGCTTCTATGGATGAAGCAAACACTCAAAGACAATGGCATTCATCTGAAGCAAGTGCCACTCTACTGCGACAATGAAAGCGCCATCAAGATTGCCAACAACCCAGTTCAGCACTCGAAGACAAAGCACATTGAAATTCGTCATCACTTTCTCAGAGATCATGTTGTGAAGGAAGATATTGATATCATACACGTCAACATTGAAGAGCAATTGGCAGATATCTTCACCAAGCCCTTGGATGAGAAGAGGTTTTGCAAGTTACGGTGTGAGCTAAATATCTTGGAATGCTCAAATGTCCTGTAATCAGGCACACATCCTAACACTTATGCATATTGATGACTTAGATGTGCAACACACGAAGTAAAGTATATCTTCAATCAATGAAGACTTACATTCTAAGTGTGAATACATTAATGTGGAATTTGACTTCGGAGCGCCACGATAATTGTGCGCCGTGTCTGGGTCTAATACTTCCTATATGGTGGGTAACGCCACCACCAAATTTTTCTGTTTGAAGTTTTTCACTCATGGCGTTACGTTTGGAATATCTTCACATTTGGTCTGGCTTCAATCTCAACTTGTCTTCATGATTATCTTCACTATGTTGATTTGATTGTGTTTCTCATATATATACATACTAGTGTTCTATCCTCTACAGCATTCACTTATAGCTATGTCCTCTTGTTGAATCTTTTGAACTAAGTGAATGTGATCGGACCCTAACCTCTCTATGGTTTCTATCTCAAACTCTATCTCTCCAAATCATATGCATTCTATTGAAACTGTCGAATGTCTTCTCTGTGTCCTTGTCAGCAGAAGAAACAGAGACAAACATTAAGTCTGTTTTCAATGCTAATTCCTTCACCTGAAACCCGGAGAAGTGGGAACGACCACCCGACAATCCAGGCGTGCGTGGGAACGTGGAACAACCTTCGATATGTTGCATGATGGCCACGTGTGCTTCAGATGTGAATCGCGAGGGGCACCTGTGTAATAACACTGTGCCGTCCCTGTCTCTATAAATACATGCCTCACCATAATCATTATCCTTTCTTCCACTCTCGCACAAACCCTAGCACCACCGCTAGCCCTCGACGACGCCAGCGACGAAGCGCTTAGCTGCCGCGACCTCACCGACGCCGTCTTCACGCCGGCCGCGGACATCGTCTTCTCCGCCGTCGCCGTAGGTGTCCTCCGTCGCCAAGTTAGGGCACGGACGATCGAAATGCTTGGCCTCCTCTCCCACTCCATCTAGCAGTTCTTCATGTGGTAAATAAAACTCCCTTTTTACGGCCCCTTTGATCGTATAGATTCATCACTTTCTACCACAAGCAGTTTCTATTCACACAAGTTGGATCTATTTCATACTGCATCTCATAATATGCCTAGTATGTTCACTTATGCTTCACAAAGTAGTTAGATTCCTCATGTGTACTTATTCGTGGATTCGTACAAATCTGGAACCAACTCTCTATCTATGAGTGAATGTCTTCGCACTATGAGGTCAATGTCTTCTAAACTGATTTATCTTCAAAATCTTCTGAGAATGCATATGACCTATTCCCCTTCCCTTGCACCTTAATGTTGTCACAGGTACATATCCGTGGGAGAATCCCTTGGTTCTCATAGTCTGCATTCATTTGCAGAATTCTTACAACATCATACAAATTCTCCCGAAGCCAGTTCCTGTTTGACCAGCAAGCGGAAGCCTTTGAAACCTTTGAACATATTGAAGCCATTCAGTTTGAAGTTCATGGCTACAGAGAAATCAGCAAGGAAGGGTGGCAGACAGCGTCGAGGGGGAACATCAAAAGATTTGCCTGATGACCTCTCAGAGCTGTACAAGACAGATCCAGAAGAGGATTACAATCAGCGCAAGACACGAATCCAATGGATTCGAAGATACTGGGCCAAGCAATGGCTCAAGTACAAGTTTGTGACCCAGGAATATGCTGAGAAGAATGCCATCAAGCGACCATGGGGAGACATCCTATACAGAAATCTTCAACCCAGGTCCAGAGATGAAGCCATTGAACAAGGCTTCTATCCCTGCATGGTCCATGGACCACAGCATGCGGATGCAGACCCATCGTCATTGCTATGGTGTCGTGACGACAATCTGTTCAAGCGCAACTTTCAGTTTCCTAAGAATTCGGCTAAGCAAAACAAGAAGTCATTGAGACTAGACTTCAACCCTGGTCCTTCTGCTCCCCGTGCCGATGGTACCCGCAAAGCTGAACCCAATCTTGTTGGGGCCTTCTACAACTTGGAAGGTCTCATCACTCATATCATGGTTCAAGGGACAGCCGTGTATGAGCCTGCAGATGACGCTAAATCTGATGAAGCGCCTGCTCCACCAAAGCCTACGAAGCTGAAGAAGCCTAGAGCTTCAAAGTCTGCCTCAACACCAAAAATCTTACGGGCGAAGCCACTGGCTACTGCACCTCCTGAAGACAGTGTGCAGTCTGAAGATCTATCACGTATCTCCAAGAATACTAAGATGAGAAAGAATACTGATCAGGCACTGACTGCTGCTGTTATTCTGTGCAATGACGCCATTGATCTGTCCAGCGATGAAGATCTTGCAGATGACACTCTTGAGCAACTGATCAAGAGAAAGGAAGAAGCAGATCTTCAATGATTTGCCTCTCTTTGATGTGGCAATCCTCCATAACTTCATTGATGAGTGGTTTGACACGCCCAACCTCAGCTTTGAAGATCTGCAACTTCCAATTGGCCTCAGTGTCGCCTTCCATGGCGCCATTGCTTCTGAGCTATCTCTAGCTCAACGCATCGTTGAACTGAAGCAAAAGATCGACTATGAGAAAGCTCAGTTCAAGAAGCACATGGCCAAGCTCAGCATGCAAGATGTGAAAAACTTCAAGATTATGTTGCACGAGCTCAAGGAAGCCTTTCTCAAGAAGCGTGAAGAAGCTCAAGGTTCTCGTGAGCGCATGAAGAGCCTGGCTGACAAGTGTGTGCAAGCTTACAATGAGGCTGAGAAGCGCAGGGCTCTTGGTCGTCCTGGCATCGACCCAAGAATGGCTACAAAGAAGAAGAAGCCCTCAACTGACCAATCTGCACCTTCAAGGCAGGAAGAACCTCGCATAGTCTTCCCAAGCAGCATGACTAGCTCGAAGCCAAAGGTCAGGTCAACCGCTTCAGAACTAAAGAAGACGAGGACTGCCGAGGCTGAAGCTAGAAAAAGGAAAAATCCTGAAGCCTGATGTCGCTCCCTCTAAGAAGAAGCGCAAAACCAAGAAGGATCAGGCTGCTCCCACAGAGCCCTTAGTTGTTGAACCTATCTCAATGGTTCGCCCTCCATCTGAACACCACGAGCGCCAACTGATTGTTCATGAGCCTGCTTCCACAGAGGCTCCTGAAGCTGAAGACATTCCAGCAGTTGACCCCACCGCTGCTGAAGACATTGGTCACCATGACAATGTTGAAGATGATGAAGTCCTTCCTCAGATCGAGCACCAACTGGTATCATCGCCTGTGCTTATGCACAGCGAACTCATCACCATTGGTCGTCCTCTGACGCCAACTGCTCAGGATGCATCATGGGCTGATCACCCATAGAGACAAGACACTTCAAGCTCTCCCCAAGCAACCCCATCAGTGCAAGAAGAGGATGACTTTGAGGCCCAGCCAAATCCATCTCCACAGGCGTCGCCAGCGCTACGCAGGCTTCGCAAAGGACCAAGGTCTCAAGTCCCTCTTCCGAGCGTTCCAGAAGGAGAAGTGCACCACCAATCTGTTGCACGTCAAGTGTTTCCAGATGCCACTCCTACTGTGACTGTCTCTGAGTCTGAAGCCAAAGGTGCTGAAGACAATCCGGCTGCATCAGCCGATGACAAACAAGAAGAAGATCGTGTCCCTACACCCCCAAACTCTGAAGAAGCTGTTCTGAAGTGAACGTGTCTGTGCCCGACCCTCCAGCTCATCAAGTGGAGGTTGAGAATCTTGAGGCTGCCACCACCAACACAAATGAAGCCAATGACGTAGTCATGGCTGAAGCAAATGTGGAGCCTGCACCAACCAATGTGCTAGAGGCCAATGAAGCCAATGATGCACCTACAACAGATGTGCAGCCTGACACCTCTCTTGATGCCACTGCTCATGTTCCACCACCAAGGCCACACACTATCGAGCAAGCTTTCAATGATGGCCAACTTATCAATGTAAAATGCCCTATTCTGACTCCTCTGCCTGCTGCTGGTCCTCAGTTTGACTATCACGTTGAGCACATGCCTCAGGTTCAGAAGCCAACGCCAAGGTTGCCCAGGTTTCCAGGTACTGCATCTGCACCCGGATCCTTTAATATCAGTGGCTTCAAGGCACACAACACCTTCTTTGATAGCGCCAAGAATCCCTACACCAAGGCAAGAATATCTTCTGATCGGTTCTGGAGCTATCAACAGCGCATTTATTACTCATGCATCTTATACAATCAAGGTCGCATTTTCCCACATATGCGTCTTGACACTAAAGCCATAACTGGACTGCCCTATTTGGAAGAAGCTCTGGATTGCTTCGGAGAGTCTGGCTTGCTGCAGTTCGTCACTGATAAGGAGCACTGGAATGAAGAATTGCTGCTCCAATTCTATGCCACTCTTCATATCCGTGGCTACAACAGGGATCCGAAGACTTGGGTCCTTGAGTGGATGACACGCAATGTTCATATTGAAGCCAAAGCCTTTGATATCATTGAGCTTACTAGCTGCCCACTCCAGGAGATCTGTATGAACCTGGTTGTCAGCTTCACAGTGCTGCTATCGAAAGAATCTTCCACAAGCCTGAGCCCAATATGAGTCAGATGCATAGCATGATGAAGCCTTTGCCTCCAGATGTTGAATATCCTAAGGAGTTCTTTGTTGAAGACCTTGAGTATCTGCCACGTACTATCTATCACATCATTAGGCGAACTCTCTGGCCCATCAAAGGACATTCTCCACATGCCAAGCTAGAAGGCGCAATGAAGACGTTGGTCTTTCATATTCTTCATGGCAAAAGCTTCAATGCACAAGACTTCTTTATTCGCCAACTTGCTGCATCCGGATCTGACATTTTTGGCTTGAAGTTTTACGCTCCATGGATTATACGGCTGATCAAACTACACTCACCTGTCACCTATCACCCCTCTTGTCGCAATCATCGGATCTTTCTGCCTGACATCGATATGTCAGTTGAAGCCATCTATCCAGAGCCTGCCAAGGAGCCCCTTAGCCTTCAAAATTCTGAGACGCAAAGCTTCTCTCAAAACATTAAAGCAGTTCAAGCAGTCACTCATGTTTATCCTCTGGCTAGTACTACACGTGCACCTCATCATGCCCTCACTGAAGCCACTGAAAGCACAATTGCCCAACGGCCCAAGAAGCGATCTCGTGTTCTCAACGACCGAGAACTTCTGGTTGCCCTTCATCAGAAACAGGATAAGCATCATGACTGGCTGAAGCGCCAAATGCAAAGCCTCTTGGTGGATGTAAACAGGATTCACAACCTTGCCACCAAAAATGCCTTTGTTGCCCATGAAACTTGTCGGCGTACATGGAAAGGGCTGACGCTTATGTGTTCTGAAGATAATCTTCAAGAGGATGGCTTCTCTGAACGCTTCAAGTTTGACTCAACACCTCCAAGAAGGACTGTGCTGCGACGAACTCCGTCTCTTGAAGACTCTGAGTTCTCCTCCTCTGCTGCAACTGTGAATGCCAGAGTGATCGATGATGAAGACGATGCTACTTCACCGCCCCCTACTTCTGCACGCATCGACACTGCCCTGAGTTCGTCTGCACCGCCTAACAACACCGACGACCCTGCTGCTTCACCTACTCCTCATGGGAACGAGTAGATGCTCCATGTCTTCAAACCTTTTTGGTCCTTACTGACAAAAGGGGGAGAAGCATATGAGTTTGATAGTCTTCAAGCGGGTTCATATGGGCGGTAGCTTTATATTTTTCCTAGTGTTTACAACTCTCGTTTTGATACATTTGGTTCTTTGAGTTGTAACACTTAAACTCGATGGTCGTCTGCTACTTATTTGCTATTCTGTGATGCGATGATAAATTCCGCATGTGCGACGATAAATTCCGCACTTAGATCATTTTGCAGACGTCCATTTTTCATTATGCATGTCATTATCTTCACATACTTTTCATGCATGATAAATTGTCATCATAAGTTGAAGAGGATCTCCACAAGTACAACCTGCTATGTGCATTTGCATACCAAAAGCAAATTACTTATATGCACATCTTCAGGGGGAGCCTTTGCCACTTATGAAGACAACAACCTATCCTTTACAATTTCACATATTTTATTCCCCGTTGAAAACTTCAACTAGATTGTCATCAATCACCAAAAAGGGGGAGATTGTAAGTGCATCTAGTGCCACCCCTAGTTGGTTTTGGAGTACTGACGACAAACCTAGTTGAGGGACTAATGTGTTTGTTAGAATTGCAGGATAACACAGGTAGAAGTCCCTCATTGATTCGGTTTTCCTACCAGAGATGACCCCTAAAAATGTATGAAGACATTGAAGTCAGAGGTGGTATGTGAATACATTCACATTGAAGACTATGATAAGAGAAGACATCGCGTGAAGACTATGGAGCGCGAAGACTTAAAAATTTCGTCATTCTATGTTTTTCTTTGTTGAGTCATAGGAACCACCATACTGTTAAGTGGGGTCCAAGAGAACCAGTCAGAATGACTGAAGTGATGCTTAACCAAAAATCCTATGTCTTCGAGTGAAGACTATGAGAGCAAATCTTGTCCAGAGTTGGATAAGTCAGCCTTGCTTGTAGCCCAAGTAAAGTTGCCGTGTGTGTTTGAAATCTGACCGTTGGAACACGTGTCAGTTCCTTAGTGACCAAGGGTCATTTCGGACAAATCAGGTCGGGTTGCCTAGAGGCTATAAATAGCCCACCCCCTACAACCATAAACTGTTGGCTGCTCAGAGTTAGAGTACGGCTTTTGTCATCTGAGAGCAACCCACCTCGAAGCCTTTGAGAGAGAATTCCTTGCGATGATAAAGCCCAAAACACCCAGAGCCAAAGAGTGTTAGGCATCACTTAAGTGTTCCTGTCTGTGTGATCTGAAGACTTATTACACTTGAGGACTGTGAATCCTCCAGCCGGTTAGGCATCGCGTTATGAGCATCCAAGAGTCATTGTGGATCACCGATGAACAAAGTCTGTGAAGGTTTGGAAGTATACCTTGAAGACTTACCAGAGTGATTGGGCGAGGACTGGGTGTCCTTAGCTCAAGGGGAATAAGGTGAAGACGAGATCTTCTGAGTTGAATCTCAGCCTCCCTAACCAGATGTACAGTTGTCACAGCAACTGGAACTGGTCCAACAAATCATTGTCTTCAACGAGTCACTGGTTTCATCCTTCCCTTCCCTTTACTTACTGTTGGTCCTTGTGAAGTCATTTTATGATTGCATTATCTTTTGTCTTCACTAAGTGACTGCTTGTTCTGATTGGCTTCACAATATCTTCCTGCCTGATCTTTACTGCCTAGCTGCTATTAGTCATTGTGCTTTCACTTCATTGAATACTTGACTATGGTTTGCCTAGTGTAGTCTACCTTCCGCTGCATGGTAATAGGTTTATTTCTATCGTTTGTCTTCGAAACTTCCATGTTTTGAAGACTTTCATAAAAATCGCCTATTCACCCTCTAGTCGATCACTAGCACTTTCAACAGGGCTCAACACATGTGACCTAGCTAGTTACCTAACACATCTACAGAATATTGATATGGGGTCCGTCGATCAAAGATAAAAAGAAACCCTGGCCTTCCCCAAAAGTAGAGAAAAGGACTGACCAGAGCACACCTAGGATTTTACAAAAAACTAAAGGAGTTGATGACTAACTCGTCTTTGTTGACGTCGCCGGCGACCACAGGCTCGGGCACCGGAGGCTTCACCTGCGGCAGAGGAGACACCTGCTCCGTCTGAGGAGCCAGAGCAGCTACCAGGGCCCACATAAATGGTTGTGCAAGGACAATTTCATGTCGGTCAAGTACCATATATAAGAATTTTCGGCCAAGAAAATTCGGGTGCAGTACTGTACGTCTGTACCGGTGCTGCTGCTATCAAATTTTGGCATCAAGACATTTTGGATGCACGAGAACCATGAGATCCGAGTGGTTGGTAGATCTTAAACAAAGATAACCTATACAATGAGGAGCCGACCGCCACACCCATGCACCCATGTGGATCCACCCTGAAACCTAACAGATCTAACGAATCTAGGTTGACACCTAGGATTGACCAGAGCACACCTAGGATTTTAAAAAAATTAAAGGAGATAGATGACTAACGTCTTCTTTGTTGACATCGCCGACGACCACAGGCTCGGGCATAGGAGGCGTCGCCTGCTCCATCTGAGGAGCCAGAGCAGCTACCTGGTACCACATAAATAGCAGAATATTTTATATAGATCAAAAAATGTCATATACATGCCTAAACTAATGCAACCTAGCAACACAGCTTCGGTGTTCAAAAATTAATATTGCAAACCAAAACCACAACAATATTTTTCAAACGGCTGAGATCTAGTTGGCTTTTGAGTCCAGAAGGCATTCTTCTGCCTCTGCTTCTGTTACTCAAGAAATTAAAGAGTTAGGAGTAATAGCTAAAATGTTCATGTGAAAATATTATTTTTCCATCATACTGACAGTACAGACATGAATGACAGAAAATGAAGACTATTTAGTATGACATTTTCGTAAACAAGGCATGGTGTTGTTATCCTTTACTTGCAGAAAATATTATGCTGAAAATAAGCAACCAAATAATATATTTCAAATAGGGATGATAAGAAGTCAATAATATTACAGCCTGTGGTAATTGGACTCCAGGAATCAAGCAATTGGTGTTGAGCAAATTGAACGACAAAAAATGTGTCTGCTGGATTAAGCGTAAGAGGCTAGTTTTATACAAATTGACATGAAGTTTAGTGCATAAACTACACCACTTTTAGTCCATTTAGCAATAAAAGAACCATATATAAGAAATTTCGGGTGGTTGGTAGATCTATCTTAAAATTTGGCATCAACACTTTTTGGATGCACGAGAGCCATTGATCGGAGTGGTTGGTAGATCTTAAAAACAAGATAGCCTATACAATGAGGAGCCGACCCCCACACCCATGCACTCATGTGGACCCTGATGACCCACAAGTATAGGGGATCTATCGTAGTCCTTTCGATAAGTAAGAGTGTCGAACCCAACGAGGAGCAGGAGGAAATGATAAGCGGTTTTCAGCAAGGTATTCTCTGCAAGTACTGAAATAAGAGGTAACAAATAGTTTTGTGATAAGATAAATTGTAACGAGCAAAAAGTAACAAAAGTAAATAAAGTGCAAAAAGGTGGCCCAATCCTTTTTGTAGCAAAGGACAAGCCGGAACAAACTGTTATAATAGGAAAAGCGCTCCCGAGGACACATGGGAATATCGTCAAGCTAGTTTTCATCACGTTCATATGATTCGCGTTCGATACTTTGATAATTTGATATGTGGGTGGACCGGTGCTTGGGTGCTGTTCTTACTTGGGTGCTCATGTTCATATGATTCACCTCTATTGCAAGCATCCGCAACTACAACAAAAGTATTAAGGTAAACCTAACCATAGCATGAAACATATGGATCCAAATCAGCCCCTTACGAAGCAACGCATAAACTAGGGTTTAAGCTTCTGCCACTCTAGCAACCCATCATCTACTTATTACTTCCCAATGCCTTCCTCTAGGCCCAAATAATGGTGAAGTGTAATGTAGTCGACGTTCACATAACACCACTAGAGGCTAGACAACATACATCTTATCAAAATATCAAACGAATACCAAATTCACATGACTACTAATAGCAAGACTTCTCCCTTGTCCTCAGGAACAAATGTAATTACTCACAAAGCATATTCATGCTCATAATCAGAGGGGTAATAATATGCATATAGGATCTGAACATATGATCTTCCACCAAACAAACCAACTAGCATCAACTACAACGAGTAGTCAACACTACTAGCAACCTACTAGCACCAATCCCAGACTTTGAGACAAGAATTGGATACAAGAGATGAACTAAGGTTTGGAGATGTGATGGTGCTGGTGAAGATGTTGATGGTGATTTCCCTCTCCTGATGAGAGGAGCGTTGGTGATAACGATGGTGATGATTTCCCGCTCCCGGAGGGAAGTATCCCCGGCAGAACAGCTCTGCCGGAGCTCTAGATTGGTTCCGCCAAGGTTCCGCCTCGTGGCGGCGGAGTCTCGTCCCGAAAGGTTCCTTTTATTTTTTTTCTCATCGAAAGACCTCATATAGGAGAAGATGGGTGTCAGAGAGCCACCAGGGGGCCCACAAGGTAGGGGGCGCGACCTAGGGGGGGCGCCCCCACCCTCGTGAGCAGGGTGTGGCCCCCTGGCCTTCATCTTTGGCGAGGATTTTTCTTTATTTATTTTAAGATGTTCTGTGGAGTTTCAGGACTTTTGGAGTTGCGCAGAATAGGCCTCTAATCACTAGTAGAAAAAGGACCTAATGTGAGACACAAAAGTCCCGGTTTGATTTCGATCCGGTACTAATGGTACCATTAATGCCGGTTCGAACGACTATGCATTAATGTCAGTTCGTGTTGAACCTTTAGTACCGGTTCGTGCCATGAACCGGTACTAAAGGGGTGGTGGCAGGCTGGCGTCAGGACGGGGCCCCACGATCACCTTTAGTATCAGTTCATGGCACAAACCGGTACTGTAGGGCTAACCTTTAGTACCGGTTCGTGGCATGAACCGGGACTAAAGGGGTCTGACCTATAGTCCCGGTTGGAGACACAAACCGGGACTATAAGGCAATTTTCAATCTCTACCCCCCCCCCCCTCAGTGTATCGCCATTTCAGTTTTGAAAAAATTAAAAGAAAATGATAAAAAACTTCAAAAAATAAAATCCTTCGAGAGGTACTTATATTACTACATCTACTAGTTAGGAAAATTTGAAAACTTAAATTTGGACATGTTTGGCAAAAAATGTAGGGAAAATGTAAA
>NC_041393.1:11356876-11363021 GCF_002162155.2 Triticum dicoccoides
AATGTCAGTTCGTATTGAACCTTTAGTACCGGTTCGTGCCATGAACCGGTACTAAAGGGGTGGTGGCAGGCTGGCGTCAGGCCGGGGCCCCACGATCACCTTTAGTATCAGTTCATGGCACAAACCGGTACTGTAGGGCTAACCTTTAGTACCGGTTCGTGGCATGAACCGGGACTAAAGGGGTCTGACCTATAGTCCCGGTTGGAGACACAAACCGGGACTATAAGGCAATTTTCAATCTCTACCCCCCCCCCTCAGTGTATCGCCATTTCAGTTTTGAAAAAATTAAAAGAAAATGATAAAAAACTTCAAAAAATAAAATCCTTCGAGAGGTACTTATATTACTACATCTACTAGTTAGGAAAATTTGAAAACTTAAATTTGGACATGTTTGGCAAAAAATGTAGGGAAAATGTAAAACGGCTATAACTTTTGCATACGATGTCGGAAAAAAATTATAATATATCAAAAAAATCAGCACGAAAATCCGCATCCAATGGAGACCGCCTACGGCCTGTTTGCAATTTTTTAGAATCCTCAAATTCCAAAAGGAAAAAGGATATGGTCAAATTTTAGTTTTTTTAAAAAAATTGGTTAAATCTGGTCAACCTACTTATTCAAGAAGTATTAATGTTACTACATAATTATTCAAGAATATTAGTGTTACTAAATAATTATTTCAATTTTTCGAATTTTGGTCAAATCTGGTCAAACTATGGTCAAACTATGGTCAAACTTATTCAAGAAATATTAGTGTTACTAAATAATTACTGTTTTTTAGAATAATAGTTTCAAACTCAAACGGTGAAACGTGTGACTTCATGCTCAAGCTAAACTACTGAGGGTTAATAGGATTGACAGCCTACATTTGTCAGGAAAACAACAAGTGTAGACTTGGAATGTAGAGGGAATAGAACTCCGAAGTTAAGCGTGCTTAGGCTGGGGGAGTGAGAGGATGGGTGACCGGCCGGGAAGTCAGGCGATTTGGAATGAGTGATCCACACTTGAGCAGTTAAGAGAGGTGATTAGAGACTAAATCATCAAATAATTCAGAAAAATTAAAAATTAAAAAAAAATCAAAAAAAAATTCCAAAATTTTCAAAAAAAAATTCAAAAACAAAAAACCTTTAGTACCAGTTGGTAACACCAACCGGTACTAAAGGTCCCCCATACCAGGGCGCGAGCTCACGCCATGTGGTGGCACTTTAGCGTCGTTTCGTGCCAAACCGGTACTAAAGGGGGGGGGGGCTTTAGTGCCCACCCTTTAGTGCCGATTATGAAACCGGCACTAAAGGCCCTTACGAACCGGTTTTAAAGCTCCGTTTTCTACTAGTGAATATTTGATCCTTCTCCAGCCCAGAATTCTAGCTGCCGGCATTCTCCCTCCTTATGTAAACCTTGTAAAATAAGAGAGAATAGCCATAAGTATTGTGACATAAAGTGAAATAACAGTCCATAATGCAATAAATATCGATATAAAAGCATGATGCAAAATGGACGTATCAGACTCCCCAAGCTTAGACCTCGCTTGTCCTCAAGCGAAAAGCCGATAACAATAAATATGTCCTCGTGTTTAGAGGTAGAGGCGTCGATAAAAATAAAATACGGACATGAAGGCATCATGATTATTCTCATATGATTACTTATGTTCAAGTGATGATCTATTCATAATGCAAAAGTATAAATCATAAACCTTATTGGGCTCCGACAAACTATAATCTCAGACATTGAAGCAATTGCAATTTATCATAACATCGGAAAGAGTCTATGTCAGAGCTAAAAAGTAAGTCCACATACTCAACTATCATTTAGTCCTCCATAATTGCTAACACTCACGCAATACTTGTGGTTTCGGAGTTTTAATCGGACACAGAGAAAGATAAGGGGCTTATAGTTTTGCCCCACAACTTTTTACCTCAAGGGTAATGTCAACAATAATGGTTCATGCTCCCCTACATCCAATTAGATATATATATCATGTTCTTTCCAACATGCTGAGCTTGCCAAAGGATAAAATGAAAAAGAAAAGGTGAAGATCACCATGACTCTTGCATAAGGTAGAAGATAATAATAAAGGATAGGCCCTTCGCGGAGGGAAGCAGAGGTTGCCATGCGCTTTTATGTTTGGATGCATAAAATCTCAATGCGAAATAACGTCACTTTATATTGCCCCTTGTGATATGAACCTTTATTATGCAGTCCGTCGCTTTTATTACTTCCACATCACAAGATCGTATAAAGCTTATTTCTCCCACACCAGTCAATCATACATATTTAGAGCAATTTTTATTGCTTTGCACCGGTGACAACTTACTTGAAGGATCTTACTCAATCCATAGGTGGATATGGTGGACTCTCATGGCAAAACTGGTTTAGGGATTTTGGAAGCACAAGTAGTATTTCTACTTGGTGCTGAGAATTTGGCTAGCATGAGGGGGAAAGGCAAGCTCAACAAGTTAGAGGATCCATGACAACATACTTTATCTCAGATATAAGAAAGACATAACTCATTATGTTGTCTTCCTTATCCAACATCAACTCTTTAGCATGTCATATATTAATGAGTGCTCCCAATCATGAAAGATGTCAATGATAATATATCTATATGTGAAAACATCTCTTTCCTTATTACTTCCTGTTAATTGCAACAATGACCAAAGCTATGTCTGCCAACTCCCAACAACTTTCTATGTGAATTCATTACTATCAGTAAGATCAATATGAACTTTTTGTTTCCTTTTATTATTTTCTTCTTTCTTTTATTCACCCAAGATCATAGCAAAATAATCAAGCCCTTGACTGAACACTAATCTTTATTATATATAGCTCACGGACTCGATTACAAAGAGAGATCATAAAGCAAACTCAAAACTAGATCATGCCATAAACGTTATTCTACTAGATCAAGATACTACTAATAGGATCGAACTAAGAAAAACGGTAAAGATAGGAGTTGTGATTGTGATATGATATCGGGGCACCTCCCCCAAGCTTGGCAGTTGCCAAGGGGAGTGCCCATACCCATGTGATTATGTCTCCTTGGTTGATGAAGAAGGTGGAGGTGTTGTTGATGATGTAGGCTTGTCAACCATCTTCCAAGGCATAGGTTCACCATCATAGAAGGATGATCGAGTCTCCGGAATCCTCGAATCTACAGCCAAACTCATTCTTTTGAATCTATATTCATACTCACAGTTTTGGTTTTGCAGGTCATAGATGTGGGCTTGGAGGTGCTCGATCTTCTCATATAGCTTGAAGATGGCCTCCTCGGTGTTCTTGGCATCCGGCTTGTAGTTGTTAGTAAACTCCGCGAGCATCGTGTGGCTAGCGTTGATTCCACGCTCCACCATCCCCTGGCACTTGAAAACTTGTTGCTCCATTGCTTCGAGCCTCGTCTCCATGCTTCTGGTTCCCTTTGGTCCCTCAATATCGCGGATGTGCAACAACCCATCACGCATCTCAATGTCTTGAGGGTGTCGCAGCACCTCGGCGAGGTAAGGGTTGATGACCTTCTCGAAGAACTTGTCATTGGAAGCACTTGGGACGTCATGATAATCTAGATCTGTCAGAAAAACAGCTCGAAACAAGAACATAGAATAATTGCGTGATACGGGAGTCAAAACCTTCGGGAGAATATATAATGAATTTTTACCGACCAAAATACGTATCGTGCAAGAAAACGGAGTCCGGAAGGCACACGAGGTAGGGGGGCACACCCAGGGGGGTAGGGCGCGCCCACCACCCTCGTGGGGCCGTCGTGTCCTTCCCGAACTGCTACTTATTTTTCTATTTTTCTAAATATTCAAAGACAGATAAATATTGCCTTAAAAATTGTTTTGGAGTCGGTTTACTTACCGTAGCACATACCTATTCCTTTTCGGAGTCTGAAACGTTCCGGAAAGTGTCCCTTATGTATTCCTCCGGGGTTACGGTTTCAATAATACTGGTTTAAACATTTATGGGATTACCTAAGATATAATGTTTAATTCTTTGACCATTTACCACCTTCGGATTTGTGCCTTCAAAGTTGGTGATCTTTATGGCACCGGAATGATAGACCTCTTCGATAACATAGGGGCCTTCCCATTTAGAGAGAAGTTTTCCTGCAAAAAATCTTAGACAAGAGTTTTATAGCAATACATAATCACCTACATTAAACTCACGCTTTTGTATCCTTTTGTCATGCCATCTTTTAACTTTTTCTTTAAACAACTTGGCATTTTCATAAGCTTGGGTTCTCCATTCATCAAGTGAGCTAATATCAAATAACCTCTTCTCACCGGCAAGTTTTAAATCATAGTTGAGCTCTTTAATAGCCCAATATGCCTTATGGTCTAGTTCGAGAGGTAAGTGATATGCTTTTCCATAAACCATTTTATACGGAGACATACCCATAGGATTTTTGTACGCAGTTCTATAAGCCCATAATGCATCATCAAGTTTCTTGGACCAATTCTTTCTAGACCTAATTAACAGTCTTTTGCAAAATTAATTTGAGCTCTCTATTGCTCAACTCTACTTGACCACTAGACTGTGGGTGATAAGGAGATGCAATTCTATGATTAACATCATATTTAGCAAGCATTTTACAGAAAGCACCATGAATAAAGTGTGAACCACCATTAGTCATTAAATATCTAGGGACTCCAAACCTCGGGAAAATAACTTCTTTAAGCATTTTAATAGAAGTGTTATGATCAGCACTACTACTTGGAATAGCTTCTACCCACTTAGTAACGTAATCAACAGCAACTAGAATATGTGTGTATCCATTAGAGGCGGGAAAAGGTCCCATATAATCAAAGCCCCAAACATCAAACATTTCAATAACAAGAGAATAATTCATAGGCATTTCTTGACGTCTACTAATATTACCAATTCTTTGACATTCATCACAAGACAAGACAAACTTATGGGCATCCTTGAAGAGAGTAGGCCAATAAAAACCAGATTGCAATACCTTATGTGCAGTTCTATCTCCAGCGTGGTGTCCTCCATAAGCCTCGGAATGAAACTTGCGTAGGATCTATTCCTATTCATGCTCAGGTACACAACATGTAATAACACCATCTACTCCTTCTTTATAAAGATGTGGGTCATCCAAAAAGTAATGTCTTAAATCATAGAATTATTTTTCTTTTGTTGGTAGGTGAAGCTAGGTGGTATAAATTTAGCAACAATATAATTAGCATAATCAGCATACCATTGAGTACTACGAGAAGTACTTATAACATTTAATTGTTCATCAGGAAAGCTATCATTAATAGGTAGTGGGTCATCAAGAATATGTTCTAACCTAGCCAAGTTGTCTGCAACGGGGTTCTCAGCTCCCTTTCTATCAACAATATGCAAATCAAATTCTTGTAGCAAGAGACCCATCTAATAAGTCTAGGTTTAGCATCTTTCTTTTCCATAAGATATTTAATAGCAGCATGATCAGTTTGAATACTTACTTTAGAATCAACAATATAAGGTCTGAACTTATCACAAGCAAATACAACTGCTAAAAGCTCTTTTTCAGTAGTAGCATAATTTCTTTGAGCATTGTCTAGAGTCTTACTAGCATAATGAATAACATTTAATTTCTGATCAACTCTTTGCCCTAGAACAGCACCTACAGCATAATCACTAGCATCACACATAATTTCAAAGGGTAAATTCCAATCAGGTGGCTGAACAACAGGTGCAGAGACTAATGCTTTCTTAAGTGTTTCAAATGCTTCTACACAATCATCATCAAAGACAAATGTTATATATTTTTGCAATAAATTAGTCAGAGGCCGAGAAATTTTTGAGAAGTCCTTAATGAACCTCCTATAAAATCCGGCGTGACCAAGGAAACTTCTTATACCTTTGATGTCCTTGGGACATGGCATCTTTTCAATAGCATCGACCTTGGCTTTATCAACTTCAATACCTCTTTCAAAAACTTTATGCCCCAAGACAATACCTTCATTAACCATAAAGTGCCACTTTTCCCAATTCAAGATAAGATTAGTTTCTTCACATCTCTGCAAAACTCGATCAAGATTGCTCAAGCAATCATCAAAAGTGGAACCATAGACGGAAAAGTCATCCATGAAAACCTCACAAATCTTTTCACAAAAGTCAGAGAATATAGCCATCATGCATCTTTGAAAGGTAG
>NC_041393.1:11363031-11387721 GCF_002162155.2 Triticum dicoccoides
CATCTAGAAAGCAATAGTGTGTATGTTTGCATAATCTTTCTAGCATTTGATCAATAAAAGGTAAGGGGTAATGATCTTTCTTAGTAGCTTTATTTAATTTTCGGAAATCAATTACCATCCTATAACCTGTGATAATTCTTTGTGGTATCAATTCATCTTTATCATTAGGAACAACAATAATACCTCCCTTCTTAGGGACACAATGGACAGGACTTACCCACTGACTATCAGCAACGGGATAGATTATACCTGCCTCCAGAAGCTTGAGTATTTATTTTCTTACCACTTCTTTCATTTTAGGATTCAGACGTCGTTGAGGATCACGAACTGGTTTGGTATCTGCTTCCAAATTTATTTTATGTTGACATAGAGTGGGACTAATGCCCTTAAGATCATCAAGAGTATATCCAATAGCAGCACGGTGCATCTTCAGAGTTTTCAATAATCTTTCTTCTTCATGCTCTGAAAGGTTAGCACTAATAATAACAGGATATATCTTCTTTTCATCAAGATAAGCATATTTAAGATTATCAGGAAAAGGTTTAAGCTCAAACACGGGATCACCCTTGGGTGGAGGAGGATCCCCTAAAATTTCAACAGGCAAATTGTGTTGCAGAATAGGTTCCTCTTTAAAGAATACTTCATCTATTTCCCTTCTTTCATTCATGAACATATAATTTTCATGGTCTAGCAAATAGTGTTCTAAAGGATCACTAGGAGGTACGGCAATAGAAGCAAGACCAATAATTTCATCCTTACTAGGTAATTCTTCCTCACGATGTTGTTTACTAAATTTAGAGAAATTAAACTCATGAACCATATCATCAAAGCCAACAGTAACAACATTCTTTGTGCAATCTATGGTAGCATTAACAGTATTTAAGAAGGGTCTACCAAATATAATGGGACAAAAGCTATCTTGTGGGGAACCAAGAACAAGAAAATCAGCAGGATATTTAGTTTTCTCACACAAGACTTCAACATCTCTAACAATTCCCATTGGTGAAATAGTATCTCTATTAGCAACTTTAATAGTAACATCAATTTCTTCTAACTCAACAGGTGCAATGTCATGCATAATTTCTTTGTATAAGTCAATAGGTATTGCACTAGCACTAGCACCCATATCACATAAGCCATGATAACAATGATCTCCTATTTTAACAGAAATAACAGGCACACCTACCACAGGTCTATGTTTATCTTTATCACAAGGTTTAGCAATTCTAGCAGTTTCACCTTCAAACTGAATAACATGCCCATCAATATTATCAGACAAGAGATCTTTAACAATAGCAATATTAGGTTCTACTTTAACTTGCTCAGGAGGTGTATAAGTTCTAATATTGCTTTTATGAACAACAGTTGAAGCTTTAGCATGATCCTTTATTCTAACAGGGAAAGGTGGTTTCTCAACATAAGAAGTAGGAACAATAGGATCATTATAAGTGACAGTCTTTTCTTCAACTTTAATAGGTGCAGCTACTTTTATTTCTATGGGAGGATGATATTTAAACCACTTCTCCTTAGGGAGATCAACATAAGTAGCAAAAGATTCACAGAAAGAAGCTACTATCTCAGAGTCAAGTCCATATTTAGTGCTAAACTTACGGAAAATATCGGTATCCATAAAAGATTTAACACAATCAAACTTAGGTGTCATACCTGACTCCTTACCTTTGTCGAGGTCCCAATCTTCAGAGTTGCGTTTAATTCTATCCAATAAATTCCTTCTGACTTCAATAGTCTTCATCATAAAAGAGACAGCACAGGAAGTATCGAGCATGGTGCGATTGTTTTCAGAAAGGCGAGCATAAAAACTTTGCATAATTATTTCCCTCGAGAGCTCATGATTGGGGCATGAATATAACATTGATTTAAGCCTCCCCCAAGCTTGAGCGATGCTTTCTCCTTCGCGAGGCCAGAAATTATATATATAATTGCGATCACGATGAACAAGGTGCATAGGGTAATATTTTTGATGAAATTCCAATTTCAATCTTTTATAGTCCCATGATCTCATATCATCACATAGCCTATACCATATCAATGTGTCTCTCTTTAAAGATAAAGGGAAGACCTTCTTCTTAGCAACATCATCGGTTATACCTGCAAACTTAAATAATCCACAAACTTCATCCACATATATTAAGTGCTCATGAGGATGCTTTGTTCCATCTCCTGTAAAAGGGTTAGCTAGCAGTTTTTCCATCATACCCGAAGGAAATTCAAAAGGAGTTTCATTTTCAATAGGTTCAGTAGGTTGAGGAGCAACTCTTTGCTCCACTGGACAGGGTGAAGATACCCCGAACAAGCCCCTCAGAGAATTACTTTCCATAGTAGCATGTGACAGTAAATTTCAGCACACTATATACATTTTTCCTTACCAAATTCCACCTAACAAAGGCGCTACACTCCCCGGCAACAGCGCCAGAAAAGAGTCTTGATGACCCACAAGTATAGGGGATCTATCATAGTCCTTTCGATAAGTAAGAGTGTCGAACCCAACGAGGAGCGGGAGGACATGATAAGCGGTTTTCAGCAAGGTATTCTCTGCAAGTACTGAAATAAGAGGTAACAGAAAGTTTTGTGATAAGATAAATTGTAACGAGCAACAAGTAACAAAAGTAAATAAAGTGCAACAAGGTGGCCCAATCCTTTTTGTAGCAAAGGACAAGCCGGAACAAACTCTTATAATAGGAAAAGCACTCCCGAGGACACATGTGAATATCGTCAAGCTAGTTTTCATCACGTTCATATGATTTGCGTTCGATACTTTGATAATTTGATATGTGGGTGGACCGGTGCTTGGGTGCTGTTCTTACTTGAACAAGCATCCCACTTATGATTAACCTCTATTGCAAGCATCCGCAATTACAACAAAAGTATTAAGGTAAACCTAACCATAGCTTGAAACATATGGATCCAAATCAGCCCCTTACGAAGCAACGCATAAACTAGGGTTTAAGCTTCTGCCACTCTAGCAACCCATCATCTACTTATTACTTCCCAATGCCTTCCTCTAGGCCCAAATAATGGTGAAGTGTTATGTAGTCGACGTTCACATAACACCACTAGAGGCTAGACAATATACATCTTATCAAAATATCAAACGAATACCAAATTCACATGACTACTAATAGCAAGACTTCTCCCTTGTCCTCGGGAACAAATGTAATTACTCACAAAGCACATTCATGTTCATAATCAGAGGGGTAATAATATGCATAGAGCATGATACTTATATGACCTCGCTTCTTAATTGTTCTGCCACATCGGCTTATTTGTTTGTATTGCAATATACATCAATGAATTTCCCATTGGGCTGGCTTAAGAATGCGGCGTCACAAAGGTCCCATTATTTGATTTATATAATAAGATCACGCTTGTTACATGCTTCCTAGGCTCGGTGGTGAGGCAGACCTGTCGGTAGTTGGATCTAGCGTCCTCTTGATTTGCGTATAACACATTGTACGAAGTCCTCAAGGCTGCCATCAAGCTCATGCATGTGGACTCAGATGGGCATATCTGATACGGTTGTCTACTAGGAGTTGCGCCTGGTCTTTTTCCTGCCCTGGAGGAAAAACAAAGGTTTTGTCCGTTGCCCATAACCGTATAAGTCAATGGTTTCAAACACCTAACTTTAAAAAAAATTGGTAAAATTTCCTATAATCCAAATGAAATTGAAGATAGTAATTCTCCGTATAATTCAAATAATAATAACAGCCATTGAACTACCTAATACCTCTTTCTCCATCTATAGTTCTTATATTTCTGAAGTGATTTTTTGGTAAATCTATAATTCTAGTTTGCTTCATTATTCTTGAGAAGCTAAATACACGTGCATGCCAGCCACTAATGAAGAAGAATTACCTATTTTTCAAATTTATCGTTTAACTTTGTTATATTTTGCATGGAATAAAAAGACTAAATCATGTTCTTAATGCATGAATAAAATCTTGCGTGACCATCTGTTATGCCCGCAAAAATGTGGCTAGCGATCTCCATTATGGCTCTTCGCACAGAATGCCTTCCTAAGAAATGTCTAGGTATTTTTAATAAGCCTACGTCCAACCTTTATTACAAAACAATTGTCCCTTATTAATTATATATCATTAGATAAATCTTATCTTTACTAAGTGGAAGCACCAATGAAGCCTCGACGTTAATTCTCAGAAATCATATAAATTCAGCCTTTGGATTTTAAATCAACGATTCAGATTAAAGAATTAATTGTGGTTAGAGTCCCATTGGTGCACGATCCACAATGTCCGAAAAAAAGGAGCCTCCACGCCCACATCTAAGCTCAGATGAAAAAAAAAACAAAAAAAAAGTTTCATCTACGACCACATCCAAGTTCCCAGTGAAAAAACACGTGACTTCCCCATGCAAGAAAAAAGACACGTGTATACAACTTAAAAAATCTTCAGACCTGGATCTAAAAAAAGACCATGCCTTAATGATTAAGATTTACTGGAGGGCCACGCAAGGAAACACCATGTACGTAAGGGATGAGATCCACCAGCACAAAGAAAATGAGAATCCTGTCCTATTAAAACAATCACCACGTACATCAAGGATTAGATTTCTCACCACGTACATAAAAGAAACTCGCACGTCAAAAGAAAAATAGCACTCGACGCCCACGTCTAAGTTCCTAGAAAAAGCATGTGCCGCCTTGAAATAAACATGTGCCTTATACTTGAAAAAAAGCTTGAATATAAAACTAAAAAATGTTCATATAAAAAAGTAAACAATATCCACGCACCCAGCTAAAAAGTGCCTGTTTGAAAAACTAATAACTAAATCTCATCGTACAAAATAAGACGGTGCCAAGTAAAATAAAACAGGTAGTAAATTTGCATGCATAAGAAAATACGAATATAATCATCTTAATAAATATCAAATAAATGAATGCCATTCCTATTTGTGCAAGATGTTGAATAAATTAGCATTTGTCCAGTTACATGATATACATAATTTAAACACTTGCATTTTACTTATAAATATAAATTTATTTATCAATATGTGTACCTATAATTTCTAGGCCATGCAAGTGCACGGGTAGATGGCTAGTATATCTAGTTGCAACTCATATTTTGGCACCATATAGGTACGGTACTTGATAAGACGTCACAGCATAAACAATAGTATAGTAGTATAATTTATAGGATACTAGTTTACGATAGGAACAATTGTATTTGTGCCCCTAGTTGGGTCACGTTCGACTGATTTGCCCCTATTTTTTCAACAATTACGGTTTTGCCCAGCTCACTTCACTCGCCTTGTGTTTTTGCCCTTCCGGGGCGGTTCCGACCAATCACGGTTCGCCACGTGGCGACTGCTCACTGGTCCGAACCGCCCCGGAAGGGCAAAAACACAAGGCGAGTGAAGTAAGCTGAGCAAAACCGTAATTGTTGAAAAAATAGGGGCAAATCAGTCGAGCGTGACCCAACTAGGGGCACGAATACAAAAATCCCTTTACGATACTAACACCATAATGCATAACATGTCAAACAAGTATCCCAGTGTAACCATATTTATTTATTTTGAAAATCTTAATGCAAAACTATTTACAATGTCTATTTTTATTTGTTTTTCAGAATCTATGTGTCATGATACTGTAATAGAGAAGGATACTGATATGACCTCTATTTATTAATTGTTGTTCTCCATCGGCATACTATCGATTGTACTGCAATATTCATCAACGAATCTGCCATTGTGGGAGGCATAAGAAAGTTACGCCACGAATATCCCATTATTAGATTACACAATGATATCACGCTTGCTACTTGCTTCTCAGGTTCGGTGGTCAGGGGACCAGGCGGTAGTTGGATCTAACGTCCTCTTGATGGGCGTGTTGACATAACTCAATCAATTCTGTCCAGAAGTAAAACATAAGAGGCCCCACGAAGCAGGTCCACAAAAGATATGCATATTATGCGTTGTACGAAATCATCAAGGATGCCATAAAGGTATGCGTGTGTACTCGAATGAGCATATCTGTAAGAGGCCCCACGTAATCCTGATATTTTTCCTGGCATAGAAAAAATATCAATGTGTTGTCCATTTCTTATAATGGTAAATGTCCATGGTAGGTGGTTCATCCAACCTTGACAAGATACTAGATCGGCTCTGCCAATTTCATGGCACCCTGGATAAGCCTGCTAACCACTCCAACAGACACTGCTGGGTATTCAAACAGGCCGGTAAGATGAAGACCAAACACAAGAGGAATGTGCCTCCTAGCGAGGAGGATGAGGATCCTCGTCCATCATTGGTGCTTTCATTGAGAGTTCCACTGTGTCGTCGATGAAAGGCTCGATGGCTCGTCTCGTCGTTAAAGACAATGTTACCGCGGGGGTAGTTTTGGCCTCGGGCCAAGCCCTCCGGCTGGGCGATTTTACTATGATCGCCCGTTCGGCTGCGGAGCCAACGATGACCTCTCGGGCCATCGAAAATCCCCTTCGCATCAACTCCGAGCACTCCAAGCGGATGGACCCGGTCGAGTTTTCGTCCTTAAACGAGCTCCTAGATCGCATCGCCGCTTTGGGAATCGCCACAGATTACTATCATATCGGGCCTAAAAGCGACCAGGGAGAAACCGAAGCTCCACTTGGCACCCACTAGATCACGGCAGTCCTGGAGCAAGACGGCGTGTCTTCTTCTATATCAAAGACGGACTATGTTCGGGTCGTCGTTCATAAAGAGTCGGATACTCACCCGTGAAAAGACGCAACCAACCCTCCGAACATAGCATCGGACGGCGGCTCCAAACAATCAGAAGATGTTCCAGAACCCGGACTGTCCAGTCCGGAAGGTCGTCGGACCCCGGACCACCGGTTAGGTCAGGGTTCGGATTTAATTCCACCCACCCACCCGGACATAGAGGCTCTCATGAGCATAAAACAGCAATCTCAGGAGAAGGTCCACCACTTTTGGGCCAGATTCCTCCTTGTTAAGAACAAGGTAAAATATTGCCATGACGAGGACGCAATATCAGCGTCCTGCAAAAACTGTGCGGACGAAGGAATACTCAATGCCATCAATCGACGCCGCATACTCAAATTTGCTGACTTAGCAACAATCGTACAAAAATACTGCGCGATGGAAAGTGCATGGGAAACTCGGGCAGCTCGCTGGGAACCACCAGCCCCAACCCAACTTCCCCTACAGGAGAAACGGGCGTACCCTCGGGGCACGCCCAGTCCAACAGTCAAAAAATACAAAGCCACTATACGGCACGGCACCATTCTAGAAGGGTGGCTCGATGGCCCATGCAAAATACATACAACAACAGATACCATAGCAACCCACAACTTTAGAGCATGTTGGATACTACGACAGGTAGCCAAGAGCGGCGAGAACATCCTTATCAAGGACGCCCCAGAACAACACCCCAGAAGACGACGACCCAAGAGTATTGACAGTCTTCGAGACATTCACTTCAAATAACAAGAGCAAAAGGGCACTTCACGAGCTCAACGAAGTCTGCCAAATTGCTGTAATAAACCCATGGAACGACACGGCAATAACATTCAACGCCGATGACAAGCCAAAGTACAGAACAGTACGAGCACCAGCCGCGTTAGTCCTCAGCCCCATCATGGACGGCAGGCGCGGACTAAATCTCATTTACAAGGACACACTCCATAAAATGGAAATAGACAGGTGCCACATCAAACAAAGTAACACAACCTTCTGGGGAATTATTCCTAGTCAGGAGGCGCGGTGCGCGGTGATACGTCTCCAACATATCTATAAATTTTGATTGCTCCATGCTATATTATCTACTATTTTGGACATTATTGGGCTTTATTATCCACTTTTATATTATTTTGGGGACTAACCTATTAACCGGAGGCCCGCCCAGAATTGCTGTTTTTTGCCTGTTTTAGGGTTTCGGAGAAAAGGAATATCAAACGGAGTCCAAACGGAATGAAACCTTCAGGAACGTGATTTTCTCATCGAATACAACTCAGGAGACTTGGACCCTACGTCAAGACACGTAACAGGAGGCCACGAGGTAGGGGGGCGCGCCTACCCCCCCAAGCGCGCCCTCCACCCTCGTGGGCCCCCTATTGCTCCACCGACGTACTTTGTCCTCCTATATATATCCACGTACCCCAAACGATCAGAACAGGAGCCAAAACCCTAATTCCACCGCCGTAACTTTCTGTATCCACGAGATCCCATCTTGGGGCCTGTTCCGGAGCTCCGCCAGAGGGGGCATCGATCACGGAGGGCTTCTACATCAACACCATAGCCCCTCCGATGAAGTGTGAGTAGTTTATCTCAGACCTACGGGTCCATAGTTAGTAGCTAGATGGCTTCTTCTCTCTTTTTGGATCTCAATACAATGTTCTCCCCCTGTCTTGTGGAGATCTATTCGATGTAATCTTCTTTTTGCGGTGTGTTTGTTGAGATCGATGAATTGTGGGTTTATGATCAAGTCTATCTACGAACAATATTTGAATCTTCTCTGAATTCGGGATAGGCTTCACGAAGAGAATTGTGAAGCATAAAAATTTGACGAGCAAGTGGATTATGAATGCTTAGATCAAGGTTAGGACTGATAGGGCAAGTAGCAAGCGAGTCAGGAACAAAATACATAATAAGACCATTTGGGCATTTGATCTTGCGCCCTACAAGATGTTTAAGGTCCCCAGCAATAGCTTCAGATGATTTTGGTTTTCGGCTGGAGACCTTTCCCTGCAAAAGAGAGTTAAGCTTTCCTAGCCACCCACATCTTCAGGGGTGGCTTCGAAGCAATGAGCCTAAGTGCAGCATATGAGAACTTTGGCTTTGGAGACCTAGCAAAAAGTCTTGCAGGTGGACAATAGTACTCATAAGGATAAGCAGAATAGTTTTTGGTCTTATGAACATGGCGGTTTGATGAAACGCGCTCATATTCATAGGCCTGAGTAAGGTTTCCCTACAAAACATTTGCGTTAGTGCGACTCAGGTGAGTTCTCTGTCTGTATGAAGCCTTTGGACCATATGAAGCCTGTGGTCTGGGGTTTGTCTTCTTCACTTGTGGTGTCATGACGACATTCATAGGAAGATTCTCCAAACACCTTTTCGGCACCCAGACTTTCTTCATAGGCGGCCCATTCCTGCAGTTAGTACCAATATACCTGGCAAACACTTCACCATTCTGATTCTTAAACAGTTTATAGTTTGCATCAAGGGATTCATCAATAACAATGGGATTAGCACAAGTGAAGCCAGATAGGGTGGATGGATCCGCTGAAGGTTCCTTTGCAGCAACCCATGTGGTTTTGGGGTACTGCTCAGGTTTCCAGTAAGAGCCATCATCATTCATTTTCCTTTCGAACCCAACACCCTCTTTTCTAGGGTTTCGGTTCAGGATCTGCCTTTTGAGGACATCACATAGTGTCTGATGCCCTTTGAGACTTTTGTACATCCCTGTTTCAAGCAATGTCTTCAACCTAGCATTCTCATCAGCAATAGCAGTGGTATCCTCAGCAGAGGGGTTAGTTACCACATCAACAATTGAAGATATTTCAATAGTAGCAGCAGTTGAACATTCAGCAACAGAAGTGGCTTTATCACGCTCAAGGAATTTAAGACATGGTGGTTCAAATCCTTCCTGAGCTGAACTGATATTTTCGGCGCGAAGTGACTCGTTTTCCTTTTGAAGATCTTCATGAGCCGCTCTCAATTTCTCAAGATCTTGCTTCCTTTGAAGATAATCATAGGAAAGCTTTTCATGAGTTGTTAGAGCTTTTTATGTCTTCAATTAAGGACTGAGATCGAGTCATTTCAGCGTCTAACAGATCATCGCTTTTGTCTAACAGTTTTTGAATATGTTCCATAGCTTTCTGTTGTTCAGTTGCAATTTTAGCAAGTGTTTTGTAGCTGGGTTTGGAACCACAATCAGAGTCATCTTCACTAGATGTTTGATAGTGAGTAGTGCGTGTGTTTACCTTGACACCACGTGCCATGAAGCAGTATGTAGGAGCGGAGTAGTCCTGGTCATTTGCATCGCTGTCAGTGATGAAGTCATTTTCTTCAGTGTTGAAGATGGACTTGGCAACGTATGTTGTAGCCAGACTCGCAACGCCAGAATCGGACTCCTCCTCAGACTCCACCTCCGCCTCCTCAGAAGTAGACTCCTCCTCTGAATCCATTTCCTTGCCAACAAACGCATGTGCCTTGCCAGATGAGCTCTTCTTTTGTGTAGAAGACTTGGAAGAGGACTTTGAGTATTTCTTCTTCTTCTTGTCGTCAGAGTCATACTCCTTGCTCTTCTTCTTCTTGTTGTTCTCATTGTCCAACTGCGGACACTCAGAGATGTAGTGGCCAGGTTTCTTGCACTTGTGGCATGTTCTCTTCTTGTAGTCATGAGCAGAATCTTCATCATTCCTTGAGCTTGATCGTGAAGACTTTCTGAAGCCTTTCTTCTTGGTGAATTTTTGGAACTTCTTCACAAGCATAGCAAGCTCCTTTCCAATGTCTTCAGGATCATCAGAACTGCTATCAGATTCTTCTTCAGATGAGCAGACAACTTTTGCCTTCAAGGCACAAGTTCGCCCATAGTTGGGACCATAGATGTATCTTTTCTCAGAAAGCTAAAACTCGTGTGTGTTGAGCCTCTCTAGTATGTCAGACGGATCGAGTGTCTTGAAGTCAGGACGTTCTTGAATCATCAGGGCTAGTGTGTCAAACGAGCTGTCAAGTGATCTCAGGAGTGTCTTGACGATTTCATGCTTGGTGATCTCAGTGGCGCCGAGAGCTTGAAACTCATTTGTGATGTCAGTGAGTCGATCAAACGTGAGCTGGACATTCTCATTGTCATTTCTCTTGAAGCGGTTGAAGAGGTTGCGAAGGACACTGATTCTCTGATCTCTCTGGGATGAGACGCCTTCATTGACCTTGGAGAGCCAGTCCCAGACAAGCTTAGATGTTTCCAAAGCACTCATGCGGCCATAATGTCCTTTGGTCTAATGACCACAGATGATGTTCTTGGAAGTGGAGTCCAGTTGAACGAACTTCTTGACATCAGCAGCGGTGACACCTTCACCAGCCTTGGGAACGCCATTCTTGACAACATACCATATGTCGACATCAATGGCTTCAAGATGCATGCGCATCTTATTCTTCCAGTAGGGATATTCAGTTCCATCGAAGACGGGGCATGCAACGGAGACTTTAATTATCCCTGCAGTCAACAAGCTAAAACTCCAGGTGGTTAAACCGAATCACACAGAACAAGGGAGTAACTTACTCTGGTACCAATTGAAAGTGCTAGTGATCGACTAGAGGGGGGGTGAATAGGTGATTTTTATGAAAGTCTTCAAAACATGGAAGTTTCGAAGACAAACGATAGAAATAAACCTATTACCATGCAGCGGAAGGTAGACTACACTAGGCAAACCATAGTCAAGTATTCAATGAAGTGAAAGCACAATGACTAATAGCAGCTAGGCAGTAAAGATCAGGTAGGAAGATATTGTGAAGCCAATCAGAACAAGCAGTCACTTAGTGAAGACAAAAGATAATGCAATCATACAATGACTTCACAAGGACCAACAGTAAGTAAAGGGAAGGGAAGGATGAAACCAGTGACTCATTGAAGACAATGATTTGTTGGACCAGTTCCAGTTGCTGTGACAAATGTACATCTGGTTAGGGAGGCTGAGATTCAACTCAGAAGACCTCGTCTTCACCTTATTCCCCTTGAGCTAAGGACACCTAGTCCTCGCCCAATCACTCTGGTAAGTCTTCAAGGTAGACTTCCAAACCTTCACAGACTTCGTTCACCGGCGATCCGAAATGACTCTTGGATGCTCAGAACGCGACGCCTAACCAGCTGGAGGATTCACAGTCCTCAAGTGTAATAAGTCTTTAGATCACACAGACAGGAAGACGTAAGTGATGCCTAACACTCTTTGGCTCTGGGTGTTTAGGGCTTTATCCTCACAAGGAATTCTCTCTCAAAGGCTTCGAGGTGGGTTGCTCTCAAATGACAAAAGTTGTACTTTAACTCTGAGCAGCTAATAGTTTATGCTTGTAGGGGGTGGGCTATTTATAGCCACTTGGCAACCCGACCTGATTTGTCCGAAATGACCCTTGGTAACTAAGGAACTGACACGTGTTCCAACGGTCAGATTTCAAAGACACACGGCAACTTTACTTGGGCTACAAGCAAGGCTGACTTATCCAACTCTGGACAAGATTTTCTCTCATAGTGTTCACTCGAAGACATAGGATTTTTGGTTAAGCATCACTTCAGTCATTCTGACTAGTTCTCTTGGACCCCACTTAACAGTACGGTGGTTCCTATGACTCAACAAAGAAAAACACAGAACGACGAAACTGCTAAGTCTTCGCGCTCCATAGTCTTCACGCGATGTCTTCTCTTATCATAGTCTTCAATGTGAATGTCTTCACATACCACCTCTGACTTCAACGTATTCATACATTTTTAGGGGTCATCTCTGGTAGGAAAACCGAATCAATGAGGGACTTCTACCTATGTTATCCTGCAATTCTCACAAACACATTAGTCCCTCAACTAGGTTTGTCGTCAATACTCCAAAACCAACTAGGGGTGGCATTAGATGCACTTACACCTGTATAGGCAATATTTTGATCTAGATAAATTATTCCGCTAATAAATCCACCTAGGTTTGGTGACTGTGCTAATACAAATACGTAGCTTGACCTTGGAATTGAATTGCCTACGTAGGTGATTGTGAAAATATTTTCTGCAACTTAAGGATAACAACACCATGCCTTGTTTATGAAAATGTTATATTTTATGGTCATGAAGTAAATAATCTTCATTTTCTGTCATTCATGTCAGTACTGTCATTATGATGGACTAAGAATCTTTTCACATGAAAATTTTAGATATTACTCCCTCCATCTGAAAAATATTGTTGTGGTTTTAGTTTACAATATAAAATTTTGAACACCCAAGTATGAAGTCCCGGATCTGCAGCTGTGTAGGTAGATTACATTTATTGAGGCATGTATATGTCAGTTTTTCATCTATATAAATTATTCTGCTAATAATCCGAAACAGGTAGCTCCTCTGGCTCCTCTGCCGGAGCAAGTGGTGGCTCCTCAGCCTCAGCCGGGTGTTCGTCTGCCGCGGTTGTTGCCTCCCCTGCCCCCACCTGTGGTCGTCGCTGACGAGAACGAAGAAGAGGTTAGTCACCTATCCCCTTTGTTTATTTATTTACTTATTTTGTAATATCCTAGGGTTTCTCTTGTCAGTACAAGGCAAATAAGGTATTAAAATGTTGAGTACATGTTTGGTTGCACTTGATCGATCTTTGGTTTAAATGTTCCATAAGTGGCTGTGGCAATGATTTTAAACATTGATTATCTCTAAGCAATGGCTATTTTAGAAAGAAATTGGATATCATCAATGTTTTACTTAAGTTGTTTTAATTAGTTATTTTGTAGGGTTTTTATCATTTATGCCACCAGTTGTATCCCACTACTCAGTTTTTCCCTTAGAAGTTACAGCCGCTCAAAAATGCCATTGATTCGTGAGATGCTTACTCAAAAATGCCATTAGATGTATCAGAAATGCCATCGTTCCATTAGATGTTTGCTCAATAATGCCATTAGACATTGTTATTTTCATTTAAAACTTGTTGACCATCCAATATGACAAAAAAAGCCCAGGCCCACATTTCAGTTCAATCTATCTCACAATGATAAGTGTGGCCCCACTTGTCAGGAGTAAGTAAGCGAATAATTTTACAGGAAAATAAGAATGCTGTTGGGATCAAGTGGGCCCACACTTTATTGTAGTGAGATAGAGGGAGAGCTGGCATGTTGGTCCATAGGTATTGATGCCATTATAGCATGTGAAGATAGATTTGATATCACAATAATGATGTGTAGTGGCATTTTTGAGCATGTGTCTAACGAAGCGATGGCTTTTTTAGCAGTAGAAATTCCTAGTGGTGATACTTAGTTGTGGGACACAACTGGTGGCATAATGATAAAAACCCTTTTTGTAAGTACAACATTTGGGATCACTTATTGTTAGAATTCATAATAATTAATTACTTTACCTAGAACTTTGAATGCTTCAGGAACATTGATGGGTGGGGTATCGATCTACAGGGGAAACTTCCACGACGATAACATGTGGACTTTCAATATCCATCATGATAAGCACACCAAATTCTAACCCTAAATAGATACAGCTCATGAGGTATTTTATCTAGTCATGCATGTAAGTTATAAGTCTTTTTTTGCATTAGTACATTTGTATGCTGCTCTGTCATGTTACATCATCAGTTCATGCATTTTTACGTAACAAGTGAATTTTGTTGCACTAAAGGCTGTTTGGTTTGTGACTAACTTTGTCGAAGATTGCCATACCTAAGGTTAGGCAAGTTTGACCAACTTAAGTGAGTGTTTGGTTCCAGCCACACCTTAGGCAAGCCACGCTTGGGTCCCACATGGCATACACACATAAAGTGTGGCAAGGTTCCCTTAGGCTTGCCAACTTGTGGCTCTCATTATGATGAAGTAACCTGATGCATGCTTGGGAAAAATGTGGCAATGCTAGTGCTCTCTTCGACATGTATGGTTGATCTTTCATTTTTTTTACTATATGGTACTATCCAATTTAGTTGCTTATGTACCAACTAATAAGTTATGCATTTATTTTTTCAACATCATTTGAAGATATTTTACGCTGTCATCAATTACATTATGTTTCATAGACTCTGTATCTCCTGAATTCTCATATTACATATACTTACGCAACATTTGGTACTACATGTAGGTCCTAAGTGACGATGTCGACAGCGACCAAGAAACCTAGAGGATCTACAGGAGGCAGAAGGTGAGGGAGCTGGACAGTGGTGTGCTCGAGAAACGTGTCAGGCCAAGAATCGGAAAGGGGGGCTACGGATGCCTTTACTACAACAAGCAGATGAAAGGCGACCTGAGAAGTACCATCAACCATGCAGCCGGAACATCCCAAGGCAGCATCAAGAATGGCTACACTTTCAGGGTGAAGCACGCCGCGTATGTCGAGTACTTGATGAGGCTTCTTTGAGGCTTTAGGGAAGTGCGCACCCTCGCATCTAGAACTGATGCTGTTTTGTTTTAACTATGCTAAGTACTACCCTATGCTATACTTTGTTCATGAACGTTTATGGTCGAACTATGTGCACCAGTACTACTAAGTGGTGCTTGCTTTTGTATATATGGAAGTGTTGAACTAAGGTAGAACTATGTTAATTGGTGTGTGGTTTGGCATCTCTGCTTGTTAAACTCGTGCTCATTAATCATCGGCTCATTTAGATTAAGTATCATAAAACCCTGATTGGCTAGGTTTGTTTGAAACTAGTTAAGCTTGTGAGCGCTCATTAACAAATTCTGATGTGTTATGGTATACATGATGAGTGTGTACATGTCGTTTTCAAGAAGGAAGATGGTGACTCAAAAAGGAAATGCACTAATTTGCTGCCTAAGGTGTTGAAACAAGTAATACTAGAACCATCGTGTTTGTGGCGTGGCTACATGATGATCACAAAGTCTCGATCCAAGTAATACTAGATCACTTGATGCAATTTGATCTGATGTTTTCACAAGTCTTGAGCATTAGGGTTTATGTACACAATTTTCAACCCCCAACCCATCCACCCCGGACACGATCTCTAGATTGCATCACGTAGATGTACGAAATCCAGTTCCTAGCTCCTGCCCCAAGCGCCAACGCTTGTGATTTTTTCCAGGATCCTAAATAAGCGCCGCTACATTGACACGTGTGTTACTCCTAAATCCTCGCTGTGCACGATCGTGCCCATCTCAAACCTGCCTAGCAGATCAGGGGCGGTGTGAACAACGCATGGGGTGGTGTGAACATGGCCAAAGTAGTACTAATTAAGTCATCCCAAAATCAAGAGCCGGCCGCTCCGCTTCTCGATTATTAAACTCGTTTTCGGCCGCGTCGTCCTCTTCCCCATCCACAAATCCACATACGAGGGTTTTCTCCACCCACACCTCACCGCTCGCCGTGCACCCTTCCCGCCGCTGCACCTCCTCCGTCGAGATGCCGCCACCATGGCAGGGATGGACCACGCCGGGGGCGACGCCCGGGCCGCCGGCGAGGGGTCGAGCGGACAGCAGGGCTATCTTGACATCCTCGCTGCCGTCCTGGATCTTCATCCGGAGCTGGTGACTCCTCCGCCGGTACAGGTGACTCTTCCGTTGTGGCTGCTGACTCCTCCGCCCGAGCCCGTGGTCGGCGGCAACAATGACGGAGAAGAGGTCGGTCATTTATCTTCCTTATTGGGCCAAATCCAAAGTTTTATCTAGTCAGTGCTTTACTCCTTTTTTGGGGAAGACTAGGGTTTCTGTTTTCCTGCCTAGATTCTATAGATCTAGGTTCCTGGGTAGGTCCACATGGGTGCATGGGTGTACATATGTACACACCAATTTTTTGGCAAAAAGTTAAGGAAGGTGTATGCAAGGTAAAAGGACTAAAAGTGGTGTAGTTTGTTCACTAAACTTCATGCCAATTTGTATAAAACTGCTTGCTTCTTGGAGCCCAATTACCATTGATTTCATTCTATGGTCATGTAGTAAATAATCCTCATTTTCTGTCATTCATGTCAGTACTATCATTATGATGGAATAGAAATTATTTTCACATGAACATTTCAGATATTACTCCCTCTGTATCAAAATTATTTGTGGGTTTTGTGTTTACGATATAAATTTTTGAACACCCTAGTGTGAAATCCTGGATTGGTTGTTGTCTAGCTAGGTTACATTTGTTGAGCCATCTATATGTCATTTTTTGATCTATATAAGTTATTGTGTGCTAATAATCTAGCACGGGTGGGCTTGACGTCCGTGCTGCCGTCCAGGTTCTTCGGTCGCAGCAGGTGGCTCATCAGCTGGAGCAGGTGGCTCCTCTGCCGCAGCCGGAGCAGGTGGCTCCTCTGCCGCAGCTGGTTCCTCTGCCGCTGGTTCCTCTTGTGCCCGAGCCTGTGGTCGCCGTCGACGTCGATGAAGAAGATGTTATTAATCTATCTCCTTTATTATTATTGTAAAATCCTATGTTTTGTCTGGTCTGTCCTTTTCTCTATTTTCAGGGAAGGACAGGGTTTCTTTTTTTGTTTAATCGATGAAATGCCTATCCAGATTCAATATATGTGTTACCTAACTTGCTAGGTTACATGTGTTGAGCACTTTAGAGGTCATTTTTTGATCTATATAAATTGTTCTGCTAATAATCCGGCTATGATTGGTTATTGTGCTTATACTATTTCGTTGCTGCACCTTGGAATTGAATTTCCTATGCAGATGATTGTGATAATAACATAAAGATTGATTTGCGCTGAGCACGAGTTATGCACTAGGCAAATAAGGTCTTAAAATCTTGAGTAAATGCTTTGCTGCTTTTGTTCTTTGAGCATTGATTTTTTGTTTTAATTTAATGATCTACCTATGTGATTGTGACAATGATTTTAAGCATTGATTATCTCAGCTAATGCATAAAGAAGCTAGATTTCATCACTGTTTTACTTGAGCATTGTTAATTAGTTTCTTTGTAAATAAATTTTTTTGGATCACTTCTTGTCAGAATTCATAATAACTACTTATCTAGAATATTGAATAGTTAAGGACCATTGACGGCCGGGGTATCAACAGGGGAATCTGCCACGACGATAACATGGGGACTTCCAATATACATGATCCTAACCAAACAAAATCTATATTTACTAGATATAGGGTGGCTCTTTTATGACAATGGACTGGATGCAAGAAAGCAACAGAATGGTCTTATTTATGTAGCAATTTGCGGTTAGCTAACAAGACCCATAAGATAGACAACCGGCGGTATATTTAAGATAGAGAACTAGGAAATAGTAGCTGGATATGGCAGTCAAATCTTACTAATTGACTAGCAAATACACCCTCCGTTCCAAAATAGATGACTCAACTTTGTACTAACTTTAGTACAAAGTTAATACAAAGTTGGGTCATCTATTTTGGAATGGAGGGAATATATCAGTGAGCAAGGGAGGTGTGTTGGAAGCTTGGAGAATACATATGTAGTTGATTTTTTACTGTTCTAGAGATGTCTCTCTTTTACTATATTACTAAATTTATAGAACTCACTACCTATTTTATCGAGTCATGCACCAGTGACACATCAGCAAGTCATCCATGTAAGTTTTAAATCTTGTTTTTGTATTGGTACATCTTTACGCAGCTCTGCCATGGTACATCATTAGTTCATGCATTTTACGTCGTGAGTGATATTTTTTTTGCATTAAGTTTTGTGCTCTCATCGTCGTGGTAACTGTGTTTGGTGCTTGGAACATAAATGTATGGTCGATCCTTCATTATTTTCTATTATATGTTATCACATTGGTTGTTTATGTAGCACCTAATAAACAACACATTTCTTTTATCAAGATCATTTAGGGTTTTGGGTTTACGCTATCATCTATAATATTACGTTTCAGAGACTCTATGCCTGCTGAATTCCCATTATTTACGCAACATTTTTTACTACATGTAGATACTA
This sequence comes from Triticum dicoccoides, assembly GCF_002162155.2. NCBI lineage: Eukaryota > Viridiplantae > Streptophyta > Magnoliopsida > Poales > Poaceae > Triticum > Triticum dicoccoides. The sequence continues at coordinate 11,381,582 of NC_041393.1, forward strand.
TCTGAAGACCTCGATGGTGACGAAGAAAGCCAGATGATCTACAGGAATCGCAAGGGGAGGGAGCTTGTCAGTGGTGTGCACGCCAGACGTGTCAGGCCTAGTGCTGGGCGCTACGGATGCCCTTTCTGCAACCGCAAGGTTAATAACACCCGTATGAGTCTTATCCAGCATGCACTCAGACGAGCCACTAGCCATGCCCATGGATATGCTTCCAGGGTGGCACACGCGGCCCTTGCTGAGTTCTTGGAGGGGGTTTAGGGCAGTGCGTGCACCCTGGCAGCCAGAATGGAAGCTCTTTTGGTCTAAACTAGGTTAAGTACTACCTTAGTTTGTGGTATGTTGGCGAGACTTTATGGATGAACTATGTTAGGAAGTACCGTATGCTTACTGTTCAACTATGGTACAACTATGCATGTTAAGTTGTGTGCCGACTACATATCTAACGTACCAGTGCAATGGAATTACAGCCTTGAGCTGCATTCAGCTTGGTAGATGGAAATCGAAGCTTCTCTTATAGCAACCTAGGATTGGAATAATGATGCCTTAGTACTCCCTCCGTCCCAAAATTCTTGTCTTTGATTTGTGTAAATAGTGACGTATCAAATCATGTTTTAGTCAAAATTTTGGGACGGTGTATTTTCTTGTTGTTTTTTCAAATTATACATTGCTAGCATCACAAATGCATGCGAGACATAACGACTATCAATGCATGTCTAGAGGTTCTAGGCGGCCAATGGTGCATGGTGTGATGTCTACATGGCCACGGACACCATCGTGTTGGTTGTGGCGTGGCTACATGATGATCACAAAGTACCGATCCAAGTAATACTATAATGGCCTCTGCGTACATTTCTTTCTCAGTTTGAAACATATAGATCAATTGATGACAATTTGATCTGATGTTTCACAAGTCTTGAGCACCAGGGTTTATGTACAAAATTTTCAATCCCCAACCCATCCATCCTGGACATGAACTTTGGATTGCATCACGTAGATGTAGAAAATCCAGTTCCTAGCGCCTGCCCCAAGCGCCTACGATTGTGATTTTTTTTCCAGGATCCTAATTAAGCGCCTAAATAAGCCGGCTGCATTGTACATGCCCAACGCCGAAGTATTTCCTCTATAGTAGGTAACTACCAATTACTCCCCACATCTCTCCCCCTAGGGTACACTCTAAAACCATTGCCACCGCTCACACGCCTGCCTCCCTGCCGCCGGATATGAAATCCACTAGTGGAGGTCGATTGGCCGTCGTGACAGAGCGGGGCCATGGACGCCCTTGTGACAGATCGTGGTCTTGCGGAGCTAACCACCGATGTCGTTGTCCATCGCATGAATCAGGATCCCCACGAGAATGCTTTGGACTATTCGGTGTCCGACCCAGAGAAGCATCATGTCAATGAGGTGAAGTACTCCGTCGTCGATCACAAGCAGCAACATATGCACAGCATGGACTGGAATAACGTTACGGTAATTTTAATTTTTAACCCTAGATCTGTCTTCAAGTTTAAGGTTAGAGGTTAATCATTAAACCATCAATACATTGTTGAATTGGCATAACGGAATCTAGCTCTAAATATAATGCTGATCATCTATACGTAATGATCATTATTTATTCAATCAATCTTTGGGAAATTAATGGTTCATCCACTCCCCAATTTAGTGCGGTTTGGTTTTATGCTAAAAGTCAGACATCAGAAAGGTTGTGCATGTTTATTGACATTTTTTCAAAAAGTACATCATATGATTTATTCTTTCATATGGATTTGATATTGCTTTTTTTCTCCTTAAATTTTTTCAAAGTTAATAAATATTTACTTTGAAAATAATTTATAGGCACTACAGTATGAAACTTAGGGAATATTAGGTACTGTAAAAAATGGTGCAGCTTATATCATACATAATTTAAACTTGCAGCCTTATTATCATGATTATGCAGACATTTCTAAACGAGAGATGGATGCACACACTCAGAAAACCCTTGAAGAATTGCAGAATGGACAGTGCAACGTCCTTAAGCGTATGGCATATCGTAGCACGTTCTGTGGCAAATATCTGGACCCGGCTTTCGTTAGTATTCTCGAGCACGCCAAAGGAGTTGCCAAAGGATACCAAATGAAGCATGGTGTGAGGGCGAAACACAAGGCGCTAGCCCAATATCTCAGGAATTTGTCGGACAAAGAGAAGGTCTGAAGAAGGCGTTATGAGAACCAGCATGTCAAAGAATAGATGAATAAACGAAACCATGAAGATGTTCTGGTTGGCATAAGTAGTCATTTGCGGTTTTTTTAAAAATACCAATGAATATTTTAATTATAATAGTTTTTGAAAAAATGTTACATTTATTAAATTTAATCATAAAAATGCATACAATTAAATTATTGAATTTTTTCAAATATTTGTAACCTTGCATCTAATAGTTTACCATTTTATTGGTTAACCATTATTTTCATATATATATATATACTGTGGAGTGCTTGAAATTATTCAAGATCAATTGGTGTACTGAAAGACTCATCCACATGCAATATGAACATTAGTGTATTTTTAGGGTTTCTTTAAAAGAACACCTGTGGTCATGCTGATCTTTTCTGTTTGGCCAGAATTGGTAAAGCTGCGAAATCTGCATCTGATGCGGCCCAACACTTTTTTCCTTTTGTCGGCCTGCACAAGTGGGAGGCAGAGAGAAAACCGAGTGATGGCCCCAACCCCAACCCCACCCCCATTCCCAATCCCACCACACTTCATTCTTTGTCGAGACAGAGAGGCGACGCGGAGTGCGACGGCTAGGGTTTGCCAAGCCGTCACCTTGGCCGCCCCCGTCGTCGTCAAATCAGCCGGATCCGCGAGGCCACCCACTCCCCCCTGCTCCGGCCACGATTCTCCACTGCTTCGTCGACAGCAAGGTCCGACAACGGCACCTCTTCTCCCCAATCCTGGTCGCGCCGCCCGAAGCTCTGGTGGTGCCAGCTTCGAACAAGTCTACTCCAGCCCCATCTAGTACCACTTCGCAGGTAATATATATCTTCCCTACCCTTGGAATGTCAATCCAACCTTAATTCTGCGATCTAGCAGCACCGCCCAAGTAAAAATCTGACACATGCTTGGGTGCATGTTTCGGGTATTCGCAGATTTACTGTCAACTAGTAGGTCATATTGAAACAAGTAATTTTACAGCAAGATGACCTGACAATGTACTGTGTAATCATGGTTTTACTTGTTCGTATGGGTAGTAATGGGTAAACACTTTCGTGCAAGTAAGAGAAAAAGGTGGGTGTTGGCCAGCATACCTTGCTCGTCGACATAGCCTTCACTATGCTATCATCTAGCTTGACAGATGCTATCAAGTACCTTTTCCCCCTGGAAAATGGCCCCCCACTGCTAGATATAGAAAAAGTATATTCACAGGAGCATACACATGTTTCGGTTTGTTGGGTTAGTTTGAAGGCTGTGTATATGTATTTGATGATGCTTAGTTATTAAAAACTAAAAAGGCGAGCACAGAAGCAGTCCATGAGGAAATTTGTAATGATGGAATGATGATCAGTTATAGTTTCATGTATTACTCGATGGTAGTATGATGATTAGTGCAGATTTTGAAGGATTTTTCAAGTATAGACTACTCTTGATTGGTGCATGTTTTGATGATATGTGCACACATGTAATATTTTTGGTTGGTGCATATTTTTCCTGATTGTTGTTACTGCTTACTTGAATTATGTCAGCCTATCTCCAAGATATGGTATGGGCTTGATGCGGTCAATGAAAATTTCCTATGAGCTAGTAGTACACATTGCAACAAATTCCTCACTTTTGGATTTTCTGCCATTATACTTCATAATCATGATTTTACTTGTTGGTATGGGTAGCAATGAGTAAATAAATAGCAAGTATACAAAAGGGTGACTATTGGTCAGCATACCTTGCTCGTTCTCATAGCCTTCACTATGCTGTCATCTTGCTTGAGAGATTCTATCATGTCCTTATTCTCACTGGAAATTGGAAAATTAACCTCCACAGCTACCTCTAAAAATGTTATGTACAACAACAAATGCATTATTTGTTTTGTTGGGACAATTTAAAGACTTTATATTTATTATCTGATGGGACCACACAACAGCCCATCTGGAAATTTGCAGTGATCAAAGACAGATCAGTTATAGTTTCACGTATTGCCGGTGAGAGTAGTCAATCATGGTTCATTTTTACATGGCTACTAATTGGTGTTGGAAATATGCCCTAGAGGCAATAATAAAAGCATTATTATTATATTTCCTTGTTCATGATAATTGTCTTTATTCATGCTATAATTGTGTTATCCGGAAAACGTAATACATGTGTGAATAACAGACACCAACATGTCCCTAGTAAGCCTCTAGTTGACTAGCCCGTTGATCAATAGATAGTCATGGTTTCCTGACTATGGACATTGGATGTCATTGATAACGAGATCACATCATTAGGAGAATGATGTGATGGACAAGACCCAATCCTAAACATAGCACAAGATCGTATAGTTCGTTTGCTAGAGTTTTTCCAATGTCAAGTATCCTTTCCTTAGACCATGAGATCGTGAAACTCCCGGATACCGTAGGAGTGCTTTGGGTGTACCAAACATCACAACATAACTGGGTGACTATAAAGGTATACTACGGGTATCTCCAAAAGTGTCTGTTGGGTTGACGCGGATCAAGACTGGGGAAACACTTTCTTGGTCAACCTCTCCTTCCCCCTTGCTGGATCAAGAAGGAGGAGACGTCACGCTGACCGTACGTGTGTTGAACGCGGAGGTGCCATCCGTTCGGCGCTAGGATCTCCGGTGATTTGGATCACGTTGTGTACGACTTCCTCATCCCCTTTCTTTGAACGCTTCCGCGCGTGATCTACAAAGGTATGTAGATGCAAACCGATCACTCGTTGCTAGATGAACTAATAGATGGATCTTGGTGAAACCGTAGGAAAATTTTTGTTTTCTGCAACGTTCCTCAACAATTGGTTGGTTACCAAGTTTACTTGTCCAGCTCACAAAATTGTAACCTTGAAATATCCTAATTGGTTATGTCTGCCCAATGATTATGAGTCTAACCACTAGTCTTGTGTAACGCCCTCGATGCGGCTATAGCTCCCACGTGTCGAGGCACGACTTAGAGACATAACCGCATTGAAAGCAATGCCGCAAGTTAGGAAATCATCACAACATCCCATGTAATATATATAATAAAAGGGGAGATACATAGTTGGCTTACACTCGCCACGTCACATCAGAGTACATAAATAACATCCATCAGACAAACACTCATGGCCCGATTACGGCGCCAAAAATAGAAAAGAACCCAACATGCGACAAGGCCCTAAATCGAACCCCAACTAGGCACCACTACTGATCATCAGGAAAAGACACGTAGTAACGCTGAGAGTCTTCGTTGAACTCCCACTTGAGCTCGTAATCGTCACCTGGAGCGGAATCACCTGGACCTGCATCTAGAGTTATAGTATCTGTGAGCCACAGGGACTCAGCAATCTCGCACCCTCGCGATCAAGACTATTTAAGCTTATAGGAAGGGTAAGGCAAATATAAGTGGAGCTGCAGCAAGCGACTATCATATATGGTGGCTAACTTATTCGCAAAAGAGAGTGAGAAGAGGAGGCGAAGCACGAGCGAGAACCTAGAAGAACAACCCGCGCAAGCATAACTCCCACACCGTGTCCACTTCCCGGACTCCGCCGGAAAGGGGCCATCACGGTAACACACTCAGTTGATTCGTTTTAATTAATTAAGGTTCAAGTTATCTACAACCGGACATTAACAAATTCCCATCTGCCCATAACCGCGGGCACGGATTTCGAAAGTTCAATCCCTGCAGGGGAGTCCCAACTTAGCCCATGACAAGCTCTCACGGTCAACGAAAGAATAGACCTCCTCCCAAGATGTTCCGATCAGACTCGGTATCTCGATAATTCAAGACAACTCCGACAATGGTAAAACAAGTCCAGCCACACCACCCGCTGTGCCGACAAATCCCGATAGGAGCTGCACATATCTCGTTCTCAGGGCACACCGGATAAGCTAAGCGTACGGGAGCCAACGTAACCCAAGTTGCCGAGGGACGGCCCCGCACGGTGCTCTAGGTTGGACCAAC
>NC_041393.1:11388568-11402826 GCF_002162155.2 Triticum dicoccoides
AGCCTTCCACCCTTTACCAAGTATATAGATGCATTAAGATAACATGGCAATATAATGATATCCCAACAAGTAAATAAATGATGTTCCAACAAGGAACGACCTCCAATCTTCACCTGCAACTAGCAACGCTATAAGAGGGGCTGAGCAAAGCGGTAACATAGCCAATCAATGGTTTGCTAGGACATGGAGGGTTAAAGTTTCAACATGGCAATTGGGAGGCTGACAAGCAAAAGGTAGGCATCGTAGCATTGTCATAGCAAAGAGCGAGCAAACTAGCATAGCAAAGATAGTAGTGATTTCGAGGGTATGATCATCTTGCCTGCACAGTTGTCAGAGTTGACTGGATCCTCACAAGCAAACTCAACGGGCTCCTCGGTAGCAAACTCGTCTCCCGGCTCTACCCAACAAGACAAACAAACAACAAGGATACAATCAACCACGTGCAAGACCAAGCAATAAGATGAAATGATGATATGCTATGCGGGATGCGATGCGAAATGCAAAATGCAAGATATGACAGGAAATGCATGAACCTAGCCTCAACTTGGAATTACAAGGGTGCCACTGGAAAGATGGGATGAAATCGCTTGAAAACGATATAAAGAACGTCGGAATCGGAGTTACGGTTTGGAAATGGCAAGCGTTTTAAGAATGACACCGGTCTGCGATTTACAGCAAGTAGGCACCTAAATGCAATGAGATGAACATGCTACAGCCACCAAACATGACAACAAAATACATGGCAGGGATGCACAAAAGATGCTTAACAAAATACTAGCACTGAGCCATGGCCAATTCATCCATTATGAGGTTCAAACAAGCATGGCAAAAATGCAAATGCAAAACAGATTCCAGACTTAGTGAAATTAACACTTGTCTGAAATTTCAGATCACGAAGCCCTCTTCGGAGCAGCAAAACAACATGATACATGACCTGATTAAGACAAGTAAGAACATGGCATGGAGCTACTCAACAATCTTAACAAAAGTCCCAAAGTGACCTGGGGCCAAAAGTGTCACATCCCTGGTCCTGTTATGCACTAGGCTAGACCACATGTGAGCATCATGTTTTAATTCAAATGAAATTTGAATTGAGGAATTTTCAAACCCTCAGAAACCTTCTAAAAATGATCAACATTAAAATCTCCTCAAAGAAGTCCAAGGAAATGTTCCTCTTAGTCTCTGAAAATATTGCAAAGAGGTAAAACTCAAAACAATATTTTTGGTATCTCAGAGTTAATTATTTTGGGCCTTTGAATTAAATAAATAGCTATTTGCATTGGATATATATTTGATATATAAATAATATATGTCCAATAATTACTGGAACATTTTATGTGGTTTGGTATATTTTAGTTCTAGCCACATAACTATTTTCAGGATTTTATAAAATGGTTTAGTATATTACTAAACTAAAACAACACAGAACAAAATAGATAAACAAAAACAAAAATAGAAAGAGCAGAGGACTACCTGGCGCTCACCTCAGCCCACCTGGCCCAGCTCCTCCAGCCGGCCCAGCCCACCGCCGCTTCTCCCCCTGTCGTCTTCCTCCCCCTCGCCCCGAAGCTGCTCGGTGGCGCGCGCGGCCACGCGCCCCGGCCACCTCCTCCCTGCCTGGCTGCCTCCTCCTCTCCTGGACGTCTCCCGCAGCTCCACGCCACCCCCTGGAACCCCCTCGCACTCTCTCTCTCGACCCCTTCCCCCTCCTCTGCTCTCTCTCTCGCGCAGCCCGAGCGGAGCTCATCGCCGCCGCTCGCCGTTGCCGCACCCAGAGCCTCCCCCTCGACCCTCGGCGTGCCCAGTAGCTCGGCTACCTCGCCCTCATCCTCTCCGACGAGTCAAGCGACCTCGGACGCCCTGCATCGCCGTCATCGAGCCGTCTTCTTCACACACGGCCGCCGGATGCCGCTCGTCGATTCGCCGTCTCCGCCACCTCCCCGAGCCCACCGAGCTGCTCGTCGACCTCGCCGTGAGCTCCTCTGCCGAACCCCTCTCTCCCCGTGCTCTATTTCCCTCCGTAGCCGCCGTTACCACCGCGGCCGAGAGCTTCTCGCCGCCGGCCATGGCGTGGCCGTGGCCACAGCCACCAGAGATCGCTCCCGAGCCCACCGTCGTGCTCACCGCAACCTCAGGAGCCCGCAGCACCCACCAGTTTCTCCCGTAGCGCACCATAGCGTCGAATCGATCGGCGCCCGAACTTCGGCGCCGCCGCGAGCTCGTTTCCGGCGAGCTCCGGCCACCACAGCCGCTGCCGCTCGCCCAGTTGGATGCGGCGCATCTTCAGCTACCCGTAGGAGCAAACCACGCGTCGAATGGTGCTCCGTAGCGAGCACACGTTGCATCTCCGTCGTCGGCCATGGTCGTCGCCGGCGAAACTCCGGCGGGAGCTGACGTGGCTCCGTCATTAGGAGCTAATCCAACTAACTAAACCACCTACAGCCACTGACAGTAGGCCCCACCCCTGGTCAAACCCCAGTCAGCGCTGGGTTTGACCGGGATTAGTTCCTGTGTCACTGACGTGTGGACCCCGCACGTCAGGTTTGACCTGGACCTGGACGTTGACTCGCTGACGTCATGCTGGCGTCAGGCTGACGCAGTTAAATCATTTTCTGGAATTATTTTAATTCTAAATATTCAGGAAATTCCAGAAAATGTTCAAAACTTCAAAAATTCATAGTAACTCAACCGTAACTCCAAATTAAATAATTTATATATGAAAAATTATCAGAAAAATTCAAGGAATCCATCTGTACCATTTTTATGCATGTTAGAACAACTTATAGCTGCTGTATAGCACAAATCAATTAAATGGCATTTGAATAATCACATATGGAGTTTGAATTTGAATCTTGTATTCAAACCAACTTCATTTAATCTGTTGCTAGTTGCATTAGCTCAAAACACATTCATATTGCCATGTCATAGCATGCATCATTTTGTGCATTGCATTGATTGTGTTCTTCTTTGTTGCCGGTATCTGTTCCCTCCCGGTAGACGATGTTCCGACGTTGTGATCGTTGACACTGATGAAGACTCAATGTTATCTTCAGAAGTGCTAGGCAAGCAAAACCCCCTTGTTCATTCCGATACAATCCCACTCTCTCGCTCCTGCTCTCTTTTACTGCATTAGGACAACAACGATTCATCTGTTATTTGCTGCGGTAGCTGAACCCCTTTATCCTTTGCATGACCTGTCATTCCACAGTAAATAGATGAAACCCACTAGCATGGGTAGGAGTTGTTTGAGCCCTGTTGTGCCTACTTATTCTTGCTTGTTTGTCATGCCTGCTACTGCTTAGAGTTGAGTCAGGTCTGATTCATCGGGGATGAATCAGAGGCGTATGAACATGTCCTACTGTGTGAGCTAAGTGTGTGAACACGTTTTGGTAAAGGTAGCGGTGAGAGGCCATGTAGGAGTACATGGTGGTTGTCTCATTGCAGCCGTCCTCAGGAACTGAGTTCTGTGTTTGTGATCCATGATTCAGCTACTACCACGCATTGGGCCCGAAACCAATGGACCCTCTCGGCTTCTTGATCACCCTTGTCCTCTGTCCAGGAGTTGCAAGTAGTTTCTGGTGTTTGTAGTATGCTGGAGGCCATGGGCAGCGCTGACCGTAGGGGTGGGCTGTGATGCGGTAGGCACGTGGCACGGTGTACCGGGCGCCCGTTTGGTGTCTCGGGAACCCTGTTCACATCGTTTGGGGCTGTGAGCGAAACTCCGGCCGGATCTCCTCATGGATGGAACCCGAATAGGCGATAAACCTGGACTAGAGACTTAGGTGATTAGGTAGGTCGTGGCCGACACCCACGTTGGGCTTCCGCTTGAAGGTTGCCGAGTACATGTCGTGTAAACGACGGTAAGTGGTGAGAGCGTGTATGAAGAAGTACACCCCTGCAGGGTTAACCTAATCTATTCGAATAGCCGTGTCCGCGGAAAAGGACTTCTGGATTGCTTATATCAGTTCATAGACAAGTGAAAGTGGATACTCTAAAATACGCAAGATAAGCGTGAGTGCTATGGATGACGTTCTCGTAGGGAGACGGGAGCGGATCCATAGTGGTGTATTGATATGGTGAATATGTGGACTCGTGTGCGCCACCTCAAAAGAGTTACTCGCAGTCGTAGTTCAGGATAGCCACCGAGTCAAAGCTGGCTTGCTGCAGTTAAACCCCACCATCCCCTTTGTTGATAATGATGCATATGTAGATAGTTCTGATGTAAGTCTTGCTGGGTACATTTGTACTCACGTTTGCCTATTTATGTTTTTGCAGAGAGACTTCGGTCTCGCTAGTAGTTTCGCGTGGACTTCGACGTTTAGCTTGTTACCTCAGCTACGATCTTGAGCCCTCGGCAGGATCTGATAGATAGTCAGGCTTCTCGGCCTTTTTCATTTATAGATGTCTGTACCCAGACATGATAGCTTCCGCTTGTGCTTTGACTTGTATGCTCTGATTGTTGGGTCGTGAGACCCATGTTTGTAATATCTCGCTCCTCAGAGCCTATTGATTAAAATACTTGAGTTGTAGAGTCATGTTGTGATGCCATGTTGTATTTGCACATATCGAGCATATTGTGTGTATGTTATTAAAATGCTTGGTATGTGTGGGATCTGACAACCTAGTTGTTTATCCTTGGTAGCCTCTCTTACCGGGAAATGTCTCCTAGTGTTTCCACCGAGCCATGGTAGCTTGCTACTGCTCCGGGACACTTAGGCTGGCCGGCATGTGTCCTTCTTCGTTCCTGTGTCTGTCCCTTCGGGGAAATGTCACGCGGTGAATACCGGAGTCCTGTTAGCCCGCTACAGCCCGGTTCACCGGAGTCCTGCTAGCCCAGTGCTACAGCCTGGATTCACTCGCTGATGACCGACACGTTCGATGCTGGGTCATGGATGCCTGTCCCTGTAGGTCTGTGCCGCTTTGGGTTTACGACTAGCCATGTCAGCCCGGGCTCCTTATCATATGGATGCTAGCGACACTGTCATATACGTGTGCCAAAAGGCGCAAACGGTCCCGGGCAAAGGTAAGGCGACACCCGTGGGAATACCGTGCGTGAGGCCGCAAAGTGATATGAGGTGTTACATGCTAGATCGATGTGGCATTGAGTCGGGGTCCTGACAGCGTTGGTATCAGAGCTTGACTGCCTGTAGGATTACCAAGCCAAACTGGTCGAAGTTGAGTCTAGAAATTCTTTAGTTATATAAGGGAATTGATTGTGGGATGGAACGTAAGGCTCTTTTACTCCTTATACCTCATGCCCTTCTGATCTGAGTCATCTTATCTTTCCTGCGGGGATTAAGAACTAGGCTATCTCTTCTTTCTATTAGGATCACGTGTTACTAATCAGTGGACTTATAAGATTGTTGGATTTAAGTCTCAGTTCAGTTCCTACTACTTCCGTATGTTAATTGTTGATCTCGAAACCTTGATATTGTGCTTCTGAGTGGTTATGCCACCATTTTTGTGAATGTCTCAAATCTTTTCTGAGCATTTACAGCCGTTATGCTGTCCGAGTCATCCCAGGTTTCTAAGTAGTCTGATGCATTTGCAAATCCTTTCTTCCCGTTTCAATGTTCCCATGGGCCAGATTAACCACACTAATCAGTGAGTTGAGGTACTCCGTTACCTTGACATATATGTTGGAGATATTATTATGACCCTAGGTGTCTTAGAGGATCATCTAGTAATTTAGCCATGATTTGTGTTCCCAGTGTGATGATTCTGGCCATCATTCTCGAAAGCATCCTGTGATGCTACTTAGTAATAGGTATTCTGTTCCTGGGTTCTTGAACCCGAGATTCACTCTACCTAGTTCATGTTGATAGTAATTGCTAGTGCCTTTAGGATATTAGTAACCTTTGCGATAGTCCTTGAAGTCCGTGGTATCTTCTTCTTCCAAATACCATGAACTACTTATGGCAGAAATTCCTCGTTGAACTGAAATATCACAACAGGATTATTCTTGATGAGTTCTCCATTATATATTGTGGCTCTGCCAGTTCTACCTTTCTGCATGGGTTATCCGGAAGAAATATGTTGAACTTCGTTCGACATGCTAATCCATGCATCCACAACTCAGAAAATCATATGTTCTTTTGAGTTGTCCCATCTTAGTTGTTTCCGACCCTCGCCTATCAATTGATAGTCAAGAGTATGCGTGCATTCGTTCGTCGATGCCTATTACCCTTGTGGTCCGCCAAGCCATTCTATTTCAGAATGAATAGGAGAAACAAACTCCAGAATCTCATCCATATCTAGGATTGGGTCAAAGCAATTGTATTCCGCAGATCAAAATGCCAATCCAGCTTCTGGTCTGTTCTACCTTGAAGTATTACCATCTTTATATCAGGAATATCATGGGAATTGCACACCATCTTATGAATTCTTGACGCAGTAATACTTCTGATCATCATTGATAATTTCTTGGTTTCCGTGTTATTGTAATCGGAATGCCGACAAATGAATCATGGCGTGTGAAATCAATACTGCTAGCAACTCCATTGCTTGGTAGTTAAATGGACGATAACCTCATTCTTAGCGTGTTGATTATTGAATCGTCACCCTAAGGTTGATTGTGCTACCTAGTCCTTATTTCTGGTGCACTCTCCGATCAGTGAGTTAGGATAGTGCCAATCCTTGCTTATTTGATCATATCGTCTTGCCCTGAAAAGTAAGATTGTTCTCGAGCTTAGTAACATACCGGTGGTTCATGATAGTCCAAATTTCTTCTCGGAAGTATCACCAGGTTGTCGCCTGACCGCTATGTTGATCTCGTGATCAAGTTGGGTTCTTGTGAACCACCTTCTCTCCAAAAATCGGTGTTACATATCCCTGAGCTAGTTGGTTAAGCTAGACAACAACTTGGAGAGTTGGAAGATAAAAGCTTGCCTGACTTAGTTCGTTCCAAAGGGATATTCTTGTGTAGGGTGTGCTGAAGAAAGATGATATCTTCATCGATTGGTCCTTGTGATCAGTTGCTGGACCTATTGTCTTATCAATCCTTTGATTTGAGTGTGGGCTATCGTCAAATCAAATTAGTACCAACGATGCTCGTAATGTTGTCTTATTCGTGGTTGATCCCTCGAGCATACACCATTACATCTTTGGTCTGACCAATGCTATCACCGTGTTCACTTAACTATGGAATTCCTTTTAAAAGGAAACCTAGATGAATTGTTGTTGAGCCCATTGGCAACATCCTTATCTCCTCCATGATGTTGTTGAACATTAAGCTAGTGTTGGAAACTTTTGAAAGCATTTTCTTCATGCTAGCTCATGAAGTATTTGTTTGATGAAAGGAGTGACTTCCTCTTATACACGTGCATTTGGTGAAAGTTGCCGCCGTGAATTTGAGAAAGATTGTTTTGTTTCCTTTGAAATCATCCCAAATCAGTCATGCACACGTGCGAAGTATTCTGTAGTCTGGAGACTTGCAACCTTCATTCTATATGTGTCCCTAGCACACTAAGCCACTAATTGACTTGTTCAAGGAAAATAAGTCTATGCTTGGGATCTAATCCATGGACTTGCGTAAAGACTTCGATATCCTCGATGATGGTTCTCCACCTGAACTCGGTAGTGTTTAATTATAAGACTGCTACGTGGCCATGCTTGTCTGGGACAACGTGTTCGCATGTTTGTAGCAGAACCAGCTCATGTTTTGGAGCTTACTATCGTAGCTCACTCCCCGAGAATCCCGCAACATTATCTCGTCGATTTGTGTTGCAAACTTTCATTTTTCTTTCTAGACTTGATGAGTCTGGGATATCCTGACACCAACCAGATCTGAATCTCAGGCAGATGTGATGGTTGGAACATTTCCCAAGAATTATAATATTGGTCTCTCAATAACCGGCAAGGTGGATGTCGTGGCCAACACACCCATCCGGTAGACCTATTATTATAGTATCTTGTTTGAGGAAGTTGGCCACCTCCCCATAGGGATTTCGTAGGATTACTCCCTAGTTGCCCCTATGGATTTTTGTGTTCCGAAGTCCGACCTTTTTACTTGATGTTCTAGATATCAAACCATATCTATGGGTGGATTACGCTAGCACATCAAGGAGAACATTAGAAGCGGAGTGCTAAATGTCTCTCGGTCGATCATCCAGATTTTATTTGCTTGGCCTCGCTAAGGTGAAATCTGAGAAAGTGTTATCCTCCTTCGCATCTGCATCGTCCATCGCTATTCATCATGGTAGTATGTTGTGTTGTCAGCACCCTTGACGCGGTTGTTGATAAAACCTTGATGGTTGTGGAAATGCTCAAGTTCTTGAGAGCACGCACAAGCGCTACGTGTTATCATCGGCTCTAATTGGGATGCTCTCAGTTCCCTCGGCAATGCTATGACCTTCTCAAACAGTGAATTCACTCTCTATTGTTGGGTTCTTCCCCAGTTACCAGAATCATTCCCAGCATTTGCATTTTGTTCCCAGCTTGCACCGCCAATGTGCCATTCTACCATGGGTCTCTTCCATTTCCGGTGATAAGCAAATTCATCCATTACGTTGTCTTCAACAAGGTAATCCACATCATCCAAGTCCGAGTATGCCATTCTACCGACCCCCTCCAAACGATCGCTCGAGAATTGTCCTAGGCTGGTTTAAAGAGTTTCAATGATCTCTGAATCAAAGGTAATTCTTTTGCCACTTAAGGGGATATATCTACGAATCACCCCCCCTCCAGGATGTCTCGTTGAGGTATCATGGCAACTCAACTCCTCGCTACGTTGACAACCGTTCACCACCTTCTTAGGTGTGGAATCATTGTCTACCTAGTGAACCTTCGTCATCTGTTCCACTCCATTCCTCTAGAGGTGTGCTTCGTCTCTCAGCTCGAGAGATGTTGCTATGTCCCATTCTGTGAGTTAATCCTGAGTTGTTCGTTCTTTGAGAAGATTAATTCTTCTAGAGTTTTCCTTCCCTCTTCTTGTCATGTTAGTTGGAGTTCTCAGAGAAAGACTTCGAGACAATGATGGTGATCGAATCAACGCTCTTATGAAGTGCACCCTGGATCGTGAAGATTATACTAGTTGCGTTTCCCCTTCACCTTACCCTACGCTTGAATCTCGGGATGAGATTTTTGTTTAGTGGGGGTGAGTTGTCACATCCCTGGTCCTGTTATGCACTAGGCTAGACCTCATGTGAGCATCATGTTTTAATTCAAATGAAATTTGAATTGAGGAATTTTCAAAGCCTCAGAAACCTTCTAAAAATGATCAACATTAAAATCTCCTCAAAGAAGTCCAAGAAAATGTTCCTCTTAGTCTCTGAAAATATTGCAAAGAGGTAAAACTCAAAACAATATTTTTGGTATCTCAGAGTTAATTATTTTGGGCCTTTGAATTAAATAAATAGCTATTTGCATTGGATATATATTTGATATATAAATAATATATGTCCAATAATTACTGGAACATTTTATGTGGTTTGGTATATTTTAGTTCTAGCCACATAACTATTTTTAGGATTTTATAAAATGGTTTAGTATATTACTAAACTAAAACAACACAGAACAAAATAGATAAATAAAAACAAAAATAGAAAGAGCAGAGGACTACCTGGCGCTCACCTCAGCCCACCTGGCCCAGCTCCTCCAGCCGGCCCAGCCCACCGCCGCTTCTCCCCCTGTCGTCTTCCTCCCCCTCGCCCCGAAGCTGCTCGGTGGCGCGCGCGGCCACGCGCCCCGGCCACCTCCTCCCTGCCTGGCTGCCTCCTCCTCTCCTGGACGTCTCCCGCAGCTCCACGCCACCCCCTGGAACCCCCTCGCACTCTCTCTCTCGACCCCTTCCCCCTCCTCTGCTCTCTCTCTCGCGCAGCCCGAGCGGAGCTCATCGCCGCCGCTCGCCGTTGCCGCACCCAGAGCCTCCCCCTCGACCCTCGGCGTGCCCAGTAGCTCGGCTACCTCGCCCTCATCCTCTCCGACGAGTCAAGCGACCTCGGACGCCCTGCATCGCCGTCATCGAGCCGTCTTCTTCACACACGGCCGCCGGATGCCGCTCGTCGATTCGCCGTCTCCGCCACCTCCCCGAGCCCACCGAGCTGCTCGTCGACCTCGCCGTGAGCTCCTCTGCCGAACCCCTCTCTCCCCGTGCTCTATTTCCCTCCGTAGCCGCCGTTACCACCGCGGCCGAGAGCTTCTCGCCGCCGGCCATGGCGTGGCCGTGGCCACAGCCACCAGAGATCGCTCCCGAGCCCACCGTCGTGCTCACCGCAACCTCAGGAGCCCGCAGCACCCACCAGTTTCTCCCGTAGCGCACCATAGCGTCGAATCGATCGGCGCCCGAACTTCGGCGCCGCCGCGAGCTCGTTTCCGGCGAGCTCCGGCCACCACAGCCGCTGCCGCTCGCCCAGTTGGATGCGGCGCATCTTCAGCTACCCGTAGGAGCAAACCACGCGTCGAATGGTGCTCCGTAGCGAGCACACGTTGCATCTCCGTCGTCGGCCATGGTCGTCGCCGGCGAAACTCCGGCGGGAGCTGACGTGGCTCCGTCATTAGGAGCTAATCCAACTAACTAAACCACCTACAGCCACTGACAGTAGGCCCCACCCCTGGTCAAACCCCAGTCAGCGCTGGGTTTGACCGGGATTAGTTCCTGTGTCACTGACGTGTGGACCCCGCACGTCAGGTTTGACCTGGACCTGGCCGTTGACTCGCTGACGTCATGCTGGCGTCAGGCTGACGCAGTTAAATCATTTTCTGGAATTATTTTAATTCTAAATATTCAGGAAATTCCAGAAAATGTTCAAAACTTAAAAAATTCATAGTAATTCAACCGTAACTCCAAATTAAATAATATATATATGAAAAATTATCAGAAAAATTCAAGGAATCCATCTGTACCATTTTTATGCATGTTAGAACAACTTATAGCTGCTGTATAGCACAAATGAATTAAATGGCATTTGAATAATCACATATGGAGTTTGAATTTGAATCTTGTATTCAAACCAACTTCATTTAATCTGTTGCTAGTTGCATTAGCTCAAAACACATTCATATTGCCATGTCATAGCATGCATCATTTTGTGCATTGCATTGATTGTGTTCTTCTTTGTTGCCGGTATCTGTTCCCTCCCGGTAGACGATGTTCCGACGTTGTGATCGTTGACACTGATGAAGACTCAATGTTATCTTCAGAAGTGCCAGGCAAGCAAAACCCCCTTGTTCATTCCGATACAATCCCACTCTCTCGCTCCTGCTCTCTTTTACTGCATTAGGAAAACAACGATTCATCTGTTATTTGTTGCGGTAGCTGAACCCCTTTATCCTTTGCATGACCTGTCATTCCACAGTAAATAGATGAAACCCACTAGCATGGGTAGGAGTTGTTTGAGCCCTGTTGTGCCTACTCATTCTTGCTTGTTTGTCATGCCTGCTACTGCTTAGAGTTGAGTCAGGTCTGATTCATCGGGGATGAATCAGAGGTGTGTGAACATGTCCTACTGTGTGAGCTAAGTGTGTGAACACGTTTTGGTAAAGGTAGCGGTGAGAGGCCATGTAGGAGTACATGGTGGGTTGTCTCATTGCAGCCGTCCTCAGGAACTGAGTTCTGTGTTTGTGATCCATGATTCAGCTACTACCATGCATTGGGCCCGAAACCAATGGACCCTCTCGGCTTCTTGATCACCCTTGTCCTCTGTCCAGGAGTTGCAAGTAGTTTCTGGTGTTTGTAGTATGCTGGAGGCCGTGGGCAGCGCTGACCGTAGGGGTGGGCTGTGATGCGGTAGGCACGTGGCACGGTGTACCGGGCGCCCGTTTGGTGTCTCGGGAACCCTGTTCACATCGTTTGGGGCTGTGAGCGAAACTCCGGCCGGATCTCCTCATGGATGGAACCCGAATAGGCGATAAACCTGGACTAGAGACTTAGGTGATTAGGTAGGTCGTGGCCGACACCCACGTTGGGCTTCCGCTTGAAGGTTGCCGAGTACATGTCGTGTAAACGACGGTAAGTGGTGAGAGCGTGTATGAAGAAGTACACCCCTGCAGGGTTAACCTAATCTATTCGAATAGCCGTGTCCGCGGAAAAGGACTTCTGGATTGCTTATATCAGTTCATAGACAAGTGAAAGTGGATACTCTAAAATACGCAAGATAAGCGTGAGTGCTATGGATGGCGTTCTCGTAGGGAGACAGGAGCGGATCCATAGTGGTGTATTGATATGGTGAATATGTGGACTCGTGTGCGCCACCTCAAAAGAGTTACTCGCAGTCGTAGTTCAGGATAGCCACCAAGTCAAAGCTGGCTTGCTGTAGTTAAACCCCACCATCCCCTTTGTTGATAATGATGCATATGTAGATAGTTCTGATGTAAGTCTTGCTGGGTACATTTGTACTCACGTTTGCCTATTTATGTTTTTGCAGAGAGACTTCGGTCTCGCTAGTAGTTTCGCGTGGACTTCGACGTTTAGCTTGTTACCTCAGCTACGATCTTGAGCCCTCGGCAGGATCTGATAGATAGTCAGGCTTCTCGGCCTTTTTCATTTATAGATGTCTGTACCCAGACATGATAGCTTCCGCTTGTGCTTTGACTTGTATGCTCTGATTGTTGGGTCGTGAGACCCATGTTTGTAATATCTCGCTCCTCGGAGCCTATTGATTAAAATACTTGAGTTGGAGAGTCATGTTGTGATGCCATGTTGTATTTGCACATATCGAGCATATTGTGTGTATGTTATTAAAATGCTTGGTATGTGTGGGATCTGACAACCTAGTTGTTTATCCTTGGTAGCCTCTCTTACCGGGAAATGTCTCCTAGTGTTTCCACCGAGCCATGGTAGCTTGCTACTGCTCCGGGACACTTAGGCTGGCCGGCATGTGTCCTTCTTCGTTCCTGTGTCTGTCCCTTCGGGGAAATGTCACGCGGTGAATACCGGAGTCCTGTTAGCCCGCTACAGCCCGGTTCACCGGAGTCCTGCTAGCCCAGTGCTACAGCCTGGATTCACTCGCTGATGACCGACACGTTCGATGCTGGGTCATGGATGCCTGTCCCTGTAGGTCTGTGCCGCTTTGGGTTTACGACTAGCCATGTCAGCCCGGGCTCCTTATCATATGGATGCTAGCGACACTGTCATATACGTGTGCCAAAAGGCGCAAACGGTCCCGGGCAAAGGTAAGGCGACACCCGTGGGAATACCGTGCGTGAGGCCGCAAAGTGATATGAGGTGTTACATGCTAGATCGATGTGGCATTGAGTCGGGGTCCTGACAAAAAGGGATCACAAAATATACTAACGGGCACACGAACATAGCTAAAACACAATCAGTTTTCAGACTTAGTGAAAACTGAGACATGCTGAAATATAACTCACGAAGGCATGTAAACGAGCTCGATGCACTCACTATGTTGCAAGTCATGGCAAGGCAAGCATACATACATAAAGAAGGCACAAAATGCTAGCTAGACATGGCAAGAACAATGGCAGGGCAATCACGGATCAACTACAATAACATCGGCAAAATCGCAAACAAGTTGACTATCTGCCCAGATTCACAACGAAGCAAAAGTAGAGCTCGATTGAATCAAGCTAGGCTGCTCCATAATTGCAAACAAAGACATGGATGGATAGAGCATAATATGATTAACAAAACTCCTTTATTGATCATCCTCAAAAGAGGCACGAATCACTAGGAAACAAGCTGAACACATGGCATCATGAACTAAATATCCCAGACTTAGTGAAAACAACTAAGTCCCTGAAAACAGATTTACCGGGTGCCTCACTTTGCAAGCTTGCACAAGTCACCACACACATCCTAAAAATGCATGGGTTGCACCTCTGGAAAGAAGAAAAAATCCTTAACAAAACATATGAAGGACTCATAGGCATATCATGCACACAATAATCATGGCAAAATGACAAAAGTCTAATATGAACTAGCAGATCTGACAATTAACTCATGAATCCTCCTTCTAACAGCATTTTGGGCATCAAGATGAGCTCAAATGAAAATGATGCAATGAAATTAAATGATGTACTCGTCGAGACAAACATTTTGATATATTATATGCCCAAAACGGAGCTATGGATGCGGAGATATCACTGGTCAAAGTTAGCACAAAAATTAGGGTTCGGGAGCGAAAGTCAACCGAGATATTTCGGATCTGAGATCCAGATCGGGCACGGGAACCGATGCACGCCGGAGTTGGACTTGAAGCTCGCCGGAGTTGAGGTCGAGGTCGCCAGAGACGCGGGATCCGGCCGGGCAGTGTACAGGACGACGGGGCGGCGGCCGTGGCGCGCTTCCCGAGGCCGGCGGC
>NC_041393.1:11404191-11413116 GCF_002162155.2 Triticum dicoccoides
CGGATCTGTTTTTTTTAGGTTAGGACGGGGAAAGATCCGAGATTTGAAAACGGGGGGGGGGGGCTATTTATAGGCATAAGTGGAGCTAGGAGAGTCCAAATGAGGTGCGGTTTTCGGCCACGCGATCGTGATCGAACGCTCTAGGACATGGAGCTGATTTTGGTGGGTTTTGGGCCAAATTGTAGGGGTGTTGGGCTGCAACACACACGAAGCCTTTTCGGTCCCTCGGTTAACCGTTGGAGTATCAAACGAAGACCAAATGATACGAAACTTGACAGGCGGTCTACCAGTAGTAAACCAAGGCCGCTTGGCAAGTCTCGGTCCAATCCGGAAATGTTTAATCCCCAAACACGAAAGAAAGCTAGAAATGACTACCTGAGGAGAATGAAGCGCCGGAATGCAAAACGGACAACGGGGAAAAAGCTCGGATGCATGAGATGAACACGTATGCAAATGCAATGCACATGATGACATGATATGAGATGCATGAAAAAGAAAACAACACACGGAGACAAAGACCCGAACCCGAGAAATAAATATAACTTTACGCCGGAACGGCAAGAGTTGGTTTGCAAATAGGGAAAGTTACATCCGGGGTGTTACAACACTCTACCACTACGAAAAGATCTCGTCCCGAGATCTAGGACTGAAAGAACGCCGGGTACTCAGAACAGAGGTGATCCTCGCGTTCCCAGGTAGCTTCACGGTCGGAATGGTGTGACCACTTGACTTTGAGAAATTTGATTGACTTGTTGCGAGTCTTGCGTTCAGTCTCTTCAAGAATAGCAACTGGGTGCTCATGATAAGAGAGATCTTCTTGGAGCTCAATGTCCTCGAAGTTGAAGGTGCGGTCAGGAGTCTTGAAGCACTTTCGAAGCTGAGAGACATGGAACACGTCATGAACATTTGCAAAGTTTGAAGGAAGCTCGAGTTGATAGGCGAGGTCGCCTCTCTTGCTGACAATCTTGAAAGGTCCCACGTATCTAGGGGCAAGCTTCCCTTTGATACCGAAGCGACGAGTACCTTTCGTAGGAGAGACACGGAGGTAAACATGATCTCCGATCTCGAAAGCCAAATCACGGTGCTTACTATCATAGTAGCTCTTCTGGTGGGATTGGGCTGCTTTGAGGTTATCACGAATGACTTTGCACATTTCTTCTGCTTCTGTGATTAAGTCATTACCCAGCAGCTGACGTTCACCGGTTTCAGACCAGTTGAGAGGGGTACGGCACTTCCTGCCATACAGAATTTCAAATGGGGCCTTGCCCGAACTTGCTTCAAAACTATTGTTGTAGGAGAATTCAGCATAAGGAAGACAATCCTCCCACTTCATGCCAAAGGAGATCACACAAGCCCTGAGCATATCTTCAAGAATCTGGTTGACACGCTCGACTTGACCGCTTGTTTGTGGATGGAAAGCAGTGCTGAAGCGGATGTTCGTGCCCATGGCCTTCTGAAAAGAATCCCAAAACTTGGAGGTAAAGATGCTGCCACGGTCTGAAGAGATCACTTGAGGAATACCGTGCAGAGAGACAATGCGAGAGGTATAGAGTTCCGCCAATTGAGCTGCAGTGATCGACTCTTTGATAGGCAGAAAGTGAGCCACTTTGGTGAGTTTGTCGATGAAAACAAATATAGTATCATTGCCATGCTTGGACTTTGGAAACCCAGTCACGAAGTCCATTTCAATGTGGTCAAACTTCCATTCTGGAATTGCAAGAGGTTGGAGGAGACCTGCTAGCCTTTGGTGTTCTGCCTTCACTCTTCTGCAGACATCACATTCATTCACGAATTGAGCGATCTCGCGCTTCATTCGAGTCCACCAATAAGCTTGCTTAAGGTCCTGATACATCTTCATGCTCCCAGGGTGGATGGAGAGGAGAGAATTGTGAGCCTCGTTCATAATCACATTACGGAGGTCACCTTTGGGCACAACAATACGATCCTCGAAGAAGAGAGTGTCCTTGTCATCAAGGCGGTAGCACTTGTACTTGGACTGACTCTTGGCAAACCCAATCTTCACCTTTTTCACCATAGCATCAAGAAGCTGGGCTTGGCGAATCTGGTCTTCTAAGGTAGGAGAGACTTGAAGGTTGGCGAGGAAACCTTGAGGAACAACTTGCAGATTAAGCTTGCGGAAAGCTTCACAAAGCTCGGGTTGATAAGGCTTGAGAATCAGACTGTTGCAGTAGGCCTTTCTGCTCAAAGCGTTAGCAATCACATTGGCCTTGCCTGGAGTATACTCAATACTCGGATTATACTCTTGAATCATCTCAACCCATCGAGTTTTCCCGAGATTCAGATTGGGCTGAGTGAAGATGTACTTGAGACTCTTGTGATCAGTGAAAATGTCCACTTTTCTTCCCAATAGAAGATGTCTCCAAGTCAAAAGAGCATGCACAACTGCCGCCAACTCGAGATCATGAGTGGGGTAGTTCTTCTCATTAGGCTTCGACTGGCGAGATGTATAAGCAACCACTTTCTTCTCTTGCATCAATACAACACCAAGACCTTGGAGAGAGGCATCACAAAAGACCTCGCACGGCTTGGATTCATCAGGCGGAGTCAGAACAGGAGCAGTGATCAACTTCTCTTTCAAAGTGTTGAAAGCAATATCACACTCTGGAGACCAAACGTACTTGACATGCTTCTGAAGAAGATTAGAGAGAGGCTTCGTGATCTTGGAAAAGTTTTCAACGAATCTTCGGCAATAGCTTGCGAGACCGAGAAAACTGCGAAGTTGCTTCATGTTCTGAGGAGGTTCCAAATTCACAATTGCAGACACCTTCTCAGGATTCACGGCAATGCCGTTGGCAGAGATAATATGACCAAGATAAAGAACCTCATCGAGCCAAAATTCACACTTGGAGAACTTGGCGTAGAACTGATGTTCCCTCAGCTTATCGAGAACCAAACGCAAGTGCTTGGCATGATCTTCCTTGTTCTTGGAGAAAACCAGAATGTCGTCGAGATAGACCAAAACGAAGTCATTGGTGTAGGCGTTGAAGATGAAGTTCATCATGCGAGAGAACGTCGGAGGAGCGTTGGCGAGGCCAAAAGACATGAGAGTGTATTCATATGAACCAAAGCTTGTTCTGAATGCTGTCAAGGGAATATCTTCTTCACGAATGCGAATCTGGTGATAACCCATACGGAGATCAGGCTTGGAGAATACTTGGGCACCTTTGAGTTGTTTGAACAGCTCATTGATGTTGGGAAGTGGGTATTTGTTCTTGATGGTCTTCTTGTTCACTGGACGGTAATCAACACAAAGTCGGTCTATTCCATCCTTCTTCTTCACAAAAAGAACACCACAACCCCACGGAGAAGAACTAGGCCGGATGAGACCCATTCTTTCTTGCTCATCGAGTTGCTTCTTCAGCTCCTTCAACTCTTCAGGTCCGAGCTTGTAAGGACGTTTGCACACAGGTTCCGTGCCAGGCTCAAGTTCAATAACGAATTCAACTGGCCGGTGCGGAGGCATTCCTGGGAGCTCTTCTAGAAAGACGTCTTGATATTCGCAAACGACTGGAATTTGCGAAATAGCGTCCAATTCAGCCTTCTCATTGAGAGAAAACAGACGGATAGTATCATCACGAGCGGCAAAGACAATTACATACTCAGACGAATGAGTTAATTGAATCTGCCTGGCTGCACAATCAAGCTGAGCCTTGTGCTTAGAAAGCCAATCCATCCCGAGAATAAGATCAATATCCAAGTTACCAAGAACCATTGGAGAAGCCAAAAACTTGAAATCACCCATCATGATAGAAACATCCGGAACCATTGAAGTAGCCCTCATAGACTTAGCCGGAGAAACCACTCCCATAGGTTTACCCAACATTTGTGAAACGAAGTCATGCTTGGAAACAAATGATCTTAACATGAAACAATGCGATGCACCAGTGTCAAAAAGAACTTTTGCTGGAAAAGAGTTAACTGGAAAGTTACCCATGATCACATCTGACGAGTCCTCTGCCTGAGCTGCATTCATCAAATTCACCTTGGCATGCTTGGGGTTATGCTTGACCATAGCTGTACTTGCCGATCTGACAGGAGGAGGAGGAGGAAGACGCCTCTGGTTGAGACACTTGTTGGCATAGTGACCCTTCTGTTGGCACTTGTTGCACGTGACCTTTGAAAGCGGACGGTGATACGGAGCACTCGATCTTGGAGCTTGAGACGAAGTCTTGTTCTGAAAGCCAGGGTTGGGTGGGTGGGAAGAACCACTGCCACCTTTGCTCTTCTGCTGATACGGCTGATGGAACGGAGGAGGAGGAAGCCGAAACTTTTGCTGCTTTGCCACTTGAGTAGAGGAAGAAGGAGTAACATCTCTGACTCGCTTCTTGGAAGCATCACACCTCAACTGAGCATCCTCTTGCTTCAGTGCCATATTGTAGAACTCATCGTATCTCAAGGGCTCAAAGAGGACAAGAGCGAGCTGAATTTCTTCTCTGAGACCACCCCTGAACTGATATATCATGCTCTTCTCATCAGGCACGTCCTGCTTGGCAAAGCGGGCAAGCTTCTGGAACAACTTCTTGTAGTCATAGACAGACAAAGAGCCTTGCTTCAGATTGCGGAATTCCTCACGCTCGCTTTCAACCACGCTCTGCAGAATATGATGAGCTCGGAAATCTCGACGGCAATCATCCCAAGTGATAACATGTCCACCTCTGGAATCCTTGTACTGTTGCAACCATTCTGCAGTTGATCTTTGAGTTGGAAGGAAGCGAACTTAACAAAGTCCTCAGGCCTGACGTTACTGCACTCGAAATGCTTATACAGATCCACAAGCCAATCGTCAGCATCGGTTGCCTCAACACAATTGCTGAAAGTCTTTGGCCCGTTAGCAAGGAACTGGTTGAGTGTAGCAAAGTGACTCTGGTTGCTGCCTTGATTCCCTTGACTGCCTTGATTGCGCTCTTCAAGAATTTGCATGATCAGCTGAGTGTTTGCATTGGTTGCGGCCATCACAGCTTGCCATGCCTCTGGAGGAGGTGGAGGTGGTGGCGGATCTTGATTCTGGTTCTGACTGGTGCTCTTAGCGGGAGCCATCCTGAAGAGGTTGACCACCATTAGCACATTGACATATAAACATTGGAGCTGAATCCAACGGAATGAAAATTGCAACATATAGTCTTCACATCCAAACAAAATGAACGAATGCATTCCTCTTGAAATGGTCACATATCCATAAATTGAGAAGCCACGTAGATTTAAGGTAGAGAAATAAATCAACAAGGTACGGATCAAGAACGAATAATCGGTAAGAAATCCCAATCTCAAACCAATATCCGTGGAAGAAGAACTAGAGCTACAAGAATTCCCACCTATGAAACTCCCGAAATTTTCTGGTTATGCAATCAGGTGTTGGGGATACAGGGGAAGCATAATATCTCACCCAAACTAGCAATTCCTACATCCAGCTGTATCCATCCTTCAACACATAACCAAGAAAACTTCGAAAACCATCTACCTCAACCTTCGAAAAGCATCCGTTATACAAGTTATGGCGATACTCCCGAACTCCCGCCCCAGTACTGGGTGGCGTCGAGGTTATCTCACCAACGAACTGCATAAAAGAGATTTTCGATGTCGGCGAACATATCTCAAGTATTCCAGAATTGCAACGATAAAATTATGATGACAACACCTCAGAGCTCAACTCCCCGGGACACTTCCACTAAACCCCTGACAGGAGGCACCAAGACAATGTTCTCATCATAAGCCATCGGAACGATTCCAAGATACTCGCGTGATCCTAAAATTTTTTTATTGAAATTTGAGAAGAGAAGAGTCAAAACTCTACGTCAAGATGCCTTACCAGAGCGATGAGGAGACTGG
Source organism: Triticum dicoccoides (assembly GCF_002162155.2). Lineage (NCBI taxonomy): Eukaryota > Viridiplantae > Streptophyta > Magnoliopsida > Poales > Poaceae > Triticum > Triticum dicoccoides. The sequence continues at coordinate 11,410,039 of NC_041393.1, forward strand.
GAAGTAAAAAGAATTCCTAAACTCTCCGATATATAATTCCTAAGTGACTCAAAACATTTTTTTCTAGACACAACTCGGCTGCTAAAACAATCAAGCAATGGGGCTCCTAAGGTCGGGGAAGGCTCTGATACCAACTTGTAACGCCCTCGATGCGGCTACAGCTCCCACGTGTCGACGCACGACTTAGAGACGTAACCGCATTGAAAGCAATGTCGCAAGTTAGGAAATCATCACAACATCCTATGTAATATATATAATAAAAGGGGAGATACATAGTTGGCTTACACTCGCCACGTCACATCAGAGTACATAAATAACATCCATCAGACAAACACTCATGGCCCGACTACGGCGCCAAAATAGAAAAGAACCCAACATGCGACAAGGCCCTGAATCGAACCCCAACTAGGCACCACTACTGATCATCAGGAAAAGACACGTAGTAACGCTGAGAGTCTTCGTCGAACTCCCACTTGAGCTCGTAATCGTCACCTGGAGCGGAATCACCTGGACCTGCATCTGGAGTTATAGTATCTGTGAGCCACAGGGACTCAGCAATCTCGCACCCTCGCGATCAACACTATTTAAGCTTATAGGAAGGGTAAGGCAAATATAAGTGGAGCTGCAGCAAGCGACTAGCATATATGGTGGCTAACTTATTTGCAAAAGAGAGCGAGAAGAGGAGGCGTAGCACGAGCGAGAACCTAGAAGAACAACCTGCGCAAGCATAACTCCAACACCGTGTCCACTTCCCGGACTCCGCCGGAAAGGGGCCATCACGGTAACACACTCAGTTGATTCGTTTTAATTAATTAAGGTTCAAGTTATCTAAAACCGGACATTAACAAATTCCCATCTGCCCATAACCGCGGGCACTGCTTTCGAAAGTTCAATCCCTACAGGGGAGTCCCAACTTAGCCCATGACAAGCTCTCACGGTCAACGAAGGAATAGACCTCCTCCCACCGTTCCGATCAGACTCGTTATCTCGGTAATTCAAGACAACTCCGACAATGGTATGCTATGCGGGATGCGATGCGAAATGCACATACCACCCGTTGTGCCGACAAATCCCGATAGGAGCTGCACATTTCTCGTTCTCAGGGCACACCGGATAAGCTAAGCGTACGGGAGCCAACATAACCCAAGTTGCCGAGGGACGGCCCCGCACGGTGCTCTAGGTTGGACCAACACTCAGAGGAGCACTGGCCCAGGGGGGTAAAATAAGATGACCCTTGAGTCCGCGAAACCCAAGGGAAAAAGGCTAGGTGGCAAATGGTAAAACCAAGGTTGGGCATTGCTGGAGGAGTTTTATTCAAGGCGGACAGTCAAGGGGTTCCCATTATAACCCAACCGCGTAAGGAACGCAAAATCCGGGAACATAACACCGATATGACGGAAACTAGGGCGGCAAGAGTGGAACAAAACACTAGGGCAGCAAGGATAAAATCAACCACGTGCAAGACCAAGCAATAAGATGAAATGATGATATGCTATGCGGGATGCGATGCGAAATGCAAAATGCAAGATATGACAGGAAATGCATGAACCTGGCCTCAACTTGGAATTCCAAGGGTGCCACTGGAAAGATGGGATGAAATCGCTTGAAAACGATATAAAGAACCTCGGATTCGGAGTTACGGTTTGGAAATGACAAGCGTTTTAAGAATGACACCGGTCTGCGATTTACAGCAAGTAGGCACCTGAATGCAATGAGATGACATGCTACAGCCACCAAACATGACAACAAAATACATGGCAGGGATGCACACAAGATGCTTAACAAAATACTAGCACTGAGCCACGGCCAATTCATCCATTATGAGGTTCAAACAAGCATGGCAAAAATGCAAATGCAAAACAGATTCCAGACTTAGTGAAATTAACACTTGTATGAAATTTCAGATCACGAAGCCCTCTTCGGAGCAGCAAAACAACATGATACATGACCTGATTATGACAAGTAAGAACATGGCATGGAGCTACTCAACAAGCTTAACAAAAGTCCCACAGTGACCTGGGGCTAAAAGGGATCACAAAATATACTAACGGGCACACGAACATAGCTAAAACACAATCAGTTTTCAGACAGTGAAAACTGAGACATGCTGAAATATAACTCACGAAGGCATGTAAACGAGCTCGATGCACTCACTACGGTGCAAGTCATGGCAAGGCAAGCATAAATCCATAAAGAAGGCACAAAATTCTAGCTAGACATGGCAAGAACAATGGCAGGGCAAGCACGGATCAACTACAATAACATCGGCAAAATCGCAAACAAGTTGACGATCTGCCCAGATTCACAACGAAGCAAAAAGTAGAGCTCGATTGAATCAAGTTAGGCTGCTCCATAATTGCAAACAAAGACATGGATGGATAGAGCATAATATGATTAACAAAACTCCTTTACTGATCATCCTCAAAAGAGGCATGGATCACTAGGAAACAGGCTGAACACATGGCATCATGAACTAAATATCCCAGACTTAGTGAAAACAACTAAGTCCCTGAAAACAGATTTACCGGGTGCCTCACTTTGCAAGCTTGCACAAGTCACCACACACATCCTAAAAATGCATGGGTTGCACCTCTAGAAAGAAGACAAAATCCTTAACAAAACATATGAAGGACTCACAGGCATATCATGCACACAATAATCATGGCAAAAATGACAAAAGTCTAAGATGAACCAGCAGATCTGACAATTAACTCACGAAGCCTCCTTCTAACAGCATTTAGGGCATCAAAATGAGCTCAAATGAAAATTATGCAATTAAATTAAATGATGTACTCATTGAGACGAACATTTTGATATATTATATGCCCAAAACGGAGCTACGGATGCGGAGATATCACTGGTCAAAGTTAGCACAAAAATTAGGGTTCGGGAGCGAAAGTCAACCGAGATATTTCGGATCTGAGATCCAGATCGGGCACGGGAACCGATGCATGCCGGAGTTGGACATGAAGCTCGCCGGAGACGCGAGATCTGGCCGGTCAGTGTAGAGGACGATGGGGCGGCGGCCGTGGCGCGCTTCCCGAGGCCGGCGGCGGCGGCATGGGGCCGGCTCGGACG
>NC_041393.1:11413539-11416741 GCF_002162155.2 Triticum dicoccoides
GTTGTGGCCGGTGCCACGTGTCGCGACGCGGGTGGCTGCGGGGCGGCGGTGGATGTGTCCAGCTAGGCTCCGGACATGTCCGTCGGCGCGGATCTGTTTCTTTTTTTAGGTTAGGACGGGGAGAGATCCGAGATCCGAAAAGGGGGGGGGGCTATTTATAGGCATAAGTGGAGCTAGGAGAGTCCAAATGAGGTGCGGTTTTTGGCCACGCGATCGTGATCGAACGCTCTAGGACATGGAGCTGATTTTGGTGGGTTTTGGGCCAAATTGGAGGGGTGTTGGGCTGCAACACACATGAGGCCTTTTCGGTCCCTCGGTTAACCGTTGGAGTATCAAACGAAGTCCAAATGATACGAAATTTGACAGGCGGTCTACCGGTAGTAAACCAAGGCTGCTTGGCAAGTCTCGGTCCAATCCGGAAATGTTCAATCCCCAAACATGAAAGAAAGCTAGAAATGACCACTGGAGGAGAACGAAGCGCCGGAATGCAAAACGGACAACGGGGAAAAAGCTCGGATGCATGAGATGAACACGTATGCAAATGCAATGCACATGATGACATGATATGAGATGCATGAAAAAGAAAACAACACACGGAGACAAAGACCCGAACCCGAGAAATGAATATAACTTAACGCCGGAAACGGCAAGAGTTGGAGTGCAAATAGGGAAAGTTACATCCGGGGTGTTACATCTTGACTAGTCGTGCGAATAATTGTGAACTAGCTTTTTCATGTAGATGTTTATACATGAACTACGTACTTAGAAAGAAGTATGCAAAAAGATTATTCACATTGTATATGGTGCTAACAATTCCTAATGGAGGACTGATTTCATATATCAATAACTAACATTTGTTCATTGCAATCCATGCAACAGGTTTGAATGGCAAGGGAAACCATCTTCATCAGCAGTGAAGAGAGTGATCACCGGACCACTTCACGTGGGAGTGACGACTATAGCGGTGATCATGACACCTCTAGCGACTATGACACTAATGATAGTTCTGATGGAGATGGCGATGTGGACCACGATCCTATCTTGGCACTGCGGGGTAAAGTTCTATTTGGCTGGTCAGATATTAAATGAACCATGAAATATCAAAAGTTGATGTTTGAGTGACACTTGATTACCACACATTGCTCTGTTTGGGTTCTAAACGACCTTCCAAATCAACATTGACTGAACTAGAGCTTACATAGAGCAGTGTTTAGTTGTTAGTTTAAATTAATCAAATATTCAATTTGCCCATGTTTCTACGAGATATCGCTGGGTGGATGTGATTGGGTTATCCATGTCCTTCATTTCTTGATCATTGGAGTAGGCATTGATCATTAACCCAGTGCTGATGTTCTAGATCTTACATATGAAATTATTTACTACTCTGTGGTCTTAATTTTTTTATATAGGTCTGAGATACCATGTGAGAAAAGGGACTTTCGAGGATCGCATCTTCTACGGCAACCATGTATCGCTAAACGAGGATCGGTGGGACTGTATCAAATCCATAGTAAAGCAGTGCCAACCTCCCATACCATACTATGTCAGCACCGTCACTCGCTCGGCAGTCATCGGAGGGAAGAGCAAGATGGTAAACACTTGGACTTTTCTTTTTGCAAATCGTACTTCACTAGTGAAAATGCCATCATGTAGAGACAGAGAGCAGGACGGGCGTGGTTGTGCAAATCGTACTTACTTTTTTTTGTGCAAATCATACTTCATTTTTTATGTAACATTATTTATTTCCCTGTGCAATCAGTGCTTATCAAAGGATTACAGTCAAGCCTACCTCAAAGATTATTTACGAAAGCCCATGGTTGTGCGTGTCACCAACGAACATTTTGAAGGTAATAAAAAAGTCTTGTTCAAGATGGGCAAGAAGGACGGGCGAGCGATCATGACAAAGAACTAGACAGAAGTCGTTGAGGGCGCCAAAATGAAGGAAGATCAAATGGCCATCTTCAGGTTCATGAAAAGGAGTGGAGGCGGGCTTAGGGTGAACATGGTTAGTGGCATCAGGATTCGTTGACCCGCCGCAGTAGTTTGACGCTAGTTTTATAATATGTATGTACTAGCCAGTAACTGCAAGTTGGTAGTGTCAGCTTTAGGGTCCAGTAAGTGCAACTTAGTAGTAATTGGTATTTGGTAGTAACTGGTACTTTGGTGGTATAACTTTTGGGTCCGATTGGATATGAAGATCGTCCATTAAGTGGAACTTGGCAGTAAATTGGTGGTAGTATGAACCCTATGTGGTGTAATGTACTTGCTATGCAAGTCTATATATATATAACGCACCCTGGTACCCTCCTTGATATAATTACCTTTATGGACTGCAATTATATTTCCATTTTTTGCCACAGTGATGCTAGTATTTTTAGAATCAAATCTAACCGGGTTTCAAATGGATTAGGCACTACTTTCATTTTTGAACGAGGTTTTTGTGTTGGCTAGTACGAGTTATTTTGAAAATGCGGTTTGTATGTGTGTCGCACAAAAAAATGCAATGCAAAACAAAAACTTGCGGGTCGAAATGCAATGCAAAAAATGATGTTTCTGTTACTTTTGAGATGGCATGCTATTTTCAAAATGATGTTTTTTTTAATTTGATAAACAGTATATAATAAAAAACATGCTATCTTTTAAAAAGCGTAATTAAAAAAATGATGTTTTCAAAATTAGCATGCTGCTTTCAAAACAACATATTTAAAAAAGCATGTAATTTTTTAAATCAGTTTAAAAACGGTGTTATATTTTTAAAAAAAGCGTTATATTTTTAAAAACAACGTTATATTTTTAGAATGAGGCTGTTATTTTGAAATCAGCATGCTATTTTTAAAAATAACATATTCAAAAGAACATGATTTTTTTTAAATCAGCATGCTATTTTAAAAGTAGCATATTGAAAAGAGCATTATATATTTAAAATAAGCATGCTATTTTTAGCTATTTTTAAAATTAGCATGATATTTTTGAAAATAGCATGCTATTTTGAAAGTAGCATATTGAAAAGAGCATTATATTTTTAAAAGTATCATGCTATTTTTAAAATTAGCATGATATTTTTGAAATCAACATGTTATTTTAGAAGTAGCATATTGAAAAGAGCATTATAATTTTAAAAGTAGCATGCTATTTTTAAAATCGGCATGCTATTTTTAAATCAGCATATTCATTATATTTTATTTTCAATTGAACATGCTTT
>NC_041393.1:11417261-11421613 GCF_002162155.2 Triticum dicoccoides
TATATATATATATATATATATATATATATATATATATAATTTTTTGGTTTCTATTTTATATTTCAAGTATAAAATTTGACTACACTTTGAACAAATTTCTGCAATATATTATGTAAAAAAATGAAAAAAATACAGAAAACCAACTTCACTAAAAATGCATTGTTTCATCGATGTTAATAAATCATAACTAGCCTACCATGTCGACTCGTTCATAATAAAATGAGGGTGTACCAATCAAACAAGGAATTTAGAAAATAGTGGCAGTCCATCAAATAGGTCTAATACATGAGAAATAAGGTGGATCACGGCATGGAAAACTGTCTACTTTAGTTTGTTCTCAATTTTTCGACCCCAGAAATCCTTTTGTTTTCTCTGCTTGCCCTTGGGCATCTAAACATCTTGTCTCGACTTCGCTTTAGCTTCCCTCAATGAAACAACGTTTGTTAATAGGATAGCGAAGAAGATTTGAGCATGTACAGTACACCATAACAGAAAAAAAAATACTAACTTCACTGATTTGCTCTTCATAGCTACAGAAGCTAACTTGACAACTCTTATTCGCTCAGCCTGTGGTACATTCCTAGCAGGCCTTTTTGTCTTCATCATCCATTTGTCGTGTTTTTACCGTCCTTACTAGAGTCTTTCCTGGAAAAGTTAAGAAACGTCCACACAGTACTACCAAATACCTGACTTCTAGAGCGGACATGTAAGTACATACACTAACTTCACTGGTTTTCCTCGCACACCATTGTCATCGTTCTTTTTCGTCCTCCCAGCATTCACATTTGGAGCGCCCTTGCGTTTCCTGCAAAAAATGAAATAGATGAATCTGCGGCCGGCATTCGAAAACATGTTTAAGTACGCACAATTGTGCTAATGCCCACTTGTTTGGTTTTGCCTAATCCTCTTCTGCAACCTCCAATGGTCTCTTTCTAGCCCTCCTCAGCCCACCATCTTCTCCATCTGAATCTTCCTCTACTTCCTCATCTGAATCTCCCTCTTCTTCTGCATCTGAATCTCCTTCTTCTTCTGCATCTGAATCTTCCTCTTCTTCTGTACCTGAATCTTCCTCTTCTTCCGTATCTGCCTCTGTCTCTTCTTCTGTATCTGCCTCTGTCTCTTCTTCTGTATATGACTCTGTCTTCTCTTTTTGCTTCTTCCTCCTTGTGCTATTTGATTTCCCCAATTTTTTCCTGCGTAAATTGAAGAAAAACATGCGAACACTCTTCGTGAGAACATATTAACACTGTAAGCATGTATGGAAATGAACAATGAGATTAATATGTGCACTAACTTCGTTGCTTTTTTTGAATCTTCCTCTTCTTCTATATCTAAATCTGTGCCTTCTTCTGTCTCTTAGTCTTTCTCTTTTCGCTTCTTCCTTCTTGTGACCTTTGATTTCCCCGATTTGTTCCTAAGTAAATTGAAGAAAAAGAGAGAACATATTAACATTGTAAGCATCTATGGAAATGAACAATGAGATAAACATGTGCACTAACTTTGTTGCTTTTTTTCCCTCTCATCCGCTCGCGCCTGGATTTAATCCTCTTCTTCGATTCTTCGGTAGTTGGTCTCCCTTTTGGAACTATTTTGATTGGATTTTTTGCGTCATCAGTGCAGCATTCGCGAGCAGCAGAGAAGTTATGGCCTTCATCCAAATCAGTTTTTTCTCCATCAACCAATATACTCCCGAGGAGCTCCAAATCAGTTTTTGCTCCATCAACCAATATACTCCTGAGGATCTCCATCACATGTTCTGACTGTGAATCGCTAGCTACGGCTGTGAATAAAGCGTCACTAGCCATGTTGCGTACTTGATGATACTTATTCATGTGATCAGACCATACATGAGTATTCACAGTCCTCGAAGATGGGAATGCTGGCTTGGCATGCATTGTCCATCTTTTCTTGACAATTTTTTTGGAAATGTGCGTACACCAAGATGATCCAGAACGCAGAATATATGTGCGCATGGGTAATCCTGAAATTCCAACTTTTTACATTTACAAGCTGCATCATCCAGTCTTGCTCCTATAAATAGACAAGTCACGTGATATATAAAATCCAGAGGCTTAGCATCAAGACCTTGTCCATCCAACTTTTTTGCATCCAACTCCTCATTGTCCTTACCTTCCAAGTGATTGGGATCCTTAGCATCTAGTTTATTGGCATGCAAGTCCACACCATCCTTGCCTTCCAAGTCATTGGGATCCTCAGCATCCAAGTTTTTTGCATGCAAGTCCTCAGCATCCCTACCTTCCAAGTCATTGGGATCCTCAGCATCCAATTTTTTTGCACGCAAGTCCTCAGCATACTTACCTTACTTAGCTTGCAATTCTCTAGCATCCCTGCCATATGGGACTTTATCATATGGGGCTTTGCACAAAACTCCAAACACGACCAAACCATCACATGCTACCCGGTCCGTGACCTGCCAATTTGTCCCTTCGACAATCTGACTATTTACCTTCGGAAACATCACAGTTGTATAAATATAAGAGGCAGCAATCTTCAGAGGGTGTGCATTCAGCTTAGTGAAGGGTATCTTATGTGTTGCTACTGCGTCTAATGCTGCTTCATTCTTACGCATTATGGATACACAGTGCTCAACATGCTGCAACAAATTAACAAGCTGCATCTTCCTGTTCAGGTGCACATGAAGCCTTGAGTTGAGAGACTCACTGCTCTGATTACTCATCATGACTAGGAAATATCTACCCTTTGTGTACGCAGCAACCCATTTGTGTCGCAGCTCATACATCTTATTAACCCATGACGACCTCTTGCCTGTTGGTTTTATTTTGTACCGAACCTTATAAGCCTCCCATCTTTTTTCAAACTCATCAACATCCCAACGACGACAAATGAATTCCCTAAATTCCTCAAGCTTTTTCTTGCGGAGGTGCATCACCATATTCTCCTCGATATGCCACGTGCACAAACGATGATTTGTTCCGGTCCAGACAGTAGCTATTGCTTTAGCCATTGCACCGTCCCCATCGGTGATTGCTGAAATTGGTGCCGTCTGGGACATTGCCTCCAAAAATACATGAAGAAGCCACTGGTATGATGCAACTGTCTTATCTGACACTAGACCGACCCCAAACAAAACTGTGTTGCGGTGATGGTTCAGACCAACAAATGGAACAAACGGAAGCCTGTACTTGTTAGACCAATATGTACTGTCGAACACCACGACACCACCAAAGGCAACATAGTCAATGCGAGATTGTGAGTCAGCCCAGAATATGTTCCTCAAATGGCCTTCGCTGTCTTTTATGTATTTGAAAAAGAATTCCACGTCTACTTTTTTCTGTGCAATCATATAGGTGAGCAAATATCCAGCGTCACTGCCTTCTATCTTGCGCTTCTTCTGGACTGAAACATGGTTGTATAGATCTCGATCTATAAATCCAAGCTTGTCAGGACCTCCGGCATTCTTCTCCATTACATTCATAATCTGATGTGTTCGAAGTCCACCGACAGCATACTCGATGACATCGGCCTTTTGTGTGTCAGTCATTCTACGATGAGCCGATAAGTACGGAGTCAGGTCAGCAGGGACAAACAGATGGCTATGCTTGTCCACAAAATTCTTGATGAACCAGAGGCCACTTGAAAGACCTCTTGGTGTTCTTTTTCTTTCAGCTCTGTTAAAGTGCTTAAGTGCCTGCCATCCTTGTTTGCAGCACTTGTATGTCCTTTTGTATGCATTTTGTTTCGGACCCGGACCCCTGTACTTCAGATCATCCTTTCTAACACCAAATCCTTTTTTTCTCGCATAGCCTACGTAGAACATGTAGGCTTCTTCCTCAGTCCTGAACGTCTTCTTCACAATCTCTAAGTATTCCATACACTCATTCAGGTGTGAACCAGCCATGCCTTTATTATCAATTCCTTTACCTTGCATGTGTACATCATCCATGTCTATGCCATCCTTGCCTGCATCCTCATTATCCTTATCATCCATGCACATACCATCCATTCCTTTGGGGTCCATGGCTACGAAATCATTGTCCTTATCATCCATGCCTTTGCCTTCATTGCCTGTATGACCCATGTCCTTGTCACCCTTGCCTGTATAACCCAAGTTTTTGCCATCGTTGCCTTTATCATCCATGTCGTTATGCTGCCAGCGAAAACAGATAGTCAATGTTACGGATGGATAGCATACGTTACCGAAATTATGCACTACTCTGCTTAAATAATTGATTTAATTTTTCATATCGGATTCATGTACCTAACTCAGTCCTTCAAAAGCTGTAAGTAAATATGCCCCGACTAAATCCAGAAATTTGTAATTGATTGTACTAGCTCTAACTGATGATCTCCTAACTAAGTCCAAAGTCCAC
>NC_041393.1:11421623-11424299 GCF_002162155.2 Triticum dicoccoides
GCCGTCAAGTCTGCCCAACGACTTGTCTCCACGTGGCACACCTATGCCGACGGCTAGACCGTTGGCATAGATGTGCCACGTGCCGACCGGGCGCTGCTCGTGGCCAGGGCTATGCCGACGGCCCAGCCGTCGGCATAGTTTGAAATTAAGCCGACGGCCATGTCGTCGGCATAGTCCTTCAAACAGAGATCCCACTTGCTGACACGTGGGCACCTATGCCGACGGCCAGGCCGTCGGCTTAATTGCAAACTATGCCGACGGCAAGGCCGTCGGCATAGGTTCCCATGTGTCAGCAACTAGGAGCTCACGCTGGCCCTATGCCGACGGCCTAGCCATCGGCATAGTTTGCTTTTAATTTTTTTTTCTTTTTTCTGTTTGTTTTCAAATCAGTTCAATTCAGATAACATCACATATATAACAGCACATATCAGCACATATCAACGAACGTAAGCATATGCATCATGACAACAATAGATCATCATCACACAAGCATAAAGCATATCAACGAATGTAAGCATAAGCATCATCACACAAGTCAGCTAAATGATCATCAGCACACACAAGTCATCTCAAGCATCATCATCACATCTCAAGCATCATCGAGCACCGCGGAGGTCGTCACCGCCAAGACGGCCAAAGTCCAGGTCGTCAGTGCTAGCGGCAGCGCTACCGCCTCCGCCTCCGTGGATCGGAGTGGTCGGGCTCCGTGTCTCCGGAGTGCTGCGAAGACCACCGCCAATGGTAGATCCACCTGTTCCCTGCATGTTGAAAAGACATATGCACAGGATCTATGACTGTGTTGAAAGGCATGACATGCTTTGGGTGAATAGATTGGGGATGAACTAACCGGCGAGGGGCCAGCGTTCTGTGCCACAAACTCCTCAAAGCTCATCAGCACTAGTTGTGCTGGAGGGCATTGTGCTGTAGGGAACTGAGGACACCTGCCGGCCGCCATATCCTGAAAAGCCTGCTGCATCTGGCTATCCCTCTGCACTTGGTGTTCATAAAGCCTATGATGCCACGCCATGGTCTCCTGGCGTGTGTACTCCATATAGGCCTACGGTATGACATGATGGAACTCATAAAACTACTAAATGCGGAAAATGAAGTGAGAAATGAAGATAAGAGGGAAAATACTTACAGATTGTTGCTCCTGAAAGAGGGACTGTGTACTAGTCACTGGCTGGCTCGTGCGCTGGCTCAGGCTTGGGTCGATCCGACAAAGCTGTGTGTAGGAGATACTAGGAGTGATCACAGCATCGAGAACCGCGTCCCGACCGTGCTCCTTGGGCCCCATCCTCACCACCGCCATGTCGTCCAGAGGCGCCGCAATGGGGTCAGGTGTGTCAGGATGTAACTCCAGATACGCTTCGGAGTAGGCCTTCTTCCTCCCTGCGGTCTTCTTGCCGTAGTACTTGGGCTCGCCAGGCTTGGGGTCCTTCCGCGTATGGGCGATCTCCCACGCCTGCATGTGTGAGAGCGGCCGCTTCAGTTTCTCCTCCTGCACCACCAAACAGAGGTTAGTCATACATAAGAAAGTGATGGTAAATAGAAGAAGAAGAATGTTTAATGGGGTTAGTCATACATTAACTGCCTTGTGGAGATAGTGGTTTCGGTTTCCCTGAGCATGTACTCCCTTCGTCCCTCGGTTAGCCTTATTTTGGGTTCTCATAGCCGCCCAGGCTCCAGCCTCATCACACCAAAGATCCACCAAAGCCGCCCAGGACTCGTCTTTTCCATAACACCAATTTGGACACACCTACATAATAAAAGCATAATGGCATGTAGGTGTGTCCAAATTGGTGTTATGGAAGCATAAAGCATAAAGCATAATGTACCACAAGGTAATGAAAGCATAATGAAAGCATAATGAAAAATCTTTTATACTTACCGCCAAGAACTCGGGCCTGTCCAAGGTAATGCCCATCCTCCGTGCTTCTTCCTTGGTCATCTTCACACCAAGATAGTCGTGGTAGTATGTGGAGATGGCCACATAGCGCACCTCGTACTGCATCTGGCGGGCCTTCTTCTTGCATTGGCGCAGCACGATCTGGTCCGCTCTAGCCCTGTGCTCCGGAAGAACTCGATAGAATTTCTACAATCATGCATGAAACAAGAATGGGATAAGCCATGAGTTAAATCATTCATGAAACTAGAATGGACTTGTGCTTCTGAAGAGAACTCACCCAGAAAGTAGTGATCACGGCCTTGGCATGGGTCTCATGGTCCGCGTGGCGGGCCGCTTGCCAGTGGTCCCAGCTCGTGGCCAAAACCCGACGGTCCGGCTGCCTGACTGGATCAGGACAGTACAACCCCGGCCAATATAACTTCAGCAAGACGGTGATGAGGCCGTTGGGAATACGGACCCCTTTAGAATATATCCAGTTGCTGCAAAAGAATGAACTATTAGCATGTGACAAGAAAAATAAATAACAACCGGAATAAGCATGTGACAAGCAACATAATGAACCACTTACTCTTTTCCCGTGGGCTCAAGGAGCCACTTCTGCTCCTCAGTAGCAGGAACCTGCTTTGGTAGCTTTGCGTTGCCACGCAGCCACCCCTTCGTGTCAACCCCCTTCCCGTCACCACCATCATCCCCGCCACCACCCTCCTCCTCGCCTGCCTCCCCCTCCCCAACCTCCTCCCCAACCTCCTCCTCCTCCTCCTCGCCTG
>NC_041393.1:11424828-11429981 GCF_002162155.2 Triticum dicoccoides
ACCCCCTGTAGTGGCTCTCCCCCCAGCACCTCGTCCTCTAGAGGCTCTCCCCCCGCCCCCTCCTCCTCTAGGGGCACCTCTCCCTCGACCTCCCTGTGAGGAGTCATCATCAAGTAGCCGAGGGGGAGGATTACGTGCTCGACCACTCCGACTAGGCAGGCCGACGACCTTGCGTAGGAAACCCACGCCGTCGGCCTTCCCCTTGCCCATGTTCCACGAACCTGCATTGAAAAGAGAAAAAGCAATTAGTAAATTAATGAAATGAAGGAAAGGCATGATAATAAACACATTAATAAAAATGCATAAAAAGGCATATTCCTAAACTACAGAAAAAAATACTTGAAACATACATCTGCTAGAACCCATATGAATCATCACTGTTGTAACCTCTTTCTCGGTCCGTCTCATCATCACTATCAATCATATCATCTTCGTTGTCCGACGGAGGTGGAGGCTCTTCCTCGTCGTCAGCATTTTCGTTTAACTTTTCTAGCATAAGTATGTCATTTTCATTGACAATGGTCTCACCATCATTCCGTGCATCGTCGACGTTTGGGTCCACATCATCATCACCCAATGGTCTAGCGTCATCGTTTCTAACCACATCATCATCATCATCATCAGGTTGCTCTTGATAGAGCACTCCCTCGTATGTCATGGGGTTAATGTTGTAGTAATCGTCTTCATTCGGGTCTGGTAGCTTACCATGTGGCGACACCTTGAACACAACTTCCCAACCCTTTAGATACACTTTCTGGCATGGGTAAGGCAGATAATATACTTGTGTAGCTTGGGTAGCCGCAATGAAGAGATCGGCTCCGGCATAGACGGTTGATGGTTTAACTTCGACCAAACCAATGGAAGGCGTATGTTTTACCCCCTCCTGCGGATCGAACCATCGGCATTTGAACACAGGCAGACTTAGGGTCTCATGCCCCTGGCGGAATTTAACCTCGTATATATTTTGTACCCTTCCGTAGTAGTCTACTGAATTTTGACCGGGGGTGTACACTCCAGTATTTATAGTTTTTGGATCGGGGCGGCTGTTTTGGTGCTCCTCTGTATGGAAGCGATACCCATTCACATCATACTTTTTACATGTCACGACGGCAGGGTCAAAACCCATGGAAACCCATCTCAATTCATCATCCATAGATATGTTCGGATCTTTTCCCTACAAGTATAATGGAAATTGTTGCGTGCATTAGTTCGGTTAACTAATAAATGTTGAAGTAGGTATTTAACAGGGGATTATGGAAAATTACTTTCTCCATGAACCAAGCAACAAAATTTTTACGTTCATGGTTTCCATGACGGAGAAGAGTAAGTGCCTCTGCCTCAGTAGGAGGATTCACTCCCGTCCATTCCTCTTGAACGAAATCACTAAAAAAAGATAAGCGGTGTTAGACCGGGACTAAGTGAACATGAAACATGATGATGTGGAAGACATAAAGGAATGGTGTAGTGGTATTACCTCATCCACACTTCCTCAACTTCCTTGATGTTGTGCAAGATATAGAACATGAGGTCCTCCCACTCTTGTCGTGGCATGTTATAAGATTTCGAGGCCCCAGCCCTCCCACCTTGCACGTTGAATAGATCGAGTCTGGGTTGATACTTGGGCTCTTCTATATTGTATCGAGGCACCTTGTTATGTAGATGGGGAACATGGTCTGGATAGTATGATGTCCTGAGGTCTGACACCTCCTCTAGGATAACTGCCTCAGCTATGGAAGCTTCAATCTTAGCTTTGTTTCCACATTTCCGTCGGAGATGCTTGTTCTGCCTCTCAGGGCCGTACTGCCAGCGATTTTGCACAGGGCCCCCCAACAATACCTCGTTCGCGAGGTGCAGAATGAGATGTGTCATCGGAGTAAAGAAGCCTGGCGGAAAGATCTTCTCTAGCTTGACTATCAACTCCGGTGCCTTCTTATACAATTTTTCAATCACCTTTTTACTTAATTCTTTAGCACAGAGCGTGCGGAAGAAATGGCTAATCTCGGCAAGCACTCGCCAGACATGCTCGGGGACATAGCCTCGAACCATCACCGGCATTATCCGCTCAATCTATACATGGTAGTCATGACTCTTCAGGCCGATCACTTTGCCCGTTGAAAGATTGACTCCCTTACTTATATTCGATGCATAACCATCGGTGAACTTCAAAATTTGTTTCAGCCAGATAAGTACTTCTTTTTTTTTCTACCGGTTTAAGGACAAAGTCAGCATCTGGCTTGAACCAGTTTTTACGACCGCCTGTGGGAGGCTTCATGTTCAGGCGTGGTCTATCACAAATTCTCTGTTGATCGGCTCTAGCTTTTACGTTATCCTTCGTCTTATCAGGAATGTTGAGGATCGTGTGGAAAAGTGACTCTGCCACATTATTTTCGGTGTGCATCACATCAATATTGTAAGGAAGTTTGAGGTCCTTCAAATAGGGAAGCTGCGAGAAGGGGGTAATGTGCGTCCAGTTGTGCGTCTCACCATATCCCTCGAAGCCTTTGGCTTTGGCTTTGCCTTTGCCTTCGACTTTAGGCTTGAGAGCTTTTAGCTGAGCAAGAACATCTGCCCCCGAAAATGTTGGAATCTCGTTACTTGATGAACAACCCGGCCTTTCATGAAGTTCTTCTTGTCTTCCCTGTCTGGATGGTCTGGAGGGAGGAACTGTCGATGCAGGTCAAAGGCTACATACTTGCCACCCTTACTCAGCCAAATCATTCGCAGAGCCTGCATGCACACTGGGCATGGCATCTTACCACTTGTACACCATCCGCAGAATAGAGCATAGCCGGGAAAGTCATGCATGCAATAGTGCAACCAAACTTTCATCAAGAAATTTCTCTGCAAATCCCGGTCGTATGTCAACCTCGGAAAGTACCAAGAATGGTGCAAAGCATCCACAAGCGGCTGCATAAACACACCCAATTGCTTCCCCGGGTAGTCAGGCCCCGGAATGATGAGCGACAAGAACATGGTCTTCCGTTGCATTAGGGCACCGGGAGGAAGATTGAGCGGAATTACAAACACAGGCCAGCAGCTGTATGGATTGGACGACATACCATATGGATTCAACCCATCACCTGATATGGCTATTCTGACATTCCCAGCCTCGGCTGCTTCCTCGGGGTATTCTTCATCGAATGACTTCCATGCTTCCCCTCCTGATGGATGTATGATTTTTTTGGGTTGTACCTTATACCTTCCTTGTGCCACTTCATCATTTTGGCAGACTCCTTCGTGATGAAAAGGCGCTGTAGTCTTTTTATAAAATCAAGATATCGAAGAACCTTAACGGGGATGGTTAGCTGCTTTTTCTCACCATCCTCACCAACCACCTCAATGTACCGAGACGAACCGCACTTCCTACAGTACTTGTCATCCGCATACTCGTGCCTAAACAAAAGGCAATTCTTCGGGCAAACATCTATTTTCTCATAATCCATAGAGAGTGCCTTCATGATTTTCTTTGTATCGTACATGCTTTTCGGCAGTTCATGACCCTCAGGGAGGCTGTTAGCCCATACTCCCAGGAATGCTTCGAAGCATTTCTGGCTACAGCCGTACTCAGCCTTGACTGCAATCAGTTGCGAGATGGCATCCAGCTGAGATATTTTCGCACCCGCATAAAGAGGTTTCTTCGACGAGGCCAAGACCTCCAAGAAGGCCTTTGCGGTTGCCTCCAGGTCCTCCGGTTCATTCTCTGAAGGTGTCGCATTTGCCGTTTCTGCAACAATGACATCATCTAGCATGTCCCTGACCCCGTCGTCCTCATATCCATCGATGCGTTGTCGCATCACCTCCTCTCTACCACGGTCCTGCTCGGCTATGTTTATCGGCGGCATGTCAAAGTTTGGCATATATCCGTGCGTGCCAAGATGCTCACTCATGTCCATCTAATTTCTACGGTGACGTCTGGCACATCTCGCACAGGGGCATGGTGGGATAATTCTCATTGGACGACGGAATATCTCCTTCAAATACACATCGGTTTTCGCGATCCACTCTGATGTTACTCGATTCCGACGGATAAAACCACTGTACATCCACTGATTATCTGCCATCCTCTGCTTTTTTGCAACCCACACAACATAATTAAGGATTCACTTAAATTAATCACATCAAATTTTCAATTTCTACCGCGTTTAATCCACCTACATCTCTAATAGGTAAAGATGGGTCCTAATCCCACCCGAGAATGTGTAGATTGAGTACGTTGTCCACGCTCTACCCCGTTCCGAGACAAAATTTCGGCAGCACCTCCCCACTGTTCTCCAGATACACGTCTCGGCAAAATGCCGAGAGAATGTGCATCCAGAGAACAACAGGTAGGCGCCGCCGAAATCCTGTCTCGGAACGGGGTAGAGCATGAACAACGTACCCAATCTACACATCCTCGGGCAGTCCGTGGAAAGTGCTGGACAATCCGAAAGAGCTGCGGTGATAAATATGCAATTGAATGCATATTTATCGATGCATCCCTTTCGGACGGAAGACCTAGGTTACGCGACTTGATGTGAAAATTTAATCTAGTGACCTGGAAAAAAAGTGGACGGGGTCATGGAATTGCTGCTCACCCTCCGATGTAGTCGATCAAAGGAGAGGGATGATCGTGGACCAACACCTCCAACGTCGACGATCACTCCACGAAGATGGAACCCCACAAATCCTGTTAATTACACCGAGTGAAAAAAAATTAGGTCATCACATATCACATAAAGCATTGACACTATATTATGAACCAACAGGAAACAACATCTCAAATTACAAAAAAAGCTTTATTTAAGTCTCCTATGGAACAACATGACCTAACACTAAACATGACCAAACACAAAACTTACAAATATTCATCAATCCATCCATCTAACAAAATTTCATCCATCCATCTATCACAAATCCATCTAACAAAATTTCATCCATCCATCTATCACAAATCCATCTAACAAATTCATTAATCCATCCATCTATCACAAATTCATCTAACAAAACATAACAACATTCATCAATCCATCCATCTACCAATATTCATTAATTCATTTAACAACTAGTAACATAACAACTATCACAAATTTCATCCATGCATCCATGCACATAACAACTAGTAACATAATGCAAAAAAAATTCGGCAGGCATCCATCTCACCGCTGTAGGGGTCG
>NC_041393.1:11432040-11470878 GCF_002162155.2 Triticum dicoccoides
GGGGGGCACACCCCGGAGACGTGTGCCACCTCTTCGGACATGCCACCACACCACCCCGCATGTATGAGGGGCCGGTGCGACGCTCCAGTGGCATTGCTACCCCCCAGGGCCCCGTCCCGCCTAACCCTGGAGCGGTTGACCACGAGATCTAGCCCTTTGACTTTCCACAGACGTGCTTTGACCAGTGGGCCTCTCCACCCGGTTGTGTCAGGTCAGCACAGAGGGACACCCGGGAGCAACATTCGGGGCCAAACCGACAGCTAGATCCCCTCCGTGTAGACCCAATGCGTCCGTTTCCCCCCTCCAGGTGCCGGCGGCGGCGCCGTCCATTAGGGGGACCACGCCCCGGAGATGTGTGCCGCCTCTTCGGTCATCCGATATATATAAACACTTGGAGCAAAGTCCCCTTCGTATAGACCTGATGCAGTTGTTCCCCATTCTAGTTGCCGACTGGCGGCTGCACCGTTCGTGAGGGGGGTCACACCGCTCTGTATAGAACCGAAAAATAATGTAGGTATGCTTATTAACACATACGGTATGTAAGTTAGTTAAATAATAATAATAAAGAAAACAGTGAAGAAAAAGAAAAAAACTATATGTATGCTTATTAACACATACTATATGCTTATTAACATACTATATGCTTATTAACACATACTATATGTATGCTTATTAACACATACTGTATGCTTAATAATAATAATACTATATGGAAAAAAAGAAAAAAACTATGCCGACGGCAAAGCCGTCGGCATAGCTGCGGCCAGGGCAGATGGACAGCGCCGCGGATCGATGATGTGTCGGATATGCCGACAGCTGCCGTCGGCATAGGTCCTGGTCGGTGCGCTCCGGATCGGTGACGT
Organism: Triticum dicoccoides; assembly: GCF_002162155.2. Classification (NCBI taxonomy): domain Eukaryota; kingdom Viridiplantae; phylum Streptophyta; class Magnoliopsida; order Poales; family Poaceae; genus Triticum; species Triticum dicoccoides. Next base: position 11,432,904 of record NC_041393.1, read on the forward strand.
GTCACCCGTATATATGCCGACGGCCGCCCGTCACGGCCGTCGGCATAGATTTGACGTCGTTAGCCGGCCGTGATGCCCGTTGTCGGCGGGCCCGCATCTATGCCGACGGCCTATATATGCCGACGGCAGCTGTAGGCATAGTCTTGGATAAGCCGACGGCTGTTATGTGCCGACGGCTGCTCTCGACGTAGATGTGGATAGCCCGACGGCCATTGTACGCCGACGGCCAGGAGCTAGCTGTCGGCATAGCTCGGACTAGGCCGACGGGGGCCGTCGGCATAGATATGGCCGTCGGCAACTGCCTAAATTCTGGTAGTGCAGCCAATGATGTGACGGTCTAGGGTGTGACCTTGCTTGTTGAACAGCGTCATGATTTGCGCAAACACCATACCATAGGATAGGCACGCCGCCCAGATAGACAACAGGTGCAGCATGCTGTGCGCCTCCTCTACCTCCTTGGCTATAGCAGCCGCTTCTTCCTCCTGTCGGGTTTCCTTGACAAGCCAAGACACAATGCTCCGAGCAAGGAGCGTGACGGGGTTGCTGGCTCCAGAGGTGGGCGTATATAGGCGGTAGGTAGAGGTTCCAATGAGGAACACAATGGCGGCGCAGAGCACCGTGGTGCATAACATACCGTATCCAATTGCCAAACCAAAGGACTCCTGGATATATCCAACTCCACCGAGAGCCATGGTGGTACCAACGGCTAAGCAAAAGTACCACCAATTGAAGAAGGAGCTGCGGGCAGCATGCTCCCGAGGGTCGTTCGTGTCGAACTGACCCGCAGCGAAGGCCAGGGCACATGGATAGTCCGCGCCTTGGGCGAGGGCTATGAGGTAGAGAGAGGTGTAGAACAAGGCCACTTGTAATGAACAAGGATGGGAAGAGGAACCGTCGATTCCTTGTACCGGGAGCACCGATGCTAGAGTCATCATGCCATACCCCTGCACATTAATTAAGAAATAGTCCGTAAATATTCACGACTCAAGATTTATCATTCCAATATAAAGATTTTCTCCGTCTATGCATAAAAAGGGCACCATCGATATCGTGTTGCCTGCAGGTCCCTCACTCTGAATACGGGAAATGTTCGAGCAAATGAGCAAGAGAAAACACAGATGTTTTTTTCTAGGCCTTTTTCTTCTTTTATTCTATTTTCATGTATATATGTATGCAATGTTACATCATATGAGCATGATCAACTCCCAGTAAAAAAAAGATGAGCATGATCAACAACTAATGAATCTACATTCTGACTAGATTAACTTGTAGCATGTCCAGCATTTACCAATCCAGATCATGAATGTCAACTCAGACTACAGTTTAAGATTTAGAACTATGCATGATATTGTAGAAACGAATTTCAGGAGTTGTGGTCCCACTCTAATCAACTGTTGTCGATGGAGCTAAAACTATAGACATTACCAGGACGTAGAGCGTGAAGGCGAGTATGATGGATGGGTAGCGCCCCAGCCAGGAGTCGGCTACGAAGGCTCCTAGAAGTGGCAGGATGCTGGCCGTCCCAACCCAGGCGTTCACGGCCATTGCCGCCGCGGCGTTAGAATGGCCTAAAGGCCCTGTTAGGAACATGATGAGGTTGGCCTGCACGCCGTAGAAGGCGAAACCGCTAGCGACCTCCAGCACTGCATCCATGGTGCAGATCAATTAGTTATAGACGTATATACTACCTAGAATATATAACTGGAACATACCGACGACGAAGAGGGCCGAGCGCCAGCAGCCAGATGTGCTGCGGTACAACGGGCGGTCGCGGTAGTCGGAGACGCCGGCGAGTGGCGACTCATCCGTACCAGGAAGAAACGGGACATACGTATCCTCCATTGGTATCTTGTTCGACCTCTCGGTGTTCACTGCTCGCTTGCGGGTCAATAGATCCTGTGCGACGTTTTTCATGCGAATTGGAAGGAGTGCGACGTTGTTGGAATGAATGGCTGTGATGCGACACATTTGAGCGTGTAAATAGCCCAGGGCCACATGGGGTGTTAAATGTGATTAAATTGGTCGTCAACCAAGCCCGCCCGTTTATGTTAGGACATGTGGGTCCAACTTAATTGTTCCTCAAAACAGCTGTCCGTGCCCTGCCGCCCGACCGTGCCGGGCCCGCCACTCTGCCCCCTTTCTTCTCCGGTGGCGGCGGATCTTGCGTTCTCGATGGCAGCGGATCTTGCGTTCTCGGTGGCGGCGGCGGACCCCTCGTTCTCAACGGCGGCGGAGCCTTCGTCCTCAGAAAATGGTGAATAAATTCAAACCCTAGTCGCCCTCCCGTTCCTCACTCGGGCCCGTAGATCTCAGCTCGTTTCCTCTATTTTTCGCTTGTGAAAACGATAGGTTGTGAGGGGAGCCCGTGGGCATAATGAGATGGAGCCGCCAGATTCAACTTCGAATTGGTAATGTGCCTCTCTCCGATCCAATTTTGCATGCAATTAGGGGGTGGCCTCGTCGGCTCTTTCTTAGGGGCTCACACTGTCCGCCACTGACAGAGGGGATGCTGCCGCTCGGACCTTCGAATTAACAGTCAATTTATTTCCATCAAAGGCAAAATTATTTGATGGTAGCATACAGAACATTGAGAGAGACACAATTGTTAAATGGGAGGTTGAGTTTACAGAGATTGATCCACAAGTTCCACAGAACATGGGAGAGATGACAGTGAAGAAATGGGTGGAAAAAATTGGGAAGAATATTGTTTGGGGTCTAGAGCAAGAAGTAGCACTGTTGCGGTTTGATGATTGGAAAGGAGAGTATGTGAGAATAGAAGATGGTGAACAGATTGTTGTAGAAATCGATCGGCAAAACGGCTGGACAAGCAAACGGGCTAATTTTTTTGCTGAGCTCGTTGATTTGAACATTTTTTCGAAGGTTGGATATGTGCCATCACAATTGGCTGCCCAGATGGTAGATGATGATTGGGCTACACAAAGGCCATTGATTCCCATGTGTACTGAACTTACAGTAATAGCCGAAGAGGGACATGTGACTGGAACTGAAACTGAAATTGCAGCAACTGTTGATTGGAATGTAGTTGAATTAGATGAGCCTACTGATTTGGTCATTGCAGCAATGCCTTACATTGAGATGGCCAAACTTTTTGGCATTCCAGTCAATGACAGAGATAAGCAGGAGAGGGGCGAATCTAGTTTGCCTGCTAATGCTGATGAAGAAGTAGATGGACAATTGATGGAACAAGCTGCAGATGAAGTAGATGATGCACATGATGATGAGCTGGTGCATGTGTATGACAAAGAAAACCCTGTCATTGAAGTAAGAAAGTTGTTCCGAAGCATGAAGGAGTTTAGGATGTGTTTCAAGACTTATGCAGTGAAACATGAGTTTGATGCCAAGACTGTTTGAACTGATAGAAAGATGTTTTATGCGAGGTGCAGAGGATTTGATGGTAGTGTGAAGCCTTGCAAGTGGTACATATCTGCTAGACTGCAACCTGATGGAAGTACTGTCAGGGTTAACCAAATCCCCAATCAACATACTTGTATTACTAGTTCACAGAGAGTATCAACCATGACATCACAACTTTGGGTTGTAGAAAAGATCACCCCAATTTTAGCCAAAACACCAAACACTACTGCCAAGAAACTCAAAGTAGACTTGGAAAAGATATACCCCATTAAACTGAAATATACCACAGTGTGGAAGGCAAAACAAAGGGCAATCAAAAAGTTATATGGTGATTGGGCAAATACATTTAGGATGCTTTACAACTTCAAAGCAGAGGTGGAAAAGAGGTCACCTGGCAGTGTTGTGGAGATAGATACAGAGGTATCAGCCGAAGGTGAAGTCAAGTTCTTCAAGTTTTTTATGGGTTTGAAGCCTTGCATCGATGGGTTCAAAGCAGGGTGCCATCCATATTTGAGCATAGACTCATCATTTTTGACAGGCAAGTGGAATGGTCAGTTGGCAGCATGCATTGCTCCAGATGGACACAACTGAATGTTTCCTATTGCTGTTGGCTTGTTTCGGTCAGAAACAGAGGCTTCATGGACATGGTTCATGATCCAGTTGAAAAGATGCCTAGGGCCAGTGTCACCTTTGGCTATACACACAAATGCATGTAAGGGGCTTGAAATTCAGTGAAAAAGTTTTCCCACATGCTGAGCAGAGGGAGTGCTTCGGTCATTTGTGGATGAATTTGATCAAAAAATTTAGAGGAGAATAATTTCGGCGCATGTGGCCAGCAGCAAGATCTTACACTAGACAGACACACAAATATCATCTTGATAAGATAGTGGCAGCATGTGATGAGTTTGGTCCATGGCCGAACACCTAACATTCTTTGTTATGGTACAGGTCACCATTCAACACTGCCATCAAGTGTGACCACATCAACAACAATTTGGCAGAGAGTTTCAACAACAAGGTGATGGAGTTAAAAGATTTGCCTATGTAAGACATGGTTGACCAAATCAGGATCATGCTCATGCGGTTGTGGGAATTGAGAAGAAGGATAGGTGATTGTATGCAAGGTGGTAAGCTTCCGTCAGTGGTACAACAGGTGGTCAATAGGAGCAGATGTCTCTCACATTTGTTTGTTGAAAAATCTTCACCTTGGGGTGCTGAAGTTAGAGATAACAAAACTGGAAGGAGACATGTTGTTAACACTGAATTGCATGATTGCACTTTCCTCGAGTGGCAACACACTGGTAAACCATGTGAGCATGCCATTCTCTTCTTAGCATCCCAACCGAAGATAAATATGCATCCATATTTGCATGAATATTATTCGGTAGCAAGATTCAAAGCTGCATATGCTACTCCAATTCCAGCACTTATAGATCAGTCTCAGTGGCCTAAAGTGGGCATTGAATTTTCCATGTGTCCTCCCTTGACGAAAAGAAAGGCTGGCAGGCCTAAACAGAGTAGATTCAAGGCATGGTTTGAGAAAGGTGCGAGTAGTAAGAAGGGAAAGAAAGATGGAAAGCCAAAAAGGGCCCAAAAAGGTAACAAAAACAAATGCAAGTTGTGCCAGGAACTTGGGCACAGAGTGGGATCTGTCAAATGCCGTTACACTCCTGAGAAGCCAAAGTTTGTTCTTGTTTATTTGTCTGTGTTTTGATTTGGTGCTTTTTTCCAATTACTATATCTATAACATTTTCCCAATGGCCAGAAGGAAGCGAACAAGTCAGCCCCTTGTTGTTGAACAGTGTTGGCCAACAAAAAAAGCAAGAGTCAATGGCGGTAGAAAGAAGAGAAGTGTGCCTAAGCCTGAGCAGACTGAAGAAAATCCTGTTGCAGTCAACATTCAGACTGAAGAAACTGATGTGGAGGTGCACACCGAAGAAGCTGAAATTGCAGTCAACATTCTGACTGAAGAAACTGCTCTCGAGGTTGAAACTGAACCTGAGCGTGTCGAGGTTCATACTGAAGAAACCCATGTTGAGGTACACACCTAAGAAACTCAAACTGCTGTCAACATTGAGACTGAAGACACTGATCACAAGGGTGTTGGCAAGGTGTTGAAAAGACCGGTGAAGAAAGCCAAGATGATCAGTGAACTTTTGTGTAGTAGAACCAATAACAAGAAGTGCTAAGGCGAAGAAGGGAACACGACGTGGTAGGAAAAGGTAGAACAGAGAACAGTTTGAAAATTTGGGGCATGTAATAATTTTTGTAACTTGGTGCATACTGGTAGTCACTATGTATCCCCGTATTTCTATTCGAACTTGTCTGTTGGTACCTTGTCTAAACCAGCCAAATAAAGTTCAAATTTAAATTCAAATTTGGGCTCAAATTTGAATTAGGGATGGGCTATTGATTCTTTAATGCTATCTAAAGTACCTCAACTGAAATATGTTTGCTTGCTGATCATTCCGAGCCCTTTTGGTAAGTTGAACTCATAGTCATGAAAAGTGTGTCTCAAATGACCTCTAAAGTCTCACTATTCTACCTATATAGTGTAAATCTAAAGTCTCACTATTTATTAAATTAATTTTCTATTATTTTCTTTTTTTTGAAAAAACAAGGTTTAATAGAAAATTATATATAAAACAAGTTTAAAACATGAAAATGAGAAAAGTAAGTTAAGATCTTTCTTAGCCAATCCAAAATGAAGTTTTGTTGAGGTTTTCACTCATTTCATTTTCAAAACCCCACCTACTCTCGGGTGCCCACTACTCTCTCCCTTGAACTCCATACTACATTGCTCGAGGAATGACAATTTTGTGAAGGATTTTTCGTAAAAATGTATGTAAACCATATTTATAATTTTTTTTCTTGTTACTATACGACATAATAAGACTATGTGCGCAAGTTTTATATATTTTTCATTTTCTTTGAATTAGTTATACTCAACCCTAATCAGTCAAAACCCCTCACAACCCCGCACACTACCGGGTCGACGATCTTTGTGCGTGGACTGTTGAGATCAGGCGCTAGGGTTAGCTACAATGTGCATCGATCCGCATGAGACGCGGTGATTGGTTGAATCAGTGGGGTTTGGATCGGCCTCTCTCGTTGGGGCATCAGGACCGTTCATTTGAATCCAACATCAAGAGTTGACGTGGTGCATGGACCAAGCCTACGCAGTGCCCTTTCCATCGTTGCATACGTTCCCGTGCATACCCGCAGCATGCATGCCCACCCGCAGAACTGTGCCCGTGCGTTGCATGCATGCCCTCGGCGTAGCCCTGCGCCGCCACCCCTATCGACGCAGTAAGCTGACGCATGCCTACCATTAGAACCGATGCAGCATCGCATCAAAGCATGCACCCGGCCACAATGCAGCAGCCCGATGAAGACAACCAAAAAGCCAATGCTGCACGGCGTGATGTACATGGCGTGCTTCTCTTTGAGGACGCAATACTGGCATGGGGTATCGATGTGGGTATCGATGCAGTTCAAATGGCGTGCTTCCCGTTACAAGATGGGCAAATGCAGGCGTCCATTATTGTCACGTCTCCCATCTACCAAATTGATGGGCAAAAGAATGCACGGGCAGCACACACAGAGAACCCAGGGAAGGCGTGTCCCCTTGACCCACGACGGCACAGACGCGTGCGTGAGCCCACCCCCCTTGACCCGCGACCGATGGCACAGAAGGATCGCAACCTGTTTCCCATGCTCGTGTACACACTTCCATGGGGCGTGTTGGGGAACGTAGTAATTTCAAAAAAATTCCTACGCACACGCAAGATCATGGTGATGCATAGCAAGGAGGGGAGAGTGTGATCTACGTACCCTTGTAGACCGACAACGGAAGCGTTATGACAATGCAGTTGATGTAGTCGTACGTCTTCACAGCCCGACCGATCAAGCACCGAAACTACGGCACCTCCGAGTTCTAGCACACATTCAGCTCGATGACGATACCCGGACTCCGATCCAGCAAAGTGTCGGGGAAGAGTTCCGTCAGCACGACGGCGTGGTGACGATGTTGATGTACTACCGTCGGAGGGCTTCACCTAAGCACCTCTACAATATTATCAAGGATTATGGTGGAAGGGGGCACCGCACACGGCTAAGAATATGATCACGTGGATCAACTTGTGTTTCTAGGGGTGCCCCCTGCCCCCGTATATAAAGGAGCAAGGGGAGGAGGCCGGCCGGCCCCTATGGCATGCCAAGGAGGAGTCCTCCTCCTAGTAGGAGTAGGACTCCTACTAGGAGGGGGAAAGAAGTGGGAAGGGAGAAGGAAAGGGGGGCGCCGCCCCCCCTGTCCTAGTCCAATTCCGACCAGGGGGGAGGAGGCGCGCGGCCCACCTTTGGATGCCCCTCTCTCTCTCCACTAAGGCCCATATGGCCCATTACTTCTCCCGGGGGGTTCCGGTAACCCTCCGGCTCTCCCATTTTCTCCGAAATCACCCGGAACACTTCCGGTGTCCGAATATAGCCGTCTAATATATCAATCTTTATGTCTCAACCATTTCGAGACTCCTCATCATGTCCGTGATCACATCCGGGACTCCGAACTAACTTCGGTACATCAAAACTTATAAACTCATAATATAACTGTCATCGAAACCTTAAGCGTGTGGACCCTACGGGTTCGAGAACAATGTACACATGACCGAGACACGTCTCCGGTCAATAACCAATAGCGGAACCTGGATGCTCATATTGGCTCCTACATATTCTACGAAGATCTTTATCGGTCAGACCGCATAACAACATACGTTGTTCCCTTTGTCATCGGTATGTTACTTGCCCGAGATTCGATCGTCGGTATCTCAATACCTAGTTCAATCTCGTTACCGGCAAGTCTCTTTACTCGTTTCGTAATACATCATCTCGCAACTAACTCATTAGTTGTAATGCTTGAAAGGTTTATGTGATGTGCACTACCGAGAGGGCCCAGAGATACCTCTCCGAAAATCGGAGTGACAAATCCTAATCTCGAAATACGCCAACCCAACATTCACCTTTGGAGACACCTGTAGAGCTCCTTTATAATCACCCAGTTACATTGTGACATTTGGTAGCACACAAAGTGTTCCTCCGGTAAACGGGAGTTGCATAATCTCATAGTCATAGGAACATGTATAAGTCATGAAGAAAGCAATAGCAACATACTAAACGATCGGGTGCTAAGCTAATGGAATGGGTCATGTCAATCACATCATTCTCCTAATGATGTGATCCCATTAATCAAATGACAACACATGTCTATGGTTAGGAAACATAACCATCTTCGATTGACGAGCTAGTCAAGTAGAGGCATACTAGTGACGTTTGGTTTGTCTATGTATTCACACAAGTATTATGTTTCCGGATAATACAATTCTAGCATGAATAACAAACATTTATCATGATGTAAGGAAATAAAATAATAACATTATTATTGCCTCTAGGGCATATTTCCTTCAGTCTCCCACTTGCACTAGAGTCAATAATCTAGATTACACAGTAATGATTCTAACACCCATGGAGCTTTGGTGTTGATCATGTTTTTCTCGTGGAAGAGGCTTAGTCAATGGGTCTGCTACATTCAGATCCGTATGTATCTTGCAAATCTCTATGTCTCCCACCTGTACTAGATCCCGGATGGAATTGAAGCCTCTCTTGATGTGCTTGGTTCTCTTGTGAAATCTGGATTCCTTTGCCAAGGCAATTGCACCAGTATTGTCACAAAAGATTTTCATTGGACCCGATGCACTAGGTATGACACCTAGATTGTTGAGGAACGTAGTAATTTCAAAATATTTCCAACGCACATGCAAGATCATGGTGATGCATAGCAACGAGAGGGAGAGTGTGATCTACGTACCCTTGTAGACCGACAACGGAAGCGTTAGTTCGATGTAGTCGTACGTCTTCACGATCCGACCGATCCAAGCACCGTTACTCCGGCACCTCCAAGTTCTTGGCACACGTTCAGCTTGATGACGATCTCCGGACTCCGATCCAGCAAAGCGTCGGGGAGGAGTTCCGTCAGCACGACGGCGTGGTGACGATCTTGATGTTCTACCGTTGCAGGGCTTCGCCTAAGCACCGCTACAATATGACCGAGGTGGAATATGGTGGAGGGGGGCACCGCACACGGCTAAGGAACGATCATGAAGATCAACTTCTGTGTCTATGGGGTGCCCCCTGCCCCCGTATATAAAGGAGGGGAGGAGGGGAGGGCCGGCCCTCTCTATGGCGCGCCCTAGGGGAGTCCTACTCCCACCGGGAGTAGGATTCCCCCTTTCCTAGTCCAACTAGGAGTCCTTCCATGTAGTAGGAGTAGGAAACAAGGAAGGGGCGCAGCCCCTCCCCCTAGTCCAATTCGGACTAGGCCTTGGGGGGGCGCACGGCCTGCCCTAGGCAGCCCCTCTATCTTTCCCGTATGGCCCAATAAGGCCCAATACTTCTCCCGGCGAATTCCCGTAACTCTCCGGTACTCCGAAAATACCCGAACCACTCGGAACCTTTCCGATGTCCGAATATAGTCGTCCAATATATCGATCTTTACGTCTCGACCATTTCGAGACTCCTTGTCATGTCCCCGATCTCATCCGGGACTCCGAACTTCTTCGGTACATCAAAACTCATAAACTCATTATATAACTGTCATCGAAACCTTAAGCGTGCGGACCCGACGGTTCGAGAACAATGTAGACATGACCGAGACACGTCTCCGGTCAATAACCAATAGCGGGACCTCGATGCCCATATTGGCTCCTACATATTCTACGAAGATCTTTATTGGTCAGACCGCATAACAACATACGTTGTTCCCTTTGTCATCGGTATGTTACTTTCCCGAGATTCGATCGTCGGTATCCAATACCTAATTCAATCTTGTTACCGGCAAGTCTCTTTACTCGTTCCGTAATACATCATCTCGCAACTAACTCATTAGTTGCAATGCTTGCAAGGCTTATGTGATGTGCATTACCGAGAGGGCCCAGAGATACCTCTCCGACATTCGGAGTGACAAATCCTAATCTCGAAATACGCCAACCCAACATGTACCTTTGGAGACACCTGTAGAGCACCTTTATAATCACCCACTTACGTTGTGACGTTTGGTAGCACATAAAGTGTTCCTTCGGCAAACGGGAGTTGCATAAGCTCATAGTCATAGGAACATGTATAAGTCATGAAGAAAGCAATAGCAACATACTAAACGATCGGGTGCTAAGCTAATGGAATGGGTCATGTCAATCAGATCATACACCTAATGATGTGATCCCGTTAATCAAATAACAACTCTTTGTCCATGGTTAGGAAACATAACCATCTTTGATTAACGAGCTAGTCAAGTAGAGGCATACTAGTGACACTCTGTTTGTCTATGTATTCACATATGTATTATGTTTCCGGATAATACAATTCTAGCATGAATAATAAATATTTATCATGATATAAGGAAATAAATAATAACTTCATTATTGCCTCTAGGGCATATTTCCTTCATAGATCGGATATGAACTCCTTCATCAAGACTCCTTCATTTGCTGCTTCGGAAGCAGCTATGTACTCCGCTTCACATGTAGATCCCGCCACAACGCTTTGTTTAGAACTGCACCAACTAACAGCTCCACCGTTTAATGTAAACACGTATCCGGGTTGCGATTTAGAATCGTCCGGATCAGTGTCAAAGCTTGCATCAACGTATCCATTTACGATGAGCTCTTTGTCACCTCCATATATGAGAAACATATCCTTAGTCCTTTTCAGGTATTTCAGGATGTTCCTGACCGCTGTCCAGTGATCCACTCCTGGATTACTTTGGTACCTCCCTGCTAGACTTATAGCAAGACACACATCAGGTCTGGTACACAGCATTGCATACATGATAGAGCCTATGGCTGAAGCATAGGGAACATCTTTCATTTTCTCTCTATCTTCTGCATTGGTCGGACTTTGAGTCTTACTCAATTTCACACCTTGTAACACAGGCAAGAATCCTTTCTTTGCTTGATCCATTTTGAACTTTTTCAAAACTTTGTCAAGGTATGTGCTTTGTGGAAGTCCAATTAAGCGTCTCGATCTGTCTCTATAGATCTTGATGCCCAATATGTAGGCAGCTTCACCAAGGTCTTTCATTGAAAAACTTTTATTCAAGTATCCTTTTATGCTATCCAGAAATTCTATATCATTTCCGATTAGTAATATGTCATCTACATATAATATCAGAAATGCTACATAGTTCCCACTCACTTTCTTGTAAATACAGGCTTCTCCAAAAGTCTGTATAAAACCAAATGCTTTGACCACACTATCAAAGCGTTTATTCCAACTCCGAGAGGCTTGCACAAGTCCATAAATGGATCACTGGAGCTTGCACACTTTGTTAGCTCCCTTTGGATCGACAAAACCTTCCAGCTGCATCATATACAACTCTTCTTGCAGAAATCCATTTAGGAATGCAGTTTTGACATCCATTTGCCAAATTTCATAATCATAAAATGCGGCAATTGCTAACATGATTCGGACAGACTTAAGCATCGCTACGTGTGAGAAGGTCTCATCGTAGTCAATCCCTTGAACTTGCCGAAAACCTTTTGCAACAAGTGAAGCTTTGTAGACAGTAATATTACCGTCAGCGTCAGTCTTCTTCTTGAAGATCCATTTATTCTCAATCACTTGCCGATCATTGGGCAAGTCAACCAAAGTCCATACTTTGTTCTCATACATGGATCCCATCTCAGATTTCATGGCTTCAAGCCATTTTGCGGAATCTGGGCTCACCATCGCTTCTTCATAGTTCGTAGGTTCATCATGATCTAGTAGCATGACTTCCAGAACAGGATTACCGTACCACTCTGGCGCGGATCTTACTCTGGTTGATCTACGAGGTTCAGTAGTATCTTGTTCTGAAGTTTCATGATCATTATCATTAGCTTCCTCACTAATTGGTGTAGTTGTCACAGAAACTGGTTTCTGTGATGTACTACTTTCCAATAAGGGAGCAGGTACAATTACCTCGTCAAGTTCCACTTTCCTCCCACTCACTTCTTTCGAGAGAAACTCCTTCTCTAGAAAGTTTCCAAATTTAGCAACAAAAGTCTTGCCTTCGGATCTGTGATAGAAGATGTATCCAATAGTTTCCTTTGGATATCCTATGAAGACACATTTCTCCGATTTGGGTTCGAGCTTATCAGGTTGAAGCTTTTTCACATAAGCATCACAGCCCCAAACTTTCAGAAATGACAACTTTGGTTTCTTGCCAAACCACAGTTCATAAGGCGTCGTCTGAATGGATTTTGATGGTACCCTATTTAACGTGAATGCAGCCGTCTCTAGAGCATATCCCCAAAACGATAGCGGTAAATCAGTAAGAGACATCATAGATCGCACCATATCTAGTAAAGTACGATTACGACGTTCGGACACATCATTACGCTGTGGTGTTCCGGGTGGCGTGAGTTGCGAAACTATTCCACATTGTTTCAAATGTACACCAAACTCGTAACTCAAATATTCTCCTCCACGATCAGATCGTAGGAATTTTATTTTCTTGTTACGATGATTTTCAACTTCACTCTGAAATTCTTTGTACTTTTCAAATGTTTCAGACTTATGTTTCATTAAGTAGATATACCCATATCTGCTTAAGTCATCTCTGAAGGTGAGAAAATAACGATATCCGCCACGAGCCTCAACATTCATCGGACCACATACATCTGTATGAATGATTTCCAACAAATCTGTTGCTCTCTCCATAGTACCGGAGAACGGTGTTTTTGTCATCTTACCCATAAGGCACGATTCGCAAGTACCAAGTGATTCATAATCAAGTGGTTCCAAAAGCCCATCATTATGGAGTTTCTTCATGCGCTTTACACCGATATGACCCAAACGGCAGTGCCACAAATAAGTTGCACTATCATTATCAACTCTACATCTTTTGGCTTCAACATTATGAATATGTGTGTCACTACTATCAAGATTTAATAAGAATAGACCACTCTTTAAGGGTGCATGACCATAAAAGATATTACTCATATAAATAGAACAACCATTATTCTCTGATTTAAATGAATAACCGTCTCGCATCAAACAAGATCCAGATATAATGTTCATGCTTAACGCTGGCACCAAATAACAATTATTTAGGTCTAATACTAATCCCGAAGGTAGATGTAGAGGTAGCGTGCCGACTGCGATCACATCGACTTTGGAACCATTTCCCACGCGCATCATCACCTCGTCCTTAGCCAATCTTCGCTTAATCCGTAGTCCCTGTTTTGAGTTGCAAATATTAGCAACAGAACCAGTATCAAATACCCAGGTGCTACTGCGAGCATTAGTAAGGTATACATCAATAACATGTATATCACATATACCTTTGTTCACCTTGCCATCCTTCTTATCCGCCAAATACTTGGGGCAGTTTCGCTTCCAGTGACCAGTCTGCTTGCAGTAGAAGCACTCAGTTTCAGGCTTAGGTCCAGGTTTGGGTTTCTTCTCTTGAGTAGCAACTTTCTTGCTGTTCTTTTTGAAGTTCCCCTTCTTCTTCCCTTTGCCCTTTTTCTTGAAACTAGTGGTCTTATTGACCATCAACACTTGATGCTCCTTCTTGATTTCTACCTCCGCAGCTTTCAGCATTGCGAAGAGCTCGGGAATAGTCTTATTCATCCCTTGCATATTATAGTTCATCACGAAGCTCTTGTAGCTTGGTGGCAGTGATTGGAGAATTCTGTCAATGACGCAATCAACTGGAAGATTAACTCCCAATTGAATCAAGTGATTATTATACCCAGACATTTTGAGTATATGCTCACTGACAGAACTAATCTCCTCCATCTTGCAGCTATAGAACTTATTGGAGACTTCATATCTATCAATCCGGGCATTTGCTTGAATTATTAACTTCAACTCCTGGAACATCTCATATGCTCCATGACGTTCAAGACGTCGTTGAAGTCCCGATTCTAAGCCGTAAAGCATGGCACACCGAACTATCGAGTAGTCATCAGCTTTGCTCTGCCAGACGTTCATAACATCTGGTGTTGCTCCAGCAGCAGGCCTGGCACCCAGCGGTGCTTCCAGGACATAATTCTTCTGTGCAGCAATGAGGATAATCCTCAAGTTACGGACCCAGTCCGTGTAATTGCTACCATCATCTTTCAACTTTGCTTTCTCACGGAACGCATTAAAATTCAACGGAACAACAACACAGGCCATCTAGCTACAATCAAACATAAACACGCAAGATACTATCAGGTACTAAGTTCTTGATAAATTTAGGTTCAATTAATCATATTACTAAAGAACTCCCACTTAGATAGACATCCCTCTAATCCGCTAAGTGATTACGTGATCCAAATCAACTAAACCATGTCCGATCATCACGTGAGATGGAGTAGTTTCATTGCTGAACATCGCTATGTTGATCATATCTACTATATGATTCACGCTTGACCTTTCGGTCTCTGTGTTCCGAGGCCATATCTGTATATGCTTGGCTCGTCAAGTATAACCTAAGTATTCTGCGTGTGCAACTGTTTTGCACCCGTTGTATTTGAACGTAGAGCCTATCACACCCGGTCATCACGTGGTGTCTCAGCACGAAGAACTTTCGCAATGGTGCATACTCAGGGAGAACACTTCTTGATAATTAGTGAGAGATCATCTTAAAATGCTACCGTCAATCAAAGCAAGATAAGATGCATAAAAGATAAACATCACATGCAATCAATATAAGTGATATGATATGCCCATCATCATCTTATGCTTGTGATCTCCATCTTCGAAGCACCGTCATGATCACCATCGTCACCGGCGCGACACCTTGATCACCATCATAGCATCGTTGTCGTCTTGCCAATCTTATGCTTCCACGACTATCGCTACCGCTTAGTGGTAAAGTAAAGCATTACAGTGCAATTGCATTGCATACAATAAAGCGACAACCATATGGCTCCTGCCAGTTGCCGATAACTTGGTTACAAAACATGATCATCTCATACAATAAAATTTAGCATCATGTCTTGACCATATCACATCACAACATGCCCTGCAAAAACAAGTTAGACGTCCTCTACTTTGTTGTTGCAAGTTTTACGTGGCTGCTACGGGCTTAAGCAAGAACCAATCTTACCTACGCATCAAAACCACAACGATAGTTTGTCAAGTTGGTGCTGTTTTAACCTTCGCAAGGACCGGGCATAACCACACTCGGTTCAACTAAAGTTGGAGAAACTGTCACCCGCTAGCCACCTTTGTGCAAAGCACGTCGGGAGAACCGGTCTCGCGTAAGCGTACACGTAATGTCGGTCCGGGCCGCTTCGTCCAACAATACCGCCGAAGCAAAGTATGACATGCTGGTAAGCAGTATGACTTATATCGCCCACAACTCACTTGTGTTCTACTCATGCAAATAACATCAACACATAAAACCTAGGCTCGGATGCCACTATTGGGGAACGTAGTAATTTCAAAAAAAATCCTACGCACACGCAAGATCATGGTGATGCATAGCAACGAGGGGAGAGTGTGATCTACGTACCCTTGTAGACCGACAGTGGAAGCGTTATGACAACGCGGTTGATGTAGTCGTACGTCTTCACTGCCCGACCGATCAAGCACCGAAACTATGGCAACTCCGAGTTCTAGCACACGTTCAGCTCGATGACGATCCCCGGACTCCGATCCAGCAAAGTGTCGGGGAAGAGTTCCGTCAGCACGACGGCGTGGTGACGATCTTGATGTAGTACTGTCGCAGGGCTTCGCCTAAGCACCGCTACAATATTATCAAGGATTATGGTGGAAGGGGACACCGCACACGGCTAAGAATATGATCACGTGGATCAACTTGTGTGTCTAGGGGTGCCCCCTGCCCCCGTCTATAAAGGAGCAAGGGGAGGAGGTCGGCCGGCCCCTATGGCACGCCAAGGAGGAGTCCTCCTCCTAGTAGGAGTAGGACCCCTACTAGGAGGGGGAAAGAAGTGGGGAGGGAGAAGGAAAGGGGGGCGCCCCCCCCCCTCTCCTAGTCCAATTCGGACCAGGGGGGAGGAGGCGCGCGGCCCACCTTTGGCTGCCCCTCTCTCTCCACTAAGGCCCATATGGCCCATTACTTCTCCCGGGGGTGTTCCGGTAACCCTCCGGCTCTCCGGTTTTCTCCGAAATCACCCGAAACACTTCTGGTGTCCGAATATAGCCGTCCAATATATCAATCTTTATGTCTCGATCATTTCGAGACTCCTCATCATGTCCGTGATCACATCCGGAACTCCGAACTAACTTCGGTACATCAAAACTTATAAACTCATAATATAACTGTCATCGAAACCTTAAGCGTGCGGACCCTATGGGTTCGAGAACAATGTAGACATGACAGAGACACGTCTCCAGTCAATAACAAATAGCGGAACCTGGATGCTCATATTGGCTCCTACATATTCTACGAAGATCTTTATCGATCAGACCGCATAACAACATACGTTGTTCCCTTTGTCATCGGTATGTTACTTGCCCGAGATTCGATCGTCGGTATCTCAATACCTAGTTCAATCTCATTACCGACAAGTCTCTTTACTCGTTTCATAATACATCATCTCGCAACTAACTCATTAGTTGTAATGCTTGCAAGGCTTATGTGATGTGCATTACCGAGAGGGCCCAGAGATACCTCTCCGACAATCGGAGTGACAAATCCTAATCTCGAAATACGCCAACCCGACATTCACCTTTGGAGACACCTGTAGAGCTCCTTTGTAATCACCCAGTTACGTTGTGACGTTTGGTAGCACACAAAGTGTTCCTACGGTAAACGGGAGTTGCATAATCTCATAGCCATAGGAACATGTATAAGTAATGAAGAAAGCAATAGCAACATACTAAACGATCGGGTGCTAAGCTAATGGAATGGGTCATGTCAACCACATCATTCTCCTAATGATGTGATCCCATTAATCAAATGACAGCACATGTCTATGGTTAGGAAACATAACCATCTTCGATTAACGAGCTAGTCAAGTAGAGGCATACTAGTGACGTTTGGTTTGTCTATGTATTCACACAAGTATTATGTTTCCGGATAATACAATTCTAGTATGAATAATAAACATTTATCATGATGTAAGGAAATAAAATAATAACATTATTATTGCCTCTAGGGCATATTTCCTTCAGGGCGCCACCAAACGCCGCCCGCCCACTAATTCTACGGGGTGAAACCACGTCGCACTTGGGCTATTTAAGCCAGGCACTATCGTCTTCCTCTTCCTCCTCATCCACACCCCATCCTCTACCTCCTCTGTCCTCCTTCTTCCTTCTTCTCCATCAAACCCGATCGAGCCCTCGAGCCATCCCGCCACCATGCAGTACAACGCCCCCACCTATCGCTTCCCCCCAACCATGCCAGAAAGGCTCTACCCGGTCAGAGTGGAGAGAACCCTTAGGGTTTGGGCGATCTCGAGGTGAAGGGGCGCAAGGGAGTTAACGGAGTTCTTCCTTGTTGCCGGCTTCCGCCACCTCCCCCGCGGCTCTCCTCGGATGTACCATCTTGAGGAGGTCAACCATAACGGCGTTGTGGTTGGGCTCCTCGCCATGTTCACTAACCCTTTCGATGCTTTCCATCTCCTCGGGCGAGCGTATTGGGTTGGTTGTGAGTTCATAGCTTTCACGACCTACAATATCTTCACCGACTTCAACGGCATCTTCCCCAACAACGGCGTTATGAACATGCTCCCGTACCCCATCAACAACGTAGAGGAGTGAAGGGCGGCGCCCGGAGGAGCGAGGTGGCCCCGGAGGAGGAGTGATGAGGACATCAATACCATTGTTACACCCACAGCCCCTGTTGCTATACATACTGGACCAATTACTAGAGCTCACGCACGCCAATTGAATTATTAGGTACTTTCGTTTCTTGGTAACGATTCTAATGTTCATGAGAATATGATGCTGCCTAAATTGGATACATTTGTTTTGGATACATTTGTTTTGCTTACAAATGAAGGGCCTAGCTTGGACAAGAAAGATGAACCTTGGAGCAAGTTCAAGCATGGAGATGATGTCATGCGCAAGGGGAACAAGAACGGAGTTACAAGTGATGATTCCAGGACTCTGAAGCCACCATAATGAGTGCATGAAGCATGGGACGAAATATACAAGATGCCACTTCATAAATTTCGTCCAGAGGCTTTTCTAGGTGATGCGTCACCTTATTATTGGGCCAGGCCCATGTATTTTCGAAGTACTTAAGTATAGGCTGTTTTTAGAGTCCGTATGTGTGGTGAAACAAGAGTTACGGTTGGTTTCGGACCCCTCCACCAAGGGCCACGAAATTCCTCCTCTCTCCTCCATATATACAGCCCTTAGGGCATTGTTTAGACTTTGGGTTTTGTTTAGATTAAAAGTTTGCCATAGCTGCAACTTCGCGTACTTCGTTTGTGTCCAATGACCAGACCAAGACGTCACAGAACCCCACCTTGATCAATAAAGCTTTCATCTTATATTCGCAATATCCAGATTGCAATCTCAGTTTCTTGCTTGTTCTTCGTTTGCTTGCAGGAAACAGACCCTCATGGTCAGGTTGATCATGCTTCGGCATGGTCAATAACCCTCAAAAGTTGGTTTAGCGATTGCTAAGGCGCGACGTCTCGCACGTTCGTAGTCGGATCATCAAGGTTGACTCCCACAGAAAACATTAGCCACCATCTCACCGAAACATCGGGACACCTTCGCCTCTATCAAATGGTATCAGATTTCCAGGTTGCTCGGTGAGATTTTACAGTTTTTCGTAGTTTAGATAGAGTCTGTTCTTCGTACCTATAGTCCACGAAAAAGCCAAAAAAAATTAGGGTTAGTTCATCCTATCAGAACCAATCTGAGCCTTTGCATAATCTTTTCTGTATTTGCTTTGTCGAATTTGCGGTTGCATCATTGTGTCAAGTTGCTGGTCTTAGCGTCTAGTCCTGTTCACAGGTTGTCACGTCGCCGCTGCCATATATCACCACCGCATCATCATCATCGCTGCTTCCATATACGCCACCACATATCCGCCGCCATCACGCCAATCCGAGTCCACCTGTAACATTAATCCGCCACCAGTCCGATTTCCACCAGTTTCATCGCCGCCACCAATCCGAGATTCTACCAGATTCATCTCCACCACCAGTCCGAGTCCAGTATTTGTTGCTTTGTTTTCGAGTTCCAGATCACGCGATACTCCGAGTCGTGACAGAGTAGGACTCCCCAACTTGCGAGCCACCCGTAGAAGAAAAATAGTTCCAAACTCACAAAAAAAATTCTGGCTAGGCAGTTTTTACACCATTTGTAGACTTTTTCGAAAAAAAATTGTTGAGGAGCAAAAAAAATAGGGAAAAAGTGCAAAAAAAAGTGAAAAAAACAAAAAAAAATCAGAGCGTGCTCCTCCCTTGTTTACGTGCAGCGCCGTGATTTTTTTAGTGTTCTAGGCTCGCGTCTCTAGCATGATCTAGCCTAGGACCAGTACAGTACCGTCATTGAGCGTTTATTCAACTTTGCATCTCTGAATTGATTATTGCTGACCCTTTTTGCTACCATATTATAAGCCTTCCCAGCTCCACATACATCTACGTCGTGCGTTTGACTCTCCCTGGTAATCGCTCTATCCAAGCTTTGAGAGTTTTGACTACGACGGTTGCCAATCACCGCCTGCTGCTGGGTAAGAACTGGTAAGAATCTGAGATTTGCTTGACGGATTTGTGACATACACCACCACCTTTTGTTAGTAGTCTGTAGGATCATATTCTTGTGTGTTTCTATTGTTGCTAACCATGGCAGGATCACAAGCCGACGAGACCGACTGGGAGAACCTGAAGAATAAGGAGTTGCATGATAAATTTCAGCAAATGATGAGTGGACAGTTGCAAGATGTGCTAAACAGATTTGACGAGGCCATGGAGAAGATTGATGGCATGGAGAAGACGTTTGAAACAAAGCTCGATAACAAGTTTAATGAATTCCTCGCGAGTCTTCCACCACCACCACCGGCTGCCCCTAACGAACCTCTCCAACAACAACAACAACAACAACAACACCGCTTTCAAAATCAAGTGGGACAAGCACAACGCGTTCCCGTTGACCCTGGGCAAATTTCTGATGCCGCTGTTGATGCTTCTGCCGCTCCTGCTGCTACTGCAGAGGTGGAGGACCATTACGAGGATGAGGTTGAGCAAAATCAGAACTACATGCAACCACCAGCACCACCACCACCAGGTCGTCCTCATGCATATCATCGCAATGGTAGGGCTGCACCACCACCTGAGGTACATGACCATCTTCCTAAACTAAAATGGAATATTCCACCATTTGAGGGTAGATATGTTCCTGATATATATATATATCTTACTTGGGAGTTAGAAACTGAACAACGATTTACATGTTTACAATATCCTGAGGAGAGACGTGTTCCTGCTGCTGTTTGTGCTTTCACTAGCTTTGCATGTGTTTGGTGGTCTGAACATTGTAGATTATATCCTATTCCAGCTACTTGGGCTGCTTTGAAAACTGCTATGCGTACTCGTTGGGTTCCACCATATTATTAACGTGAATTACTTCAAAAATTGCAGCGTTTAAGACAAGGAAAAAATTCTGTACAAGAATATTATCAGGAATTACAAACTGGCATGATTAGATGTGGTATTGTTGAGGAGAATGAAGCTATGCTTGCAAGTTTTATGGGTGGATTAAATAGAGAGATTCAGACCATCCTAGAGTATAAGGAGTATACTAATATCACTCGTTTATTCCATCTTGCTTGTAAAGCTGAACGTGAAGTGCAAGATCGACAGGGATTGGCGTGAACTAACTTTTCTGCAGGTCGATCTTCATCATGGACACCACGTGCATCCTCTACTTCCACTCCACCAGCACCTCCATCAGGTGCCACCTCCAGCCGTGATACAAGAAAGCAGGCACAACCACCACTATCTGCCAAGAGCACACCCGCTAGACCTGTGTAGAGCTCTTCTTCTTTCATGGCATCAACAGGGCACACAAGTGATATTATCTGTCGTCGTTGTAAGGGAAGGGGACATTTTGCAAGAGAATGCCAATCTCAGCGTGTGATGATTGCTACTGAGGATGGTGGGTATGAGTCCGCTAGTGACTATGATGAGGAGACTTTGGCTCTTATTACACGTGAAGAACATGGTGGAGATGATTCTGATCATGAGACGCAATACATGGCTCCTGAAAATGCTGACAGGTATGTATGTTTAGTTGCTCAACGTGTTTTGAGTGTGCAGGTCACACAAGCTGAGCAAAATTAAAGGCATAATTCGTTCCATACAAAGGGAGTTGTGAAGGAACGTTCCGTTCGCGTCATCATAGATGGAGGGAGCTGCAACAACTTGGCTAGAATGGAGATGGTGGAGAAGCTATCTCTCACCACAAGACCACATCCACATCCTTACTACATCCAATGGTTCAACAACAGCGGCAAGGTTAAGGTAACACGTACTGTTTGTGTGCATTTTAGTATCGCTACATATGCTGATTATGTTGATTGTGATGTGGTACCTATACACGCATGTTCCTTATTACTTGGTAGACCATGGCAATTTGATAAAAATTCTGTACACCATGGTAGAAACAATCAGTATACTCTTGTTCATAAGGATAAAAATATTACTTTGCTTCCTATGACTCCTGATTCTATTTTGAAAGATGATATTAATAGAGCTAATAAAGCAAAACAGGAGAACAATAAGAGTGAAAATTAGATTGTGGCAAAAGAATTTGAGAAACAAATGAAGCCTAATAATAAACCATCTAGTGTTGCTTCTGAAATTAAATTGAAAAGTGCATGTTTACTTGCCACCAAATCTGATATTGACGATCTAGATTTTAGCAAATCTGTTTGTTGTGCTTTTGTGTGCAAAGAGGCATTATTTTCATTCGAGGACGTGCCTTCCTTTTTGCCTCCTGCTGTCACTAACATTTTGCAGGAGTTCGCTGACGTCTTTCCACAAGACGTGCCACCGGGATTACCACCTATTCGAGGGATTGAGCATCAAATTGACTTAATTCCCGGTGCATCATTACCCAACCGTGTGCCATACCGTACCAATCCAGAGGAGACGAAGAAGATTATGTGTCAAGTACAGGAGCTGCTTGACAAAGGTTATATCCATGAATCCCTTAGTCCTTGTGCTGTTCCTATCATTTTAGTGCCGAAAAAGGATGGTACGTCGCGTATGTGTGTTGATTGTAGAGGCATTAATAATATTACTATTCATTATCGTCATCCTATTCCTGGGCTAGACGACATGCTTGATGAATTGAGTGGCTCTACAATATTCTCCAAAGTTGATTTGCGTAGTGGATACCATCAAATTCGTATGAAATTGGGAGATGAATGGAAAACAGCATTTAAAACTAAGTTTGGTTTATATGAGTGGTTAGTCATGCCTTTTGGGTTAACTAATGCACCTAGTACTTTCATGAGACTAATGAACGAAGTTTTACGTGCTTTCATTGGACGATTTGTGGTAGTCTATTTTGATGATATACTGAGTTATAGCAAATCTTTGGAGAATCATTTGGAATATTTACGTGTTGTTTTTATTGCTCTACGTGATGCACGTTTGTTTGGTAACCTTGTGGAAAGTGCACCTTTTGCACCGACCGAGTATCTTTTCTTGGCTATGTTGTTACTCCACAGGGAATTGAAGTTGATAAAGCCAAGATTGAAGCTATTGAGAGTTGGCCGCAGCACAAAACAGTCACACAAGTGAGGAGTTTCCTTAGCCTCACTTGTTTCTATAGGCGTTTTGTGAGAGATTTCAGCACCATTGCTGCACCTCTCAACGAGCTTACAAAGAAGGATGTGCCTTTTGTTTGGGGTACCGCACAGGAAGAAGCCTTCACGGTATTGAAAGATAAGTTGACACATGCTCCTTTACTCGAACTTCCTAATTTCAATAAGACTTTTGAGCTTGAATGTGATGCTAGTGGAATTGGATTAGGAGGTGTGTTATTAGAACATGGCAAACCTGTTGCATACTTTTCTGAAAAATTGAGTGGGCCTAGTCTGAACTATTCTACTTATGATAAAGAATTATATGCTCTTGTTCGGACCTTAGAAACATGGCAACATTATTTATGGCCCAAGGAATTTGTTATACATTCTGATCATGAATCTTTGAAACACATTAAAAGTCAAGCAAAACTGAACAGTAGACATGCTAAATGGGTTGAATTCATTGAGACTTTCCCTTATGTCATTAAACACGAGATGGGTAAAGAAAATGTTATTGCTGATGCATTGTCTCGTCGTTATACTTTTCTTTCACAACTTGACTTTAAAATATTTGGTTTGGAGACCACCAAAGATCAATATGTTCATGATGCTGAATTTAAAGATGTATTGCAGAATTGTAAGGAAGGGAGAACTTGGAACAAGTTCGTTCTTAACGATGGATTTGTGTTTCGTGCTAACAAGCTATGCATTCCAGCTAGCTTGGTTCGTCTTTTGTTGTTGCAGGAGGCGCATGGAGGAGGATTAATGGGACACGTTGGCGTCAAGAAGACGGAGGATATACTTGCTACACATTTCTTTTGGCCAAAGATGAGACGGGATGTTGAGCGTTTTGTTGCTCGCTGCACTACATGTCAAAAAGCTAAGTCACGACTCAATCCTCATGGTTTATATATGCCTTTGCCTGTACCTAGTGTTCCTTGGGAGGATATATCTATGGACTTTGTTTTAGGTTTACCTCGAACAAAGAAGGGGAGGGATAGCATATTTGTTGTGGTGGATAGGTTCTCGAAAATGGCACACTTTATACCATGTCATAAAAGCGATGATGCTGTTAATGTTGCTGATTTGTTCTTTCGTGAAATTATTCGCTTGCATGGTGTGCCAAATACTATTGTTTCAGATCATGATACTAAATTTCCTAGCCACTTTTGGAGATGTTTATGGGCTAAGTTGGGGACTAAGCTGCTTTTTAGTACTACTTGTCACCCCCAAACTGATGGACAAACTGAAGTAGTCAATAGAACATTGTCTACTATGCTTAGGGCTGTTTTGAAGAATAACAAGAAAATTTGGGAAGAATGCTTGCCTCATATTGAATTTGCTTATAATCGTTCATTGCATTCTACTACTAAGATGCGCCCTTTTGAAATTGTGTATGGTTTCCTACCTCGTGCACCTATTGATTTGTTGCCTATTCCATCTTTGGAGAAGGTTAATTTTGATGCTAAAGAACGTGCTGAATTGATTTTAAAAATGCATGAGTTAACTAAGGAAAACATTGAGCGTATGAATGCTAAATATAAACTAGCTGGAGATAAGGGTAGAAAACATGTTGTGTTTGCACCTGGAGATCTTGTTTGGTTACATTTGCATAAGGATAGATTTCCTAATTTGCGCAAGTCAAAGCTAATGCCACGTGCTGATGGTCCTTTTAAGGTGTTAGAGAAAATAAATGATAATGCATATAAACTTGAGCTGCCTGCAGATTTTGGTGTTAGTCCCACTTTTAACATTGCAGATTTGAAGCTTTATTTAGGTGAGGACGATGAACTTTCGTCGAGGACGACTTCATTTCAAGAAGGGGAGGATGATGAGGACATCAATACCATTGTTACACCCACAGCCCCTGCTGCTATACATACTAGACCAATTACTAGAGCTCGCGCACGCCAATTGAATTATCAGGTACTTTCGTTTCTTGGTAACGATTCTAATGTTCATGAGAATATGATGCTGCCTAAATTGGATACATTTGTTTTGCTTACAAATGAAGGGCCTAGCTTGGACAAGAAAGATGAACCTTGGAGCAAGTTCAAGCATGGAGATGATGGCATGCGCAAGGGGAACAAGCACGGAGTTACAAGTGATGATTCCAGGACTCTGAAGCCACCATAATGAGTGCATGAAGCATGGGACGAAATATACAAGATGCCACTTTATAAATTTTGTCCAGAGGCTATTCTAGGTGTTCCGTCACCTTATTATTGGGCCAGGCCCATGTATTTTCGAAGTACTTAAGTATATGATATTTTTACAGTCTGTATGTGTGGGGAAACAAGAGTTAGGGTTGGTTTCGGACCCCTCCAACAAGGGCCACGAAATTCCTCCTCTCTCCTCCATATATACAGCCCTTAGGGCATCGTTTAGACTTTGGGTTTTGTTTAGATTAAAAGTTCGCCATAGCTGCAACTTCGCGTACTTCGTTTGTGTCCAACGACCAGACCAAGACGTCATAGAACCCCACCTTGATCAATAAAGCTTTCATCTTATATTCGCAATATCCAGATTGCAATCTCAGTTTCTTACTTGTTCTTCGTTTGCTCGCAGGAAACAGACCCTCGTGGTCAGGTTGATCGTGCTCCGACGTGGTCAATAACCCTCGGAAGTTGGTTTAGCGATTGCTAAGGCGCGACGTCTCCCACGTTCGTAGTCGGATCGTCAAGGTCGACTCCCACAGAAAACGATAGCCACCATCTCATCGAAACATTGGGACACCTTCGCCTCTAGCAAGGAGAAGAAGAACCCAAAGAACCCGTGTTTGGTGCCCCCTATCTATCTAGCTTGCTATAGATCTATCGTATTAGTTTTTTAAGTTGTAATCGTTATGGTACTATTATTAAGTTTTATTAGTACTTTATAAGTTGTAAATCTATCGTCGAGTTGTAAGGCTATCTTGGAACTATGGGTTGCAATCTTTATGCTTCTATATAATCATTATGCTACTATATATATTGTGTGTTTCGTGCTATTATTTGTTGATTACTACGGGTTGTTTTTGCTTATTATTCGTGTATTGCTATGGGTTGCTACGAGCCCGGGTTTCTACACCCCTATCACCACACACACCATCTTCAAAATATTGGCCAAACCATGGACATGCAACTAGGAGCCCCATGCAAACCCACTATGGACATGGGTGCAACTAGGAAATGCAAACTAATTTACTTCGGGCACTTCATGCAAGCATGCAACTCATTTAGTTCATGGAACCGTATACATGCATAAGAACAATTAACATTTAGTTTTAGTGCATCAAAAAATGATCCATCACAAAATTTAGTGCAAGAAAAAGGCCAAAATAAAAACAAGTAACATTTTATTGGGCCCCATTTTATTTGCCGGAGTTAGAGGTGGGCTGGTGCCCCTACGCGGGTGGGCTGGTCTTGGGCATGGTTATTTTCTCAGGGCCCATTTTCTCACGACCCAACATCTATTCGGCAGCCCAGTTTTGTTTTTTACTAGAAACTGAATTTGGGTGTGTACTCTGTTAACTGAAGAACAAAAACAGAGGAAACAGAGCATGAACACTGAATAGGGCCGTTGAGAATATCATTACAATAATTCAAGCAAGTTTTGCTGCACACTAATTCAAATTCATCTAACAAATGATCCCTGGTAACTCAAACTATTGGGCACCCCTTAAACTAGTTGACACACTAACTCAAACTCTAACAAATTCTAGCGATTGATGAACATCAAGTAAAATAAACCCATGGCAACGACACAACCATAAAATGCTCCAGCCATCATATTTGATTGCTGCTTCAAATCGATCACATGCTTTAGTTGCTTGCCAATTTTCTTCAATTCACACTTCAGTTATGCACTGTGCATCATCGGATCGGCTCTCTCCGCCAAATTGGGGGCTTGTTCCACGGCAAGCCGCCCCCCAAAATTGAGCTCTTGGGTTCCGGTTGATCCCTCCAATTTCATCCTTTCAACATAGTCATCGAGCCACTCAAAATTCCCACATTTCTTCAGAACCTGAAAAATAGGGGGCCGGCGGCGCATGAATCCTAGATCCACCACCCAGATCCACTGCCCTAATTCGAGGAAAAAAAGAAAGAAATCGGGAGAAATTAGACCATAGGATTGGTCAAGAACACAGATCTAACCTGCCCTGGCTGTGGCTTGCTCAAGCATTTCACAAAGTCGCGCCCACGATTGCCATTTTCTTCCCTCACACAAGTCAAACGCTTCAGAGGCTACATGCGCGGGCAATCGGGGCATCTTGTCAACGGCAGTGGACCGTACTGCGTCCATGACTGGCAGGAGGCCGAAGTCGATCTAGACATCACTCGCCAGCGGCGCGCTTCGTTGCCGGAGCAGAGGAAGAAGATGGTGGGAAAGGAAAGTGGCAGGGCAAGCAATGGAGGCGGGGGCTGGGGTGGGGTGGGCTGGCTCAGGCTCGTGGCTGGCTCGGGTCGGGGGACGCTGATGAGCACGGGCATGCTTGCGTGGATAAATTGTGGGTCCCACCCACATGCGAGTAACTGCTAGGTCCCGCATGTCATAACTCGAATCGCTAACCCCTCATGTTTTTCATTTCATGGTTAAACAGAGCCATGTCGCATTGGAGCTATTGTTTGCTTCTAAAACGTCGCATCACAGCCATTCATTCCAACAACATCGCACAGGAGCTATTGACCCCTCGCTTGCAGAGATTAAAGGTCCTCTCTTAAATGGGACACGAAAAAAAACATGCACATGCTTTTTTCTGGAACGAAGGATCCATGGGAGCCCGACTTTGAATTAACAAAGCCATCAACCGACCAGGGATTACACAAGGCCATCATTACAACCATGAGACAACTACTAAAAGACTCTAACAAGAACAGAAAAAACAATAGCAGATACAAAGTGTTGCTGACGCAGCTTACAAGCACCAAAGACTACAAGCCCTTGAGGGATAAGCAAACTAAGCACTAGCTAGAAGTTGATGGAGTCCACCAAGTGAAGTAGATCAAGCAGAGCACAACGGAGGGGTTCTTCAAACGGAGATAAAGTCCAGCGATGGTCACGCCCTCATCTACCCTGAAAGGTGACACCTTGTTCGATTCTCTCCTCTCCAAACCCAAAGGCGACCCCTGCCCCTCGCCTTGGCTCGAAAGGCGCCGGACTGCTGCAAGATGGAGCAGCTCACCCTAGAGCCAGGATTGGACATGACACCGGGCACCATGGGAGATTCTCAACCCGACGCAGCACTGCACGAGGATAACCAGCCGAATTGCCACACCGCAGGTCACCGCTACAACCACCAAGGGGAAAAACTGCTCAAAGGCACTAACACTGAACAAACGAACAACAAGCAGGATGAAGCATCCTGACAGGATGCAGATCAAGCCCGTATGGACAGGCTCCGTGCCCAAGCCACCGTATCAAGTTGCTGCTAGCAAAAGAGTGGAGCCCTATCCCCTCCCTGCCCAAGAATGGCGCCAAACCGGAGAGGAAGCAAGCAACGATCCGGCGGGCAATCCAAAGAAGAGCAACACTGCTACATGAACAGAGCACCAAGCTTCATCTCCCTCGTTGCTGACGCAGCCAGCCCGACACCCACCTCACAACACTCTGCATACTCCTACCATGCCCAAGACGACACCTTCAAGAAGGTGGCGACGCACGTTTTGCCATTGCCGTCCAGTCTTGAAAAGACAAGGGTTTTCACCCTGGTCATGGAGCAGGAGGGAGAGGAAACGAACCTCGACGAAGCCTCCAAGGAGGAGAACGACACCTGTCCGTGTCGTCAACGCCGTGACCGGAGAACCAGCCAGGGATTTCTCCCGGTCCAGTTCTGCTGCTCCAGGCACCCCCACCAACCACGAACCCGGCGTCCAGAGGCCGGCGGCGACCAGATCCGGCGAGGAGGAGCGCTCTGAGGGGAAGTGGAAGCCGCCTTCAGATCCGGACGCGAACTGGGAGGCCGCGCTCCCGTTGCGACCTGCGCCAGCACCCGCCGTCACTCGCCGCCCTCGCGACGAAGGAGATGGGGGACAACACCTGCGACGCCGCTCGCCGCCAAAAACGATGCCGCCGCGCCACCCGAGGCCGCTACCTCGGCACCCGAAGCCCTCCACGAAGAGCGAAGCAGCCAGATCCTCGCCGTCGCCGTCCTGGGCGACCACGCGGGCTTCGCTGGGGGCCTCCTCGGGCGGTGGCGAGGGGGAGGAGGGGGGAAGGGGGCCGGCGGCTAGGGTTTTCGTCGCCACCCGGGTCGCCCCGAGCGGAGCGACGCGCGGGCCAGGACGGTCTCCACCTAGCTACCTAGCTAGCCACGACAAAAACTCCACGCACATGCTAGCCAGCTCATCTGCTGTAGACGTTCTACCTAGATCTGGTTGTAGCGTTAGGCTGCTCGTAATGATGAGTACCATATACTAGTATCATGCATATGATACTAGCATATGATACTACTTCTGTAATGTATAGTATCATAAATTAGTATCTTAGCTTGCCTTATTAATTGTCATGCATAACATAAAGTAGTACATCATTTAATATGATACAGTATCATGATATGATACTAGGGTTGGACGCATGAGCGATCTTTTTGGCTCGGCCCGAAACTCACTCCAGCTCGGCCCGACATAGAAAAAGCCGAGCCGAGCTGCAAATTTCGGCCCGTTCAGCGACCGAGCCGAGCCTGTTTCCGCTCGGTCCAGCTCGGTGGCTCGTTTCAAAGCCCAGTGAGTTTAGTTTTGTGGAGATTTGCAGCCCAGTGTAATGACACGAGCAGCCCAAGCCCACTGAAGCACTCCGACTACACAAGTGACTCAAAAAAATCCTAGCGAGTGCGTACACACGACGCCGTCCTCCTCGTCCGCTATAGGATTTGTTTCTCCGCCGCCGCGCCACCTCTCTGGTCACGACCTGACGGTCGTCCTCCTCGCCGTGCACAACGCTGGAAGACTCCCTCTTGACAACGCCGGCGGACGCGCCGTGTCGGACGACGCCATTCGTCGCTCCCGCGGTTCCTCGCCAACCGTGTCGCCGCCCCAAGTGTCTGCCACCCCGAGCACGAGCACACTGCATCAGCGCCGCCAGGGCCGGCGGCGCGCACGCATTCAAACTGCACACAACACACCGGCGGCTAGCACGCGGACAACACGCATGCACTGGCACTAAGGGCATCTCTAGCCGCGCCCCCAACAGGGCCTCCCCAGGCGATTTTGCCGTGCCGGCGCCAAAAAAAGGCCCCAATCGCGCCCCCAGAAGGCCGTTTTTTGCCGGCTCGGGCCAAAACTGGTGTCGGCGGACCCAGGCCGAACCCGGCGCCCTGGGGGGCGCTTGGGGAGCCGGCGCAAGCGAAAAAGGCGCGTGGGCCCGCCCTAGAGGCGACCCGAGGGCCTTTTCCCGCCGTTTGTTGACGCTTTTCCCTCGCATCTCTCCCGCTCGCTCGCCTTCTTCCCGCCATTCTCCTCCTTTCTCCCGCCAAACCCCCTACCGCTCGACTTCCAGTCGCCGCCATGCCGCCGAAGAAGTACACCATGCCGCGCACGGCAGCAAACGCAACTGGCGCCATGGTCCAGCCGAAGCAGAGGAAGCCGAGGGCGCCGCCATCGAAGCCGCCGGGCATGTCGAACGCCGAGTGGAGGGTGGAAGTTCAGCGGCGCGAAGCAGTCACCGCCGACAGGCAGAACAGGGCCATCGCCAAGAAGGCCCGCGACAACGCGGCGCGCTTGGCGGCGTCTTCCTCAGTTGACCAGGCGGGGAGGAATCCACCCGTCGTCAACCACGCCTAGTACGCGCCCTGGGGACAGCAAGGCGCCGGATCTCCATGGGGTTCATCGTCGCCCGGCTAGGCCGACGGCGACGCGCACGGTGGGTTCAACCCGAACGTGACCTTCCCTCATGGTCACCCCGCTACGCGCACGCCCTCGCCCGCCTTCGTCGGCGTGCAGTACCCTCCATACAACTACTCGCCGCCCGCCTCCTACGCGCCCACGCCGACGCCCCATCTCTACCGTGGATCTCTGCCCTTCTCGCACCTCGGCGACGCCGACGACACGGGAGCCGACATGGACGACATCATCGCGACAGGATCGCCCGCGGCCGCCGCTTCTCCCGGGTTCGCCACCCAGGACGAGGTAGTGGATCTCAGCGGCAACATGGAGGCCGAGCTCGGCTACGTCTACGGCGAGGACGCGCAGGAACCCGAGGAGGAGGAGGAGGAGGAGGATGAGCCGGCTCCTGTTCCGGCGAAGGGGCGCCAGAAGAAGAAGAAGCGGGCGGCCAGGTCAGGCGAACCGCGCATCAAGTGGACGTCCAAGGAGGAGGAATGCCTCGCCGAAGCATGGAAAGTCGTCTGCCTCGACCCGACCACCGGCGCGAACCAGAGCTTGGAGACGTACTGGGACCGCATCAAGGCCAAGTTCGACGAACGGAAGCTCGTCGACCCCTACTTCAAAGGCGTCTACATGCAGCGCGGCTCCAAGGCGATGGCGAACCATTGGTTCCGTGTCCAGTTGGCGTGCAACAAATGGCATGGAATCGTCGAGGAGGTCGCGGCTCGCCCGGAGAGCGGCGCCAACGCCTGGAGCCGACCCCGCCGAGTGATGGATCATTGCGCACGCGAACTCTGTTTTTTGTAACGCCAGACTACGTCCGAACGCCGGATTTGCGGCGTCTTTTGTGAGCGGGAACGACCAAGTTTAAAATTACTGCATCCTGGGGCCGGCGCGTGGGGGCGTGACTGGGCGCTAGGTCGCCCCCAGGGGCCGAACTAGCGCCGGCACGCCCCCAGGCCGCTCTATTTAGGCGTCCTGGGGGGCCGAACGGCTGGAGATGCCCTAATTGACACAGGCAAGCACGCACATTGCATCGGCGTGCATGGATACAGCAGGGCACACACGAGCCACTCGGGCGGGACGGAGCCACAACCAAGACGAGCCGAGCCTCCAAAAGCAGGCTCGTCCATCCAGCGAGCCAAGCCGAGCTTGGCTCGCTCATGGCGAGCCAAAGGCAGGCTCGGAGCAAACTCGGTTCGGCTCGGCTCGTGTCCAGCCCTATATGATACCACATCCTCTTTTTTTTCATTTAATTGCGTGACACATTATCAAAAAAGTCTAGGTGGCATGCATGGTACCGTTTATGATACTTACATTACGACCAGCCTTAGGTAAGGATTACATCATGGTAAAGTTGTCACCGTCGTGTATCTATCAATGGTCCAACGTTGGCAGCAGTGCACAATAACCAATCCTTTTTTCTTGAGAAAAAAGTAGTAAATTACGTAAAACGTAGCTAAAAGAGTGTATCGAGCATGTGTGACCTGTTGGACGAGAAATCACAGTGGCATGCCGTGACGTTTCGCTGTAATAGCTAAACATAACGAGCACATGTCCCTACGATGCACATGCAGATGTCCTGCTAACACGGTGCTCACAAAATCACCTCTCTTACATCATCATCATTGATGGCGCGCATTGTCTCATCAGTCTATTTGATGAAGAGTACTTATTAGTTAATAAAAAATAAATAAATAAATAAATATATATAGAGAGAGAAAGCTAAATTCCGAATAGTTCGCGTTTTGTGACAGATCAAAACGTATCAGACAATGTTGGATCGTGATTGGAGGGCCATCCTATCCTTGTGTGCTGATTTCAAACAATGTCGCTTTTCCATCCGATGGTCCCACCTGCATGCTGGCAATTGGTCCCTCCATCTCGATGTGAACGCCACCGTCGTTTCTGTTCGATTGTGACAGGTTGGCTTGTTGTAGAGTGAGATGGAGAAAGACGTGAGAGATGGATGAGATGACATGACGTTTTTCACGCATACATGCATGCAGTGGCGGAGGACGGACAACAGTTGAGGTAGGGCTGGATTTGGTGACTAGCCACCGACAACGCGCGTCGATGCGCCGCCCTGCGTCCAGCCTGCACCGGCCAAATCAAGATAGGGCGGCCGCCAGGCCTTGCCCTATCAGGTCCTCCGCCATTGCATGCATGTTGCAGGCCGGTTACGGGCTGCTGCCTCCGGACGACCTCTTCCTAACCAATCTCTTCTCACCCTTGATTTGCATGGTGGGGCCGTCTCTCTTCATTTCCCAATCCTTTAATCCCACCTCAGTCTGTAACTCAGCTTCCATAAAATCCGCGCCTAGGAGTAGCAAAGCTCATCACTGGGCATGCAAGCATGTCGTATGCGGCTCTGAGCTCATGCACGTGTACTCCCTCTGTTTCTAAATAAAAGTTTTCTAGGAATTTCAATATGGACTATATATATGGAGCTAAAATGAGTAGTAAGCAGCGTTTTTCTTTGTGCATGTCGATGAGCAGGGCCATTTCATAATGCTAATTATTACTTGTTTTAGGTTTTTGCTTTTTGGGCTTTGGGACCAGTAAAATGATATTAATATCAGCCACCGGTCAGATCCACATGCGGTGTGCGGAGCTAGCTAGCATGGGGCGCCATTCATGACTCATGAGCCGGCACCCACCATCAATCAGAGCTAGCTAGCTCGCGTGGATGGCCCGTACTGCCCACAGGGGTCCTCCAAGCACGGGGTTCCCCGCGGCGCTGTCCGCTCGCGCCTCCGCCGCCCCAGCTCCAGGTCGTGTCTGCGCGTGCGGCCTTCTCCAGTCTTCCGACGCGAGCTCTCCTGGTCGCGCTACCCCGCAAGTCCTCGCTGGTAAAGTACATTTTTAGAGCACCGACCCCTACCGGAAGACAAGCAAAAACATGTTTTAGAGCACCTGCACCTAGGCCTTTCGTATCTAGCCATTCATTCCACGCATCGTGATTCGTGCAAATAATTTTTTCTTTTTTCTCTCTCATACAGAACATGTGTTGAGATTCAGACCTTTGCAGAACAACAAAGCTTTCTAACTAGAATCTAGGATAAAAGAATTTGATTTTTTGGTCCAACATAAATATACAAAATAAGTTGTTTTTCATTTAAAAAATCTTATTAGTAGTATTAATGTCGGACAAATAATTCTGAAAGATTTATCCTAGATTCTAGTTAGAAAACTTTGACGCGCTGCAAAGATTTGAACTTCAAGACATGTTCTATATGAGAGAAACAAAAATGTGAAAATTACTTGTAGAAAGTTAGTTGTGTCGCACGGATCTTAAATCGATATTGGAGAGCCAGGATAGAAGGGCCTGGGTGCAGGTGCTCTAAAAATCTGCGTCCGAAAGACAAGCCCCCTTGCTAACACATCCTTGAACATGTGGCAGGTGGGGTGGCAAAGCGGCAGGAGCACGAGCAGGCATCGGCCTTGTCCTCGCTACAATGACGACAACCAGAGGAGCTCGAGAGGATAGAGGCCAGCGACGGTCGGCAAGAGCTAGCCGTGCTGCCAGAGTTAACGACGAAGGAGGACCAGCGGAGATTAAGCCATGACGATGCAGGAGGAGCAGCAGGCGGTCAGAAACAAAAGGAGCCGGCCTGGCTAGGGCGACGAGGAGGACCGGCATAGGGCGGCGCCGGTAACAGTTGCGGGATCCAGAGAAGACGACAGTAAGGGCGAGGAGACGACCTTGCCGGCTGTGGCGCTCGGGCGAAATCCGGCGAGGATGCGATGAAGCCAGAGAGAGGTGGGATGGAGACGATCCAGGTGAGAGGAGGCTTTGCGGGTGAGGATAGAAGGGAGGTTGGGGAAGGGTGGGGTGGAGGCTGCTTGCGTGTGGACAGAATAGAATGACAGAGAGAGGTGAATGAACCGAATTGGAAAAACGACGAAGTTACCGTGGTGCACCACGTACTGATGTGTCACGGATAGAATAGCAATGCCGCTTATTTTATAGCCGAGGGACCCCAAATACCCGTGGCACACCCCATATTGATGCGCCACGGGTAGCACCCCTAGCTAGCTCGGCCAAGACATAGCCGTGGCGCATGCATATCTTTGTGCGCCACGGGTATCCAACCCACCAATAGCTGTTTTTCTAGTTGTGTGTTCATCGGATTGTGTAGGCGCCTAAGGACACTCGTAAACTTTACCACGGTTTACCGTTTCGATATCACGATCTCTCGTATTAGTCAGAGGAGTGTTCTAGATTTTGCTTGCAACGCGAGCCCATAAGATAGCCAAAACAATTGCCCGTCATAACATTTCCATTACAGATGGTTAATCAACTCATAGCTGAAATCTAGGAGTTTCCTCCATTAGGATCGTTCGTTGGCCAGCGGAATTGTTGGCACCTGATGGAACGCGACAATGGTGTAGACATGCATAAACTAATATCATACTTTGATTCACAAGGCAAACTTTTGGCATATAATCTTGAATCTTCGAAACATCAATTCCAATTGACAACTTCATCCATAACCAACTATCAAGACTTATTTCCAACACTATGGGTTCGGGCCAATTCATTACCATTTATTTAAGACAGTTCTAAAGAGTGACACCCATCAAGTTTCAGAGAACTTCTTTATTATATTTTTGCTTTTCGTAGAAATCATTGCAATGTATTCTAGAGGATCAAAAAAACTTCGCAAGCTAAAATAAGATTGAACAAAGTGCATCAAAGTTCTAACTTGTCTCCTATGGCCCCATGATGGAGGTCCACAAAATATGGATATAATACATTTTACGGAATCATCAGGGATGCCATCGAGCCATCATGTGGACTCTATTGGGTTGTGTGCGAGGAGCTCACCATGGTCTTTTTCCTGGCCTAGATTAAAAATCAATGTGTTATCCATTGCCCATAATGGTAAATATCTAAGGCACGTGGTTTCGAATAGCTAAGTTAGAAATAAAATGTGGAAATTTCCTATAATCCTTAAATGAAATTGAGGATAATATTTCTCCTTTAAATTTGAAAAATATTCACGACCATTGAACTGCCTAATATCGCTTTCCCGATCTACAATTTTTATATGTGGTGAAGTAATTTTTGGTAAACCTGTAATTGTAGTTAGCTACATTTTTCTTGACAAGCTAAATACACGTGCATGCGAACCACTAAGGAAGAAGATTTTACCTAATATTTTAAACCTTATTGTTCAACTCGGTTATAATTTGGATGGTACAAAAGGAATAAACCATGTTCTATTTCGGGTGAACAACTGTTAAGCCGACAAAAAAGTGGTTGACTACCTTTCTTATGGCTCTTCCGCATAGAACGCCAACGGAATCAAAATAGGACATTCTACGCGATGTTTACGTATTTTGTATAAGCCTAGGTTGAAATTTGATTACAAGACATTGGTCCCACTATTAATTAGGTAAAGTACTTTATAAGGAGTGAAAGCATAAAAAATCACACGGTAGTTTAATTTATAGGATACTAGTTTACAAATACTAACACCATAATGCATAACATATTAAACTAGTATCCTAGTATCATCATATTTATTTATTGCTAAAATCTCAATGCAAATCTATTTACTAGTTCTGTTCTCATTAGTTTTGTTGGATCTATGTGCCATGATAAAATAATATAGCATGATATTGACATGAGCTTTCTTTATTAACTGTTGTGCCATGTCTCCTTATTATCGATTGTATTGCAATATAGATCAATGAATCTCCCACTGTGCAGAGGCATAAGAATGTGACGCCACCAAGGACGCATTAGATTTACAAGATGATCATATATATTACGCTTGTTACTCGCATCCCAGGCTCGATGGTCAAGTGGACCGGCCATTAGTTGGATCAAGCATCCTCTTGATGGGCTTGCCGACGAAACTCAATCAAGTATGTCGAGAAATCAAACACAAGGCCCCACAAAGAAGGTCCACAAAAGATGCATATAATACATTGTGTGAAATCAATATGGCTGCCATCTAGCCATGCATGCGGACTGTGCTGGGCATGTTTGCTGGTTGTGTGCTTGGAGCTGAGCCTGGTCTTTTTCCTGACATAGAGTAAAAATCATTGTTTTGTCCATTGCCCACAATGATAAATATCCAAGGCAGGTGGTTTCGAACAACTAAGTAAGAAACAAATTATGGAAATTTTCAATAATCCTTAAAATGAAATTGAAGATACTATTCCTCCCTTTTAGTTCGAAGAATAATCATTGCCAGTGAACTACTCCCTTCGTCCCATAATATAAGAACGTCTTATACACTACACTAGTGTCAAAAACGTTCTTATATTATGGGACGAAGGGAGTACGTAATACCTCTTCCTCGATCTATAATCTTATATGTGCAGAATATTTTTTTTGGTAAATCTATAATTCTAATTGGCTTCATTATTCTTGACAAGTTAAATACGTGTGCATGCCAACCACCTAATTTTTTAAACGTTATCGTTTGACTTGTTCCCAATTTGGATGGTACAAAATATGCATATAATACATTGTACAAAATCATCAATGCTTCCATCAAACTCATGCATGTCGACTTCAATGGGAATATCTGACGGTTGTCTGCTAGGAGTTGAGTCTGGTCTTTTTCTTGCCTAGAGGAAAAACATGGTGCTGCCCATTGCCCATAACGGTAGATGTCCATGGTAGATGTTTTCAAACACCTAACTTAGAAATAAAACTGGGTTAATTTCCTATAATCTTGAAAATGAAATTGAAGATAGTATTGATTCCTTTAAATTCGAAGAATATTCACATCCATTGAACTACCTAATACCTCTTTCTCCATCTATAGTTCTTATACTTCTGAAGTAATTTTTGGTAAATCTATAATTCTAGTTGAGTTCATTATTCTTGACAAGCTATATACACATGCATTCGAGCAACTAAGGAAGAAGAATTACCTAATTTTCAAACCTTATCGTTCAACTCGGTTTCTTTTGATGCTACAAAAATAATAAACTGTTCACAATGCATGACTAAAATTTCGCGCGACCATCTATTCAGCTGGCAAAAAAATGGTCAACGGCTTCTCTTATGGCTCTT
>NC_041393.1:11471878-11480160 GCF_002162155.2 Triticum dicoccoides
GTACGGAACACAAAAAAAGTCTGGAGTTCAAATAAGTTTAAAAAAATGAAGTAACCGTGTAACAGACGAGTTCTCGTCCGAAACCCTGATACTCCGAAGGAGATTGTCCAGTTTGTAAACGAAGTGCGTCCAGTTTTTGCCGTGACCCTCTCAACTCTTGCGCACATGCTATGCGGGTGAAATGATGACACCACGCCAAGTTTCAACATTTTCATAGTTCATTTTGTAGTGATTTTCAATTTCACAGTCATTTAGCTCTTTAAACAAATCGGTAAATGACTAAAAAAGAGCAAATGATGTCAGAAAGGGTTGAACGTTGATGACGTCGCTTTGAATGGTACATACGGAATGCAAAAAAGTCTGGAGTTGAAATAAGTTCTAAAAAATTAAGTAACCGCGTAACAGATGAGTTCTTGTCCGAAACCCTGATACTCCGAGAGAGATTGTCCAGTTTGTACACGAAGTGCATCCAGTTTTTGCCGTAGCACTCTCTACTCTTTTGCACATGCTATGTGGGTGAAATGATGATACCATGCCAAGTTTCAACATTTTCAGAGTTCATTTTGTAGTGATTTTCAATTTCATGGTCATTTAGCTCTCTAAACAAATCAGTAAATGACTGAAAAAGAGCAAATGGTGTCAGAAAGGGTTGAAAGTGGATGATGTCACTTTGAATGCTGCGTACGGAACACAAAAAAAGTCTGGAGTTCAAATAAGTTTAAAAAAATGAAGTAACCGTGTAACAGACGAGTTCTCGTCCGAAACCCTGATACTCCGAAGGAGATTGTCCAGTTTGTAAACGAAGTGCGTCCAGTTTTTGCCGTGACCCTCTCAACTCTTGCGCACATGCTATGCGGGTGAAATGATGACACCACGCCAAGTTTCAACATTTTCATAGTTCATTTTGTAGTGATTTTCAATTTCACAGTCATTTAGCTCTTTAAACAAATCGGTAAATGACTAAAAAAGAGCAAATGATGTCAGAAAGGGTTGAACGTTGATGACGTCGCTTTGAATGGTACATACGGAATGCAAAAAAGTCTGGAGTTGAAATAAGTTCTAAAAAATTAAGTAACCGCGTAACAGATGAGTTCTTGTCCGAAACCCTGATACTCCGAGAGAGATTGTCCAGTTTGTACACGAAGTGCATCCAGTTTTTGCCGTAACACTCTCTACTCTTTTGCACATGCTATGTGGGTGAAATGATGATACCATGCCAAGTTTCAACATTTTCAGAGTTCATTTTGTAGTGATTTTCAATTTCATGGTCATTTAGCTCTCTAAACAAATCAGTAAATGACTGAAAAAGAGCAAATGGTGTCAGAAAGGGTTGAAAGTGGATGATGTCACTTTGAATGCTGCGTACGGAACACAAAAAAAGTCTGGAGTTCAAATAAGTTTAAAAAAATGAAGTAACCGTGTAACAGACGAGTTCTTGTCCGAAACACTGATACTCCGAAGGAGATTGTCCAGTTTGTAAACGAAGTGCGCCCAGTTTTTGCCGTGACCCTCTCAACTCTTTTGCACATGCTATGCGGGTGAAATGATGATACCATGCCAAGTTTCAACATTTTCAGAGTTCATTTTGTAGTGATTTTCAATTTTACGGTCATTTAGCTCTCTTAACAAATCGGTAAATGACTAAATAAGAGCAAATGATGTCAGAAAGGGTTGAAAGTTGATGACGTCGCTTTGAATGGTATGTACAAAATGCAAAAAAAGTCCGGAGTTGACATAAGTTTTAAAAAATGAAGTAGTGGCGTAACAGACGAGTTCTCGTCGGAAACCCTGATACTCCGAAAGAGAGTGTCCAGTTTGTACATGAAGTGAGTCCAGTTTTTGCCGTAACACTCTCTACTCTTTTTCACATGCTATGTGGGTGAAATGATGATACCATGCCAAGTTTCAACATTTTCAGAGTTCATTTTGTAGTGATTTTCAATTTCATGGTCATTTAGCTCTCTAAACAAATTAGTAAATGACTGAAAAAGAGCAAATGATGTCAGAAAGGGTTGAACGTGGATGATGTCACTTTCAATGCTGCGTACGGAACACAAAAAAGCCTGGAGTTCAAATAAGTTTAAAAAATGAAGTAACCGTGTAACAGACGAGTTCTCGTCCGAAACCCTGATAGTCCGAAGGAGATTGTCCAGTTTGTAAACGAAGTGCGCCCAGTTTTTGCCGTGACCCTCTCAACTCTTTTGCACATGCTATGCCGGTGGAATGATGATACCATGCCAAGTTTCAACATTTTCAGAGTTCATTTTGTAGTGATTTTCAATTTCACGATCATTTAGCTCTCTTAACAAATCCGTAAATGACTAAAAAAAGAGCAAATGATGTCAGAAAGGGTTGAAAGTTGATGACGTCGCTTTGAATGGTATGTACGGAATGCAAAAAAGTCCAGAGTTGAAATACGTTTAAAAAAATGAAGTAGCCGTGTAACAGACGAGTTCTCGTCTGAAACCCTGATACTCCGAAAGAGATTGTCCAGTTTTTTCACGAAGTGAGTCCAGTTTTTGCCGTAACACTCTGTACTCTTTTGCACATGCTATGTGGGTGAAATGATGATACCATGCCAAGTTTCAACATTTTCAGAGTTAATTTTGTAGTGATTTTCAATTTCACGGTCATTGAGCTCTCTAAACAAATCGATAAATGATTGAAAAAGAGAAAATGATGTCAGAAAGGGTTGAAAGTTGATGACGTCGCTTTGAATGGTACGTACGGAATGCAAAAAAAGTCTGGAGTTCAAATAAGTTTTAAAAATTGAAGTAACCGCATAACAGACGAGTTCTCGTCCGAAACCCTGATACTCCGAAAGAGATTGTCCAGTTTGTACACGAAGTGCGTCCAGTTTTTTCCGTCACCCTCTATACTCTTTAGCACATGCTATGCGGGTGAAATGATGATACCATGCCAAGTTTCAACATTTTTAGAGTTCATTTTGTAGTGATTTTCAATTTCACGGTCATTTAGCTCTCTAAACAAATCGGTAAATGACTGAAAAAGAGCAAATGATGTCCGAAAGGGTTGAAAGTTGATGACGCCGCTTTGAATGCTGTGTACGGAACACCAAAAAAGTCTGGAGTTCAAATAAGTTTTAAAAAATGAAGTAACCGCGTAACAGACGAGTTCTCGTCCGAAAACCTGATACTCCGAAAGAGATTGTCCAGTTTGTACACGAAGTGCGTCTAGTTTTTGCCGTGACCCTCTCTACTCTTTCGCACATGCTATGCGGGTGAAATGATGATACCATGTCAAGTTTCAACATTTTCAGAGTTCATTTTGTAGTGATATTCAATTTCACGGTCATTTAGCTCTCTAAACAAATTGGTAAATGACTAAAAAAGAGCAAATGATGCCAGAAAGGGTTGAAAGTTGATGACGTCACTTCGAATGGTACGTACGGAATTCAAAAAAAGTCTGGAGTTCAAATAAGTTCCAAAAAATGAAGTAACCGCGTAACAGACGAGTTCTTGTCCGAAACCCTGATACTCCGAGAGATATTGTCCAGTTTGTACATGAAGTGCGTCCAGTTTTTGCCGTAACACTCTCTACTCTTCTGCACATGCTATGTGGGTGAAATGATGACACCATGTCACGTTTCAACATTTTCAGAGTTCATTTTGTAGTGATTTTCAATTTCACGGTCATTTAGCTCTCTAAAAAAATTGGTAAATGACTAAAAAAGAGCAAATGATGTTAGAACGTGTTGGAAATTAACGAGGTCGCTTTGAATGCTGCATACTGAATGCAAAAAAGTCTGGAGTTCAAACAAGTTTTAAAAAATGAAGTCACCGAGTAACAGAGGAGTTCTCGTCCGAAACCCTGATACTCCGAAGGAGATTGTCCAGTTTGTAAACGAAGTGCGTCCAGTTTTTGCCATGACCCTCTCAACTCTTTCGAAGATGCTATGTGGGTGAAATGATGACACCACGCCAAGTTTCAACATTTTCAGAGTTCATTTTGTAGTGATTTTCAATTTCACAGTCATTTAGCTCTTTAAACAAATCGGTAAATGACTAAAAAAGAGCAAATGATGTCAGAAAGGGTTGAACGTTGATGACGTCGCTTTGAATGGTACATACGGAAAAAAAAAGTCGGGAGTTCAAATAAGTTCTAAAAAATGAAGTAACCGCGTAACAGACAAGTTCTTGTCCGAAACCATGATACTCCGAGAGAGATTGTCCAGTTTGTACACGAAGTGCATCCAGTTTTTGCCGTAACACTCTCTACTCTTTTGCACATGCTATGTGGGTGAAATGATGATACCATGCCAAGTTTCAACATTTTCAGAGTTAATTTTGTAGTGATTTTCAATTTCACGGTCAGTTAGCTCTCTAAACAAATCAGTAAATGACTGAAAAAGAGCAAATGATGCCAGAAAGGGTTGAAAGTGGATGATGTCACTTTGAATGCTGTGTACGGAACACAAAAAAAGTCTGGAGTTCAAATAAGTTTAAAAAAATGAAGTAACCGTGTAACAGACGAGTTCTCCTCCGAAACCCTGATACTCCGAAGGAGATTGTCCAGTTTGTAAACGAAGTGCGTCCAGTTTTTGCCGTGACCCTCTCAACTCTTGCGCACATGCTATGCGGGTGAAATGATGACACCACACCAAGTTTCAACATTTTCAGAGTTCATTTTGTAGTGATTTTCAATTTCACGGTCATTTAGCTCTCTAAACAAATCGATAAATGACTAAAAAAGAGCAAATGATGTCAGAAAGGGTTGAACATTGATGACATCACTTTGAATGGTACGTACGGAATGCAAAAAAAGTCTGGAGTTCAAATAAGTTCTAAAAAATGAAGTAACCGCGTAACAGACGAGTTCTTCTCCGAAACCCTGATACTCCGAGAGAGATTGTCCATTTTGTACATGATGTGCGTCCAGTTTTTGCCGTAACACTCTCTACTCTTTTGCACATGCTATGTGGGTGAAATGATGATACCATGCCAAGTTTCAACATTTTCAGAGTTCATTTTGTAGTGATTTTCAATTTCATGGTCATTTAACTCTCTAAACAAATTAGTAAATGACTGAAAAAGAGCAAATGATGTCAGAAAGGGTTGAAAGTGGATGATGTCACTTTGAATGCTGCATACGGAACACAAAAAAGCCTGGAGTTCAAATAAGTTTAAAAAAATGAAGTAACCGTGTAACAGACGAGTTCTCGTCCTAATCCCTCATACTCCGAAGGAGATTGTCCAGTTTGTAAACGAAGTGCGCCCAGTTTTTGCCATGACCCTCCCAACTCTTTCGCACATGCTATGCCGGTGGAATGATGATACCATGCCAAGTTTCAACATTTTCAGAGTTCATTTTGTAGTGATTTTCAATTTCAGGGTCATTTAGCTCTCTTAACAAATCCGTAAATGACTAAAAAAAGAGCAAATGATGTCAGAAAGGGTTGAAAGTTGATGACGTCGCTTTGAATGGTATGTACGGAATGCAAAAAAGTCCAGAGTTGAAATAAGTTTTAAAAAATGAAGTAGCCGCGTAACAGACGAGTTCTCGTCTGAAACCCTGATACTCCGAAAGAGATTGTCCAGTTTTTTCACGAACTGAGTCCAGTTTTTGCCGTAACACTCTATACTCTTTTGCACATGCTATGTGGGTGAAATGATGATACCATGCCAAGTTTCAACATTTTCAGAGTTAATTTTGTAGTGATTTTCAATTTCACGGTCATTGAGCTCTCTAAACAAATCAGTAAATGATTGAAAAAGAGAAAATGATGTCAGAAAGGGTTGAAAGTTGATGACGTCGCTTTGGATGGTACGTACGGAATGCAAAAAAAGTCTGGAGTTCAAATAAGTTTTAAAAATTGAAGTAACCGCATAACAGACGAGTTCTCGTCCGAAACCCTGATACTCCGAAAGAGATTGTCCAGTTTGTACACGAAGTGCGTCCAGTTTTTGCCGTCACCCTCTATACTCTTTAGCACATGCTATGCGGATGAAATGATGATACCATGCCAAGTTTCAACATTTTCAGAGTTCATTTTGTAGTGATTTTCAATTTCACGGTCATTTAGCTCTCTAAAAAAATTGGTAAATGACTAAAAAAGAGCAAATGATGTTAGAACGTGTTGGAAATTAACGAGGTCGCTTTGAATGCTGCATACTGAAGGCAAAAAAGTCTAGAGTTCAAATAAGTTTTAAAAAATGAAGTCACCGAGTAACAGACGAGTTCTCGTCCGAAACCCTGATACTCCGAAGGAGATTGTCCAGTTTGTAAACGAAGTGCGTCCAGTTTTTGCCGTGCCCCTCTCAACTCTTTCGCACAAGCTATGTGGGTGAAATGATGACACCACGCCAAGTTTCAACATTTTTAGACTTCATTTTGTAGTGATTTTCAATTTCACGGTCATTTAGCTCTCTAAACAAATTGGTAAATGACTAAAAAAGAGCAAATGATGTCAGAACGTGTTGGAAATTGATGAGGTCGCTTTGAATGCTGCATACTGAATGCAAAAAAGTCTGGAGTTCAAATAAGTTTTAAAAAAT
This sequence comes from Triticum dicoccoides, assembly GCF_002162155.2. Lineage (NCBI taxonomy): Eukaryota > Viridiplantae > Streptophyta > Magnoliopsida > Poales > Poaceae > Triticum > Triticum dicoccoides. The sequence goes on from NC_041393.1 coordinate 11,478,394, forward strand.
GAAGTAACCGAGTAACAGACGAGTTCTCGTCCGAAACCCTGATACTCCGAAGGAGATTGTCCAGTTTGTAAACGAAGTGCATCCAGTTTTTGCCGTGACCCTCTCAACTCTTTCGCACATGCTATGGGGGTGAAATGATGACACCACGCCAAGTTTCAACATTTTCAGAGTTCATTTTGTAGTGATTTTCAATTTCACAGTCATTTAGCTCTTTAAACAAATCGGTAAATGACTAAAAAAGAGCAAATGATGTCAGAAAGGGTTGAACGTTGATGACGTCGCTTTGAATGGTACATACGGAATGCAAAAAAAGTCTGGAGTTCAAATAAGTTCTAAAAAATGAAGTAACCGCGTAACAGACGAGTTCTTGTCCGAAACCATGATACTCCGAGAGAGATTGTCCAGTTTGTACACGAAGTGCATCCAGTTTTTGCCGTAACACTCTCTACTCTTTTGCACATGCTATGTGGGTGAAATGATGATACCATGCCAAGTTTCAACATTTTCAGAGTTAATTTTGTAGTGATTTTCAATTTCACGGTCAGTTAGCTCTCTAAACAAATCAGTAAATGACTGAAAAAGAGCAAATGATGCCAGAAAGGGTTGAAAGTGGATGATGTCACTTTGAATGCTGTGTACGGAACACAAAAAAAGTCTGGAGTTCAAATAAGTTTAAAAAAATGAAGTAACCGTGTAACAGACGAGTTCTCCTCCGAAACCCTGATACTCCGAAGGAGATTGTCCAGTTTGTAAACGAAGTGCGTCCAGTTTTTGCCGTGACCCTCTCAACTCTTGCGCACATGCTATGCGGGTGAAATGATGACACCACACCAAGTTTCAACATTTTCAGAGTTCATTTTGTAGTGATTTTCAATTTCACGGTCATTTAGCTCTCTAAACAAATCGGTAAATGACTAAAAAAGAGCAAATGATGTCAGAAAGGGTTGAACGTTGATGACATCGCTTTGAATGGTACGTACGGAATGCAAAAAAAGTCTGGAGTTCAAATAAGTTCTAAAAAATGAAGTAACCGCGTAACAGACGAGTTCTTCTCCGAAACCCTGATACTCCGAGAGAGATTGTCCATTTTGTACATGATGTGCGTCCAGTTTTTGCCGTAACACTCTCTACTCTTTTGCACATGCTATGTGGGTGAAATGATGATACCATGCCAAGTTTCAACATTTTCAGAGTTCATTTTGTAGTGATTTTCAATTTCATGGTCATTTAACTCTCTAAACAAATTAGTAAATGACTGAAAAAGAGCAAATGATGTCAGAAAGGGTTGAAAGTGGATGATGTCACTTTGAATGCTGCATACGGAACACAAAAAAGCCTGGAGTTCAAATAAGTTAAAAAAAATGAAGTAACCGTGTAACAGACGAGTTCTCGTCCGAAACCCTGATACTCCGAAGGAGATTGTCCAGTTTGTAAACGAAGTGCGTCCAGTTTTTGCCGTGACCCTCTCAACTCTTGCGCACATGCTATGCGGGTGAAATGATGACACCACGCCAAGTTTCAACATTTTCAGAGTTCATTTTGTAGTGATTTTCAATTTCACAGTCATTTAGCTCTTTAAACAAATCGGTAAATGACTAAAAAAGAGCAAATGATGTCAGAAAGGGTTGAACGTTGATGACGTCGCTTTGAATGGTACATACGGAATGCAAAAAAAGTCTGGAGTTCAAATAAGTTCTAAAAAATTAAGTAACCGCGTAACAGATGAGTTCTTGTCCGAAACCCTGATACTCCGAGAGAGATTGTCCA
>NC_041393.1:11480170-11483823 GCF_002162155.2 Triticum dicoccoides
CTATGCGGGTGAAATGATGACACCACGCCAAGTTTCAACATTTTCAGAGTTCATTTTGTAGTGATTTTCAATTTCACAGTCATTTAGCTCTTTAAACAAATCGGTAAATGACTAAAAAAGAGCAAATGATGTCAGAAAGGGTTGAACGTTGATGACGTCGCTTTGAATGGTACATACGGAATGCAAAAAAGTCTGGAGTTGAAATAAGTTCTAAAAAATTAAGTAACCGCGTAACAGATGAGTTCTTGTCCGAAACCCTGATACTCCGAGAGAGATTGTCCAGTTTGTACACGAAGTGCGTCCAGTTTTTGCCGTAACACTCTCTACTCTTTTGCACATGCTATGTGGGTGAAATGATGATACCATGCCAAGTTTCAACATTTTCAGAGTTCATTTTGTAGTGATTTTCAATTTCATGGTCATTGAGCTCTCTAAAGAAATCAGTAAATGACTGAAAAAGAGCAAATGGTGTCAGAATGGGTTGAAAGTGGATGATGTCACTTTGAATGCTGCGTACGGAACACAAAAAAAGTCTGGAGTTCAAATAAGTTTAAAAAAATGAAGTAACCGTGTAACAGACGAGTTCTCGTCCGAATCCCTCATACTCCGAAGGAGATTGTCCAGTTTGTAAACGAAGTGCGCCTAGTTTTTGCCGTGACCCTCTCAACTCTTTCGCACATGCTATGCGGGTGAAATGATGATACCATGCCAAGTTTCAACATTTTCAGAGTTCATTTTGTAGTGATTTTCAATTTTACGGTCATTTAGCTCTCTTAACAAATCGGTAAATGACTAAAAAAGAGCAAATGATGTCAGAAAGGGTTGAAAGTTGATGACGTCGCTTTGAATGGTATGTACGGAATGCAAGAAAAGTCCGGAGTTGACATAAGTTTTAAAAAATGAAGTAGTGGCGTAACAGACGAGTTCTCATCGGAAACCCTGATACTCCAAAAGAGAGTGTCCAGTTTGTACACGAAGTGAGTCCAGTTTTTGCCGTAACACTCTCTACTCTTTTGCACATGCTATGTGGGTGAAATGATGATACCATGCCAAGTTTCAACATTTTCAGAGTTCATTTTGTAGTGATTTTCAATTTCATGGTCATTTAGATCTCTAAACAAATCAGTAAATGACTGAAAAAGAGCAAATGATGTCAGAAAGGGTTGAAAGTGGATGATGTCACTTTGAATGCTGCGTACGGAACAAAAAAAAGCCTGGAGTTCAAATAAGTTTTAAAAAATGAAGTAACCGTGTAACAGACGAGTTCTCGTCCGAAACCCTGATACTCCGAAGGAGATTGTCCAGTTTGTAAACGAAGTGCGCCCAGTTTTTGCTGTGACCCTCTCAACTCTTTCGCACATGCTATGCCGGTGGAATGATGATACCATGCCAAGTTTCAACATTTTTAGAGTTCATTTTGTAGTGATTTTCAATTTCACGGTCATTTAGCTCTCTTAAGAAATCCGTAAATGACTAAAAAAACAGCAAATGATGTCAGAAAGGGTTGAAAGTTGATGACGTCGCTTTGAATGGTATGTACGGAATGCAAAAAAGTCCAGAGTTGAAATAAGTTTTAAAAAATGAAGTAGCCGCGTAACAGACGAGTTCTCGTCTAAAACCCTGATACTCCGAAAGAGATTGTCCAGTTTGTTCACGAAGTGAGTCCAGTTTTTGCCGTAACACTCTGTACTCTTTTGCACATGCTATGTGGGTGAAATGATGATACCATGCCAAGTTTCAACATTTTTAGAGTTAATTTTGTAGTGATTTTCAATTTCACGGTCATTGAGCTCTCTAAACAAATCGGTAAATGATTGAAAAAGAGAAAATGATGTCAGAAAGGGTTGAAAGTTGATGACGTCGCTTTGAATGGTACGTACGGAATGCAAAAAAAGTCTGGAGTTCAAATAAGTTTTAAAAATTGAAGTAACCGCATAACAGACGAGTTCTCGTCCGAAACCCTGATACTCCGAAAGAGATTGTCCAGTTTGTAAACGAAGTGCGTCCAGTTTTTGCCGTCACCCTCTATACTGTTTAGCACATGCTATGCGGGTGAAATGATGATACCATGCCAAGTTTCAACATTTTCAGAGTTCATTTTGTAGTGATTTTCAATTTCACGGTCATTTAGCTCTCTAAACAAATCGGTAAATGACTGAAAAAGAGCAAATGATGTCCGAAAGGGTTGAAAGTTGATGACGTCGCTTTGAATGCTTTGTACGGAACACCAAAAAAGTGTGGAGTTCAAATAAGTTTTGAAAAATGAAGTAACCACGTAACAGACGAGTTCTCGTCCGAAAACCTGATACTCCGAAAGAGATTGTCCAGTTTGTACACGAAGTGCGTCTAGTTTTTGCCGTGACCCTCTCTACTCTTTCGCACATGCTATGCGGGTGAAATGATGATACCATGTCAAGTTTCAACATTTTCAGAGTTCATTTTGTGGTGATTTTCAATTTCACGGTCATTTAGCTCTCTAAACAAATCGGTAAATGACTAAAAAAGAGCAAATGATGCCAGAAAGGGTTGAAAGATGATGACGTCGCTTCAAATGGTACGTACGTAATTCAAAAAAAGTCTGGAGTTCAAATAAGTTCCAAAAAATGAAGTAACCGCGTAACAGACGAGTTCTTGTCCGAAACCCTGATACTCCGAGAGAGATTGTCCAGTTTGTACACGAAGTGCGTCCAGTTTTTGCCGTAACACTCTGTACTCTTCTGGACATGCTATGTGGGTGAAATGATGACACCATGTCACGTTTCAACATTTTCAGAGTTCATTTTGTAGTGATTTTCAATTTCACGGTCATTTAGCTCTCTAAACAAATTGGTAAATGACTAAAAAAGAGCAAATGATGTCAGAACGTGTTGGAAATTGATGAGGTCGCTTTGAATGCTGCATACTGAATGCAAAAAAGTCTGGAGTTCAAATAAGTTTTAAAAAATGAAGTAACCGAGTAACAGACGAGTTCTCGTCCGAAAACCTGATACTCCGAAAGAGATTGTCCAGTTTGTACACGAAGTGCGTCTAGTTTTTTCCGTGACCCTCTCTACCCTTTCGCACATGCTATGCGGGTGAAATGATGATACCATGTCAAGTTTCAACATTTCAGAGTTCATTTTGTAGTGATTTTCAATTTCACGGTCATTTAGCTCTCTAAACAAATCGGTAAATGACTAAAAAAGAGCAAATGATGTCAGAAAGGGTTGAACGTTGATGACGTCGCTTTGAATGTACATACGGAATGCAAAAAAAGTCTGGAGTTCAAATAAGTTCTAAAAAATGAAGTAACCGCGTAACAGACGAGTTCTTGTCCGAAACCCTGATACTCCGAGAGAAATTGTCCAGTTTGTACACGAAGTGCATCCAGTTTTTGCCGTAACACTCTCTACTCTTTTGCACATGCTATGTGGGTGAAATGATGATACCATGCCAAGTTTCAACATTTTCATAGTTCATTTTGTAGTGATTTTCAATTTCACGGTCATTTAGCTCTCTAAACAAATCAGTAAATGACTGAAAAAGAGCAAATGATGTCAGAAAGGGTTGAAAGTGGATGATGTCACTTTGAATGCTGTGTACGGAACACAAAAAAAGTCTGGAGTTCAAATAAGTTTAAAAAAATGAAGTAACCGTGTAACAGACGAGTTCTC
>NC_041393.1:11483833-11592331 GCF_002162155.2 Triticum dicoccoides
TCATTTAGCTCTCTAAACAAATCGGTAAATGACTAAAAAAGAGCAAATGATGTCAGAAAGGGTTGAACGTTGATGACATCGCTTTGAATGGTACGTACGGAATGCAAAAAAAGTCTGGAGTTCAAATAAGTTCTAAAAAATGAAGTAACCGCGTAACAGACGAGTTCTTCTCCGAAACCCTGATACTCCGAGAGAGATTGTCCAGTTTGTACACGAAGTGCGTCCAGTTTTTGCCGTAACACTCTCTACTCTTTTGCACATGCTATGTGGGTGAAATGATGATACCATGCGAAGTTTCAACATTTTTAGAGTTCATTTTGTAGTGATTTTCAATTTCATGGTCATTTAGCTCTCTAAACAAATCAGTAAATGACTGAAAAAGAGCAAATGATGTCAGAAAGCGTTGAAAGTGGATGATGTCACTTTGAATGCTGCGTACGGAACACAAAAAAAGTCGGGAGTTCAAATAAGTTTAAAAAAATGAAGTAACCGTGTAACAGACGAGTTCTTATTCGAAACCCTGATACTCCGAAGGAGATTGTCCAGTTTGTAAACGAAGTGCGCCCAGTTTTTGCCGTGACCCTCTCAACTCTTTCGCACATGCTATGCGGGTGAAATGATGATACCATGCCAAGTTTCAACATTTTCAGAGTTCATTTTGTAGTGATTTTGAATTTTACGGTCATTTAGCTCTCTTAACAAATCGGTAAATGACTAAAAAAGAGCAAATGATGTCAGAAAGGGTTGAAAGTTGATGACGTCGCTTTGAATGGTATGTACGGAATGCAAAAAAAGTCCGGAGTTGACATAAGTTTTAAAAAATGAAGTAGCGGCGTAACAGACGAGTTCTCATCGGAAACCCTGATACTCCCAAAGAGAGTGTCCAGTTTGTACACGAAGTGAGTCCAGTTTTTGCCGTAACACTCTGTAGTCTTTTGCACATGCTATGTGGGTGAAATGACGATACCATGCCAAGTTTCAACATTTTCAGAGTTCATTTTGTAGTGATTTTGAATTTCACGGTCATTGAGCTCTCTAAACAAATCGGTAAATGATTGAAAAAGAGAAAATGATGTCAGAAAGGGTTGAAAGTTGTCCTCAGTGGGCGACTAACAAGCGGAATGCGACGGAGCCATGGTGCGCAAAATGCCCAACGTTATATGGCTCGTGGGCTCCTTCATGGAGACCATAAACTGGACTCACTTTGAATGGTACGTACGGAATGAAAAAAAAGTCTGGAGTTGAAATAAGTTTAAAAAAATGAAGTAGCCGCGTAACAGATGAGTTCTCGTCCGAAATCCTGATACTCCGAAAGAGATTGTCCAGTTTGTACATGAAGTGAGTCCAGTTTTTGCCGTAACACTCTGTACTCTTTTGCACATGCTATGTGGGTGAAATGATGATACCATGCCAAGTTTCAACATTTTCAGAGTTCATTTTGTAGTGATTTTCAATTTCACGGTCATTTAGCTCTCTAAACAAATCAGTAAATGACTAAAAAGAGCAAATGATGTCAGAAGGGGTTGAAACTTGATGATGTTGCTTTGAATGCTGCGTATGGAACGCAAAAAAAGTCTGGAGTTCAAAAAAGTTTTAAAAATTGAAGTAACCGCGTAAAAGACGAGTTCTCGTCCGAAACCCTGATACTCCGAAGGAGATTGTCCAATTTGTACATGAAGTGCGTCTAGTTTTTGCTGTGACCCTCTGTACTCTTTCGCACATGCTATGCGGGTGAAATGATGATACCATGGCAAGTTTCAACATTTTCAGAGTTCATTTTGTAGTGATTTTCAATTTCACGGTCATTTAGCTCTCTAAAAAAATCGGTAAATGACTAAAAAAGTGCAAATGATGTCAGAAAGGGTTGAAAGTTGACCTCAGTGGGCGACTAACAAGAGGAATGCGGCGGAGCCATGGTGCGCAAAATGCCCAACGTTATATGGCTCGTGGGCTCCTTCGTGGAGACCATAAACTGGACTCACTTTGAATGGTACGTACGGAATGAAAAAAAAGTCTGGAGTTGAAATAAGTTTTAAAAAATGAAGTAGCCGCGTAACAGATGAGTTCTCGTCCGAAATCCTGATACTCCGAAAGAGATTGTCCAGTTTGTACACGAAGTGAGTCCAGTTTTTGCCGCAACACTCTGTACTCTTTTGCACATGCTATGTGGGTGAAATGATGATACCATGCCAAGTTTCAACATTTTCAGAGTTCATTTTGTAGTGATTTTCAATTTCACGGTCATTTAGCTCTCTAAACAAATCGGTAAATGACTAAAAAAGAGCAAATGATGTCAGAAGGGGTTGAAACTTGGTGATGTCGCTTTGAATGCTGCGTATGGAACGCAAAAAAAGTCTGGAGTTCAAAAAAGTTTTAAAAATTGAAGTAACCGCGTAAAAGACGAGTTCTCGTCCGAAACCCTGATACTCCGAAGTAGATTGTCCAGTTTGTACACGAAGTGCGTCTAGTTTTTGCTGTGACCCTCTGTACTCTTTCGCACATGATATGCGGGTGAAATGATGATACCATGCCAAGTTTCAACATTTTCAGAGTTCATTTTGTAGTGATTTTCAATTTCACGGTCATTTAGTTCTCTAAACAAATCGGTAAATGACTAAAAAAGAGCAAATGATGTCAGAAAGGGTTGAAAGTTGACCTCAGTGGGCGACTAACAAGCGGAATGCGGCGGAGCCATGGTGCGCAAAATGCCCAAGGTTATATGGCTCGTGGGCTCCTTCGTGGAGACCATAAACTGGACTCACTTTGAATGGTACGTACAGAATGAAAAAAAAGTCTGGAGTTGAAATAAGTTTTAAAAAATGAAGTAGCCGTGTAACAGATGAGTTCTCGTCCGAAACCTTGATACTCCGAAAGAGATTGTCCAGTTTGTACACGAAGTGAGTCCAGTTTTTGCCGTAACACTCTGTACTCTTTTGCACATGCTATGTGGGTGAAATGATGATACCATGCCAAGTTTCAACATTTTCAGAGTTCATTTTGTAGTGATTTTCAATTTCACGGTCATTTAGCTCTCTTAACAAATCGGTAAATGACTAAAAAAGAGCAAGTGATGTCAGAAGGGGTTGAAACTTGATGATATCGCTTTGAATGCTGCGTATGGAACGCAAAAAAAGTCTGGAGTTCAAAAAAGTTTTAAAAATTGAAGTAACCGCGTAAAAGACGAGTTCTCGTCTGAAACCCTGATACTCCGAAAGAGATTGTCCAGTTTGTACACGAAGTGCGTCTAGTTTTTGCCGTGACCCTCTGTACTCTTTCGCACATGCTATGCGGGTGAAATGATGATACCATGCCAAGTTTCAACATTTTAAGAGTTCATTTTGTAGTGATTTTCAATTTCACGGTCATTTAGCTCTCTAAACAAATAGGTAAATGACTAAAAAAGAGCAAATGATGTCAGAAAGGGTTGAAAGTTGACCTCAGTGGGCGACTAACAAGCGGAATGCGGCGGAGCCATGGGGCGCAAAATGCCCAACGTTATATGGCTCGTGGGCTCCTTCGTGGAGACCATAAAGGGGTGGCAATCGGGGTGGTTCTACATCACCGAGTCGCGCGACACCAACTGGGTGGCGGCCCCCGAGTTTCGATCCGGAATCCCCACACGGCTCACTTCTTGGTAGGAGAAGGGCCTGTCCTAGGGTTCATCGGTGGAGCTGGACGAACTCCAGAAGTGTATCGGGAACATGACAAGCAAGAAACTTAAGCTTGTCAACATAGTCCAGGTCATGCTCTTTCGTCAGATCCTCCAATGTCAACAACGGATTTCAACTTATGGGAGTTCGACCCGGCCCGACACCAGACTCTAAGCGAGCTCTTCGACACGATGCACAAAGACGTCTGGAGGGTGCTGTTCAAGGGCGCCGAGGTCCCTCCCTCTCTCACCGAGTACCGCGGGCTAAGCGCGAAGCGCCCTGCGAATCCGGTAAGCTCTGTACATCTGGTAGGATATTTATTTCCCATAGCTTAACCATGTGCGGGGTCTGAGCTCCCATGCCTTTGACAGGACTGGGTGGAGGCATCGGAGCAGATTGACTGTCCGGCCCCTTTGCCCGAAGACACTGCGAACGCTCTCCTGATGGAGATGCGGACTCCGGCTCCTTATCAGGTGCCGGAGAAGACCAAGAAGAAGGCCAAGGGAACCTGAAAGAGTTCCCGGTGCCAGGTGGTATCAGACTCATCGTCCGATAACACCGAGACACCCTCCTCCCATGAAAACGAGGAGAAGGAAGATGAAGATTCTCCCCCTCCAGCCGGGGGAGATAAGAAAAGGAAGGCCGGCCCAAACGGGGAGGCCGAAGGGTCCAAGAAGGGAAGAACTCTCCTTCCGGACTGTTCCACCACCGCCGCTGACGGCGAAGACGAGTGGCTGCTTATTGCCAAGCCCCTAGTGAATTCGTAAGTATTCGGATACCAGAGTAACTCATAGCATACCTTTTTCGCACTACTTCTCCTAACGTCGAATATTATTATGCAGTCCGCCCCATGCCCGTATCGATGTATCGTCGTCGGACGATTCCTTGGACTTGTCGGATATGAATAGTGATACAATTCCAACCGCCACCTCTCCTTGCCCAACGGACAATGCCGAGCTATTGTCTCAGGGGGAATTGAGCCAGGGGGAGACAGTCCCGGAGGCGCCTCAAGGCGACCTTCCGGACTCCAGGAGCAAAGGGAGCAAGGATCCCGGGGGCTCCAAGTTCGGCTCTCAGCCGAACACCGCGTCGGAACCTACAATGGTTCCAATCTTAGGCAGGCGGCCCCCTTCCAAAAGGGGCAAGCCGTCCGCACCGGTGACCTCTGTCCATCCAGAGGCACTGGACGAACTGTTGGGAGCGCTTAACGGCACTTCCATCGATGAAGAGCACACCACTATTATGAGTGCGGTGATCAAGAAGGTTCAGTCCACCAAGAGCGGACTGACTGGAGCCTATACCAGCCTTCTAACAGGCTTTGAGGTGAGTATTTGAAATATAGAAAAAATGTTACCGCATAGACAGTAGCCCCTGATGCTCTTTTTGGTGTTCACAAAGAAAATTCGAATAGAGGATCGAATAATATCTGCAGGAGTCTAATATAAGTATGTCTGTATGCGTATGCAGGCTTCGCTGCTGACCTCTGCCGCACTGACTGCGGTGGTCGCCACACTGAAGCAGGACTTCGAGCGGTCCGAGAAAGAGCTCGGCCTTGTCAAGAGGCAGCTCGAGGAAAACAAGGGTAAGTAGTACCTTGTCTTATATCAAAAAGGAAATGTGGTTGCGAACTGACAGGATCATCATGAATGTGCCAGGGGCCTCAACCGAAGTGTCGACCCTGAAGCAAGCGTTATCCGAGGCTGAAAACAAAGCGGCCAAGGAGCGCACCGAGCAGTTGAGACAAGAGGCACGGGTGGGAGAGGTGCAGCAAGAGCTCCAGGCTCTCGTGAAGAAACACGAGACTTTGGAGCTTGACTCGAAGACACGAGAGTCCAAGCTTGCCGCGGCCCTCGAGAGCACCAAGCAGGCCAAGGACGAAGCCCAAAAGGCCCTCCAGGAAATTGAGGTGATGAGGAAGATAGCGACGGGTAAGGCATTCAATATGCAAAGCAAGCATGTGAAAGTAAATTACATGTTGCTTACCCGAGTCCGGTGCTCTCCAGGAGCATTCGCAGATTTGCCCCGCAGCGTGTCGGATGCCGCAAACTTTTACCAGGCCGAGGAGGGAAGCTCGACGGGGAAGCTATTCTGGCCTCAGTATACTAGGACCGAACACCCGATGCCTATGAGCGACCAGGTGAAGCAACTGGTCGAGCTGCACAAGGCGGCCGAACAGGCCATGAGGGGCCTTATAGTCCGGATGTGGCCTGGTGACTCCGTTCCCAATAGCTACTTTGGCCTGGTGAGGCGACTTATGGATGCCTGCCCACGGCTGGAGGCTATAAAGCGGTCTGTATGCATCGACGGTGCACGCCGGGCCTTTGCCCGTGCGAAGGTGCATTGGGCCAAGATGGATGCTGAGTAGCTGGTGAAGGAGGGGCCGCCGCAGGGCAAGGAGAATCGCCACCCCGAAATGTATTATGAGGGTGTCCTAAAGGGTGCCCGTCTTGTGGCGGACGAGTGTGCAAAAGATGTAATGTTTGAGAGAAATTGCTTGTGTGGTCCTGTATTATGAAAACTTGTTCATATGCGCTATGCAACGCTTGTTTGAATTTAAAATATTACCTTATGTGCGGCTATTCATCAATTCTGAGAGATGGCCAGTCATCGGCTTCTGCCCCCATGCCACGAGTGCTGGGGTGTTCTACATAAGTATGAGCACTCTTTTTCCCATTGTTGGGTCCTTCGAGGGAGGTGCTCAGTTCGACGAACAAGGCAATCGGAATATAATGCTTTATCACTCTCACTTAGCCATAAATTGTACAATTTTAAATTTTGGCGAAGCCCCTAGTATTTGGAAGGCCAAATTTGGGGCGCTATACACGCCTTAAGCCAGACAAATCCGACTCCTCGCTCTAAGCACCATAAGTCTTTAGGGACTCGAGACCTCTCGAACAGCGACCAGCTCACGCCTTATCATGACAGTCAGTTTTAGCTTTCTCTACTGAGGTGCTTAGCCCAGCTGAACTATGGCACAATCACAGTAGTTCTCCAAGTGCTACCTTAGCCGATATAGCAGAATGTAAGGTACCAAAACATGGGAGCCGGGAAAACCCAACTGTTGACCCAAGACATGATTCGGAGCTGAAGGATATAATGCTATAAATTCGGGGTGGCACACTGTCGAAAGTGTTCGGACTTCTGACGCCGTATTATAGGGTATGCTTAAGCCCCTGGCGTATTGGCCGTACCAGAGTGTATGGGTGCTGCATGTCATAAATGAACATATATATATATATATATAAAAGAAAGAATAGAGAATGTGGTAATTGACTAGTGCTATGCATTAGTTATTCAAAAAGGTGCGTCGAAGCAGAATGATACAAGTAGTGCGATAAGCAAAAAGGTAGGTGTATTTGACATGTCCCCTCCAAGGGCACGCTGAGGAATGGTATTTAAAGAAGGTATTTCACTCGTTATCAGAGACCACCTGGGAGTTCCGTGGTGCGACGTAGCTTTGTGCTTCCTTTGTTGTTGCATCATGTGTCCATCAATCATACCACCGAATGGGATTTCCAGAGATTAAAGTCCTGAAAGAGAGAAAAATAACAAAGCGGGAAGCACCTAGTGCGGTTGAGCCGCGTCTTGGGGCGTGCTGTAGTCGTGCCACCCTCCCCACCTGTTCCCATGGTATTTTCAATGCGTAATTATGTACGCGTGGCACGGATTTCGCCGTTTGGCTGGTACTGGGGTGGGGGCCGCATTGCTATGCGAGCTCGGAGCGTGCCAGGAGGTCTTGTTGCCGATTACTCCGGGCGCGCTTGAAGGTGTCTAGGTCTTTAATCGCAGAACTGGTGGATTGCCTTAAGAGGCTGCTTTGTGCTTCTGCTGCGAGGGCCGCAGTGTGCTCCTCCGTGCGGAGAGAGCGCTCTATGTTTCCATTGACTGTGATGACACCCCCGAGGTCCTGGCATCTTGAGCTTGAGGTATGCATAAGGTGGTACTGCGTTGAATCTTGCAAATGTGGTTCGCCCGAGCAATATCGAAGATTAACTCCTTGCTTCGAAAGTTATCCAGAGATACGAAGACCACTTCTAGTGTGACTGAGCCTGTGCAATGGGCCTCTACACCTGGAATGGCGCCTTTAAAGGACGTTCTTGCGGGTTTGATCCTTGAGGGGTCTATACCCATTTTGCGCACTCTGTCCTGATAAAGCAGGTTTAGGCTGCTGCCACCGCCCATATGGACTCGAGTGAGGTGAAATCCGTCGATGATTGGGTCTAGGACCAGTGTGGCGGATCCGCCATGACGGATACTAGTGGGGTGGTCCCTGCGATCAAAGGAGATCGGACAGGAGGACCATGGGTTGAACTTTCGGGCGGCTGGCTCCAATGCATATACGTCCCTTAATGCATGCTTCCGCTCCCTCTTGGGGATGTGGGTTGCGTATATCATGTTCAATGTCTGCACTTGTGGGGGGAACCTCTTCTGTCCTCCGGTGTTCGGCTGCCCGGGCTCTTCCTCATCATCGCTATGTAGCCCCTTGTCTTTGTTTTCGGCGTTTAACTTGCCGGCCTGCTTGAACACCCAACATTCCTTGTTGGTGTGGTTGGCTGGCTTGTCAGGGGTGCCATGTATTTGGCACGAGCGATCGAGTATACGGTCCAAACTGGACGGGCCCAGAGTGCTTCTTTTGAATGGCTTTTTCCGTTGACTAGGTTTAGAGCCTCTGAATCCGGCATTGACTGTTGTATCCTCGGTATTGTTGCGACGTGACCTGCCATTGCTGCCCTTGGTATCTGAAGTACCATGGTTCTTTGATATGTTATTGCTGCGAGCCAGCTAGCTGTCTTCTCCCGCGCAAGGTGCCGGGCAAGGCACTCGTCGCGGATGTTGTGCTTAAAAGCTGCTAGGGCCTCTGCATCCGGACAGTCGACAATTTGATTTTTCTTTGTCAGGAACCGTCTCCAGAATTCCCTGGCCGATTCCTCTGGCTGCTGAATTATGTGGCTTAAGTCATCGGCATCTGGTGGCTGCACATAAGTGCACTGGAAGTTGTCGAGGAATGCGGCTTCCAGATCTTCCCAACAGCCAATGGATTCTGCTGGCAGGCTGTTGAGCCAATGCCGAGCTGGTCCTTTGAGTTTGAGTGGGAGGTATTTGATGGCGTGTAGATCGTCACCGCGGGCCATGTGGATGTGCAGCAGGAAGTCCTCGATCCACACCACAGGATCTGTTGTGCCGTCGTATGATTCTATATTTACGGGTTTGAAACCCTCTGGGATTTGATGATCCATTACTTTGTCTGTGAAGCATAGGGGGTGTGCGGCGCCTATGTACTGGGCTATATCGCGACGCAGCTCAAATGAGTCTTGTCCACTGTGTTCGGCCCGGCCGGACTTACTTTTACTATATCCTGCGTGACGGCTATCGTCTCGTATAGTGGCGCGCCCTCGCGATCCGTAGATCGATCTTGCGTGTTTTGCTTTGTCCTCCAATACATCTCGCAGGTCTGGCGTATTTCCCCATGTCTTGACATTTTTATTTGATTGGCATCGGGGTGCGGGCTGAACTTTTGGCTGGAATGCCTCTTTGTCGCGGCCACGAGGTGGCCGATCAGCCGCGTCATATGCTGGAGATGTAGGTTTTGGTGCTTCCTCCTCCAGTCAGGGTAGCAACCTGCACTTTGGGTAACTCTTGGAGGGGCGTTCGAGTTTATATTCCTTGGCTGCAAGGACTTCAGTCCATCTGTCAGCTAGCAAATCTTGATCAGCCTGAAGCTGCTGTTGCTTTTTATTAAGGCTATTTGCTGTGGCTATAAGCCGGCACTTGAAGTGCTCTTGTTCGACGGGATCCTTAGGCACGATGAATTCGTCATCGTCGAGGCTTGCCTCGTCTTCGGAGGGAGGCATGTAATTATCATCCTCCGCCTCTCCATCTGCCGCTCTCTCGGGAGGGCTGGCTTCTCCATCCCCCTGCCCTAAATCTTGCTGGAGGGGATTGTTCTTGTCTTCGGCACTCTCCGGAGTGTTATTATCTTCTTGGAGGTGTCATCCTCCGCTGTCCCGTCGCCATTGCCTTCTTTGGGTGTGTCCACCATGTATATATCATATGATGAGGTGGCTGTCCAGTGCCCTGTGGGCAGTGGTTCTTCTTCGTCTCCAGCATCGTCGTCCATACCGTCGATGTCTTCGGAGTCGAAGTCGAGCATGTCGGTCAAATTGTCGACAATGGCTACAAAATGGGTGGTGGGTGGGCGACGAATTTCTTCGTCATCCGCATCCCAATCCTGCCGAACATAGTTCGGCCAAGACTATCCTGACAGGGAGAGAGACCTTAGTCAGTTCAGTATGTCGCCAAAGGGCGAGTGCTGAAAGATATCCATGGAGGTGAACTCCATGATTGGCGCCCAGTCGGATTCGATAGGCAAGGGCGCAGGCGGTTCAGAGTCCGTGGCCGGGGAAGAATCCGGTAGTTCGGCGTCACGGCTCCCGTGAAGGGTAGGATCGATATTCGGCTCGATTGCCGCTAAGAATATGGCCTCTGTGGCGGGGTTTATCCGCCCGTCCATGGGTGGCGCTATTGGCTCCAAATTGAGGGTCGGAGCAGCTACCGGCGGGGTCTCCTGAACACTGTCCGGTGGCAGAGTTAAATCATGCTCATCGTGACCGTGCGGAGCACTCGGCAGGGGCTCGAATCCGTCAAACATCAAGTCTCCGCGGATGTCGGCCGTGTAGTTTAAGCTTCCAAACCTAACCTGGTGGCCAGGGGCCTAACTCTCGATCTGCTCCAGATGGCCAAGCGAGTTGGCCCACAGTGCGAAGCCGCCGAATACAAAGATCTGTCCGGGGAGAAAAGTCTCACCCTGGACTACATCGCTATCGATGATCGAAGGAGGCATCAAACCTAACGGCGACGACACATAGGAACTCTCAACGAAACCACCAATGTCGGTGTCAAAACCGGCGGTTCTCGGGTAGGGGGTCCCGAACTGTGCGTCTAAGGCGGATGGTAACAGGAGGCAGGGGACACGATGTTTTACCCATGTTCTGACCCTCTTGATGGAGGTAAAACCCTACGTCCTACTTGATTATTCTTGATAATGTGAGTAGTACAAGAGTTGATCTAACACAAGATCGGAGAGGCTAAACCCTAGAAGCTAGCCTATGGTATGATTGTTTGTTGTCCTACAGACTAAAACCCTCCGGTTTATATAGACACGGAAGGGGCTAGGGTTACACAAGGTCAGTTACAAAGGGGCAAATATACATATCCGTATTGCCTAGCTTGCCTTCCACGACAAGTAGAGTCCCATCCGGACACGGGACGAATTCTTCAATCTCGTATCTTCATAGTCCAACAGTCCGATCAAAGGATATAGTCCGGCTGTCCGAAACCCCCTAATCCAGGACTCCCTTACCCATGATACCCCTGAACCGAAAGAACCGCCTCAAATTAGTGGGGGTACTTTTGTAACTTACCCCATGAGGGAGTCCCGGATTAGGGGGTGTTCGGGTAGCCGGACTATACCTTCAGACGGACTCCTGGACAATGAAGATACAAGATTGAAGACATCATCCCGTGTCCGGATGGGACTTTCCTTGGAGTGGAAGGCAAGCTTGGCGATGCGGATATTCAAGATCTCCTACCATTGTAACCGACTCTGTGTAACCCTAACCCTATCCGGTGTATATATAAACCGGAGGGTTGTAGTCCGTAGGCAATCAACTCCATATACAACAATCATACCATAGGCTAGCTTCTAGGGTTTAGCCTCCTTGATCTTGTGGTAGATCTACTCTTGCACTACCCATATCATCAATATTAATCAAGCAGGACGTAGGGTTTTACCTCCCTCAAGAGGGCCTGAACCTGGGTAAAACATCGTGTTCCCTGCCTCCTGTTACCATCCGGCCTAGACGCACAGTTTGGGACCCACTACCCGAGATCCGCCGGTTTTGACACCGACCTTGGTGCTTTCATTGAGAGTTCCTCTATGCCATCACAATCTGGAAGGATGCCTCCTCCCGTCTTTAAAGACGGCGCCGTTACTAAGGGAGCCTTTGGTGTCGGCCAAACCCTCCGGCTAGGTGGTTTCCTCATGACCGCCTGTTCGGCTGTTGCACCGACGGTGACCTCTCGGGTCATCAAAAGCAACCTACACGTCAGCTCGGAGCTCGTCGAGCAGCTAGATCTGATGGAGCTCTCTTCCGTAAACAAGCTCTTGGATCGCATCGCCGCCCTGGGGGTCGTTACGGATTACGACCAGGTTGGGCTTAAACCTGATCTAAGAGAAATTAACTCTCACCAAGTCACCCACCACGTTGCCGTCGTAGAGACGCAGTGCGGCGACCCTTCATCTATTTTAAGGACTAGCTACGTCCGAATTCCCGACCACTCCAAGCCGGATACCCGCGGAGGGGGAGATGTAACTCAAGACCTAAGCTTAGGATCAGGCAATGGGCCAGATTCACTGGACAACATCCAAGAATCCAAACTTCAGAGTTCGGAAACTCTTCGGCCTCCGAATCTTGGATTGGGTGAGGTTTCAGATTCAACGACACCCGCCCACCCGATCATTAGCGATCTCTCCCAAATCAGGCAGAGGCCCGAGGAAACAGTACATCATTACTGGGCCAGATTCCTCCTGGTTATGAACAGGATAAAGGATTGCCGCGAGGAAGATGCAATCTCAATTTTCTGCAATAATTGCACGGACAAGGGAATCCTTAACGCCGTAAGTCATCGTGATATCACACGCTTTGCTGACTTGTCGTCCATAGTACAAAATACTATGCGACGGAAAGCGCCTGGAAAACCGAAATAAATTTTTGGGATAATCCGTCCTTGAATAGTAATCCCGTCCGAACTAAGAGGGTGCATTATCACACGACACCCGGGATAAACACCAAAAGGCCAAAACCCTCTACAGGGCATGGAACCGTACTGGAAAGATGGCTTGTTGGACCCTGTAGAATTGACAGTACAGAGGACGCCACACCAACTCACAGCCTTAGAGCATGTTGGATACTCCGGCAGGTGGCCAAAATCGGCGAGGACCTCTTAATTTCGGAGGCCGCAGAAAGCCAGCCCAAGGACACCAGTACCATTCTCAAAGTCTTCGAGACTTTTACATCAAACAATGTGCGAAGAAGAACACTCCGCAGCCTCGCCGAAGTCTATCAAGCTGCAATAATAAATCCATGGAGCGACACTGCCATTACCTTCAACGCAAGTGATGAACCTAGATTCCGAACAGCCCGAGCACCAGCCGCATTGGGCCTCAGTCCCACAGTGGACGGCTTTCGCCTCACCAAGGTGCTCATGGATGGTGGCAGCGGATTGAACCTCATTTATGTTGAAACCCTTCAAAAAGTGGAAATAGACTGGAACCGCATCGAGCGAAGCAGCACAACCTTTAGAGGAATAATCCCCAGTCGGGAAGTGCGCTGCACAGGAAAAATCACACTAGATGTGGTGTTCGGCACGCTGGATAATTACAGGTCCGAAGAAGTCACGTTTCAGGTGGCCCCGTTCAAAAGCGGATATCATGCTTTACTAGGGCGGGAAGCATTCAAAATCTTCCAAGCAATACCCCATTACGGGTACATGAAGCTTAAGATGCCCGGGCCGGACGGAATTATCACTCTAGCTAGTGATCCAGACGTAGCACTCCACGCCAAAAACAAGACGGCCGCATTAGCCCTTGAGGCACTATCCGAAGCCTTAGCGGCTGAGGAACTGACTGCGCTACGCTCCACGGTTAACAGGGATGATGTGATACTGGACAAGAGATCCAAATCCACATCCTTCAAGCCAGCTGACGAAATAGTCAAATTCTAGGTCCATCCAATGGACCCAAATAAAACAGCTTCCATCGGGGCACGACTGAACCCTGATGTAGACACCGCACTGCGAGAGTTCCTACAAGAGAACTGGGACATTTTCTCCTGGCACCCTTCAGACATGCCAGGGATCCCACGCAGGCTGGCCGAACACAGCTTAAATATCCTAAAAGGATTCTAACCTGTCAAAACAAGCCCTTCGGTGTTTTTCCGAACCCAAGAGACAGGATATGGGAGAGGAGCTAGCCAAGCTATTGGAGGCTGGATTCATTAGAGACATAAAACATCCGGACTGGCTAGCAAACCTGGTGATGGTACCAAAGAAGGACAAATCCTGGCGCCTGTGTGTCGATTTTAAAGACCTTAACAAGGCTTGCCCAAAGGATCCCTTCCCCCTCCCCCGTATCGATCAAATTATCGATGCCACCGCAGGACACGACTCGTTGTGTTTCCTCGACGCATACTCCGGTTACCATCAAATCAAGATGGCAGAATCAGACCAAGCCGCAACAGCATTCATCACACCATACGGCCCATTCTGCTTCAACACAATGCCCTTCGGGCTGAAAAACGCCGCCGCAACATATTAGCGCATGATCCAGACATGTCTGGCAAACTAGATCGGCAAAACAGTGGAGGCGTATGTGGATGATGTGGTCGTCAAATCAAGACATGTCGAATCTCTAGTAGACGACTTGAGGCTTGCATTCGATAACCTCCGAAAATATGACATCAAGCTCAACCCGGAAAAATGCGTCTTCGGCGTTCCAGCCGGAAAGCTCTTGGGCTTCATTGTATCCGGTAGAGGAATTGCAGCAAATCCAGCAAAGATCCGAGCTTTGTCACAATTGGATATCACCAAAGACCTCAAACAAATACAAAAATTAACCAGATGCGTGGCGGCTTTAAGCCGCTTCATCTCCCGCTTGGGAGAAAAGGCACTAACCCTCTATCGCCTCCTTCGGTGCACCGAACACTTCGAGTGGATGGATGCCACCACGGCCGGACTTGATGAAATAAAAGCCATATTGGCAACAAACCCAGTCCTGGCCGCGCCGAACACCGGCGAACCAATGTTATTGTACATTGCAGCAACACACCAAGTTGTCAGCGCAGTGCTCATTGTCGAGCGGGAAACGGATGGACACAAATTCCCCCTTCGAAGGCCGGTCTACTACATATCTACTGTTCTCACTCCATGCAAATCACTGTACCCGCATTATCAAAAGATTACATACGCGGTATTCATGGCATCCCGGAAGCTACGACACTACTTTCAAGAGTGTTCCATAACAGTAGCCTCGGAAGTACCACTCAATGATATTATCAACAACTGCGATGCAACGGGCCGGATTGCAAAATGGGCCACCGAGCTTCTCCCGTTTGATATAACCTATAAGCCATCGCGAGCTATTAAATCGCAAGTTTTTCCCGACTTCATCGCAGAATGGACGGAGGCCGAGCTCCCTAAAGAGTACGGCACATATTCAAACTGGATTATGCATTTCGACGGCTCCAACATGTTGGCCGGACTGGGGGCTGGCGTCCTCCTGACGTCCCCCACAGGAGACACAGTCCAATATGTGCTCCAGATCATGTACACGGATTCCAACAATGTAGCCGAATATGAGGCCCTCCTACATGGTCTCCGGATAGCAGTATCCATGGGTATCCAGCGCCTAGAGGTACGTGGGGATTCAAACCTCGCGATATCCCAAATAAATGGAAACTTCGACGCCAAGGACCCAAAAATGGCAGCTTATCACAACGCCGTCCTAAAAATGTCAGCTCGGTTCGAAGGGCTGGAGTTTCACTATATAGCCCGAGAAAACAATCAAGCAGCGGATGTCCTGGTACGCATCGGAGCAAAACGCGATGCGGTCCCCCCCAACATCTTTTTGGAAAGATTGTTCAAGCCATCCGTAGCATGGGAGGGGGAACCCGCAAATAACAGCCCGGACCCAGCCGCACCTCTCGACGCCGAACAATCTGACACAATTGGAGGCTCTGCCAATGAAATTACACCTTCAGCCCACGTAATAATGGCGGTTATCGCCCCGTGGACAGAACCATTCCTAGCCTACCTTACTAGGCAGGAACTCCCGGAGGACCAAAACGAGGCCCGCTGCATAGTGCGGCGATCTAAAGCCTATAGAGTCCATGAGGGAGAGCTTTATAAGAAAAGCACTACCGGAGTCCTTCAAAGGTGCATCTCCGAAGAGGAAGGGCGGAACCTTCTGACTGAAATTCATGCCGGACTCAGTGGTCACCACGCCGCTGCTCGGTCCCTTGTTAGCAAGGCTTTCCGTACAGGCTCTTATTGGCCGACGGCCCGGGCAGACGCTCAGGACCTGGTCCAACGATGCGCTGGTTGCCAACTTTTTGCCAACCAAAGCTATATGCCACCCACCGCACTCCAAACTATACCCATCACCTGGCCATTTGCGGTCTAGGGGCTTGACATGGTCGGACCCCTTAAAGGTGGGCCCGATAGGAAAAAATACTTACTGGTCATGTTGGATAAATTCACCAAATGGATAGAAGCCAAGACTGTTAAAACGGCCGAATCCGGACATGTGATAGACTTCATATCTAGGGTTGTACACCGTTATGGCGTCCCCCACATCATCATAACCGATAACGGTACAAGCTTTACCGCCGACGAGGTAAAACTTTGGTGCAAAAACATGGGCATCAAGCTCGATTATGCTTCCGTCTATCACCCACAAACCAACGGCCAGGTCGAACGTGCAAATGGTCTTATCATGAGCGGCATTAAACCCAGACTGGTGCGGTCCCTCAAGGAATCTAACACGCACTTGATAGAGGAGCTCGACTCCGTGCTATGGGGGCTGCGGACCACGCCAAATCGCACCACCGGATACACACCATTTTTTATGATGTACGGCGCAGAGGCAGTTCTGCCCTGCGACATAATTCATGACTCACCTAGAGTGCGCATGTACGAAGAAAGAGAAGCCGAGCTCGATCGGCAGGACAACTTGGACACCTTGGAGGAGGAGCGCGACGTGGCAAAAGCCTGTTCCGCATTTTATCAACAGCAGGCCCGAAGATATCAAAGAAGAGAAGTACGGGCCAAAAATTATAATGTTGGCGAACTAGTTCTACGCCTGCCGGATAAGAAAAAGGACAAACTCAAGCACAAGTGGGAAGGTCCATTCATAATCGACCAAGTCCTGACTGGTGGGGTGTACCGCCTGCGAGATGCGTCGGATAACCGACTCAAGCCGAACCCGTGGAACGCCACCCCCGTCTCCGAAGATTCTATGCCTAGCGCCGGACTCTGTGTTCGTCTCCTTCCTCTATCCATGTTTTGCATTTTTCTGTCTTACATTTCTCTCCTTCCCCTCTTTTCTTTTATAGCCCTTAAAGGCTCATCTAGTGACGCGCCACTCGCGCTCATTAAACCTGGGAGCTTCTTTAACAGAAGCTTATTTATACGGGCTTCACGCCCAACACATGCGTCAAACTTCTGCATGTACCTTTTTCTTCACCATTATATGCATCGATATGACTTAAGTTTTGGCCAAGCTGGGTTGCCTGGCTCCTGTGCTTACCCCTACATTCCCGATTGTTCGGCTAGGGGGTAAAGGGAGCACCTCTCCGATTGTTACTGCCGGGTCAGCCGGATGTGTACCTCGGACTGGGTGAAGCCGAAAGCTAGCGTTCTTAAGGGAATATTTGGTCGGTGAAATAAAAGATGATCTTTTTACTCATTTTATGCGCCCCCAGATGCTTTTTTCTGCGTCTTTCCACGCAGTACGGACATGCACTTTAGGGCATGCCTCCCAACGAAAGGAACCCCTAACGGAACTATTCTCTCTGGAAGATGTTTCTTACTAACCATGTAATATAACATAACTAGTTGGCCACTTGTTTGATAAAGCACTAATGACCCCTATGCCCGGTCTCCACGCATACCCCGGTTCTTATATAACCGGTATGGTATTCGGACACACTCCGGACCGTCAGGTCCCGTGGTTGAAGCGAAAAGGTCGGCAACGACAAACGATCTACAATCCGGCTAGAAGGCATTATACATGTCAATTCAAAACTACACAGTCATTCTGACTGATTGTATTCCTCTTCTATACCATTTAACAGGCTGTCTAATTAACAGTCCGGCTGGGAATACTTCAGGGCCAACTCTACTTGGCCGTATACTAAGCTTATAGGGATCTCCTTCCCGTCAGGTCCCACTGGTCCGACCTCGGCCATGGCCCAGGCC
The DNA here is from genome assembly GCF_002162155.2 of Triticum dicoccoides. Classification (NCBI taxonomy): domain Eukaryota; kingdom Viridiplantae; phylum Streptophyta; class Magnoliopsida; order Poales; family Poaceae; genus Triticum; species Triticum dicoccoides. Next base: position 11,501,518 of record NC_041393.1, read on the forward strand.
TCCCTAGCGCCTTGTCGGCAGGCCGATATCTTCCACAACGGGAAGCGCCGCCGAGCTCCCTTCAGCTTCTCCGCAAGCTCTCCAAGGCCCTTGGGCACGGAGTGGGCAGGCCATAAGGCTTGGGCAATACCCCGCATTGCCTTCTGAATTCGCTCGTGCAGTTGTAAGAGTTCAGGAAGAAGGTCACCCGTAGAACCGGGCATCTCCTCTGTAGGACGACCTGTGAGCATACCTACAGACATTACTCTATTAGTCGACTTCCTCGCCAAACTTTTTTTTCGAAGTTCGTTCAAGCACTTACTAAAAATGCCGCGTCGAAGCCGCTGATTCTCCTTCGTGAAGTCCGACAGCTGGCCACGAACATCTTTAAGTTCGACGTCCAGCTTGGTGTTGGCATCCTGAAGATCATTCTTCTCTCGCCTCACCTTTGTCAACGTACTCTCATCGGCCTTTAGCCGGCGTAAGAGTTGTTGCTTGTCCGGATCGAGTCCGGCGCCATCTGCAACATGATTTGTCAGATTTGCACCCACACTGCACAATACTAATCTTTCGAAGTGTATCTTACCTGAGGGGGTCTCTTTGGGCTCCCCTGCTGCGGCTAGTGCGGCCTCTAGCTGGGCCTTGCACTTATCCAGCTCCTGGGACAGTACGGTATTCTTCTCTGTAAGAACCTGCATATTAAATGATCCTTAAATTAGTTGCTCTAACTGTTTCAAGTCTCGGGGGCTACTGGTATATCTATATTTAACCAAAATTTTCTTACCTGTATGTCTTTTACAAACTGCTCCGTGGCTCTGGCTAAACCATTTTGAGCGGCACGGAGGTACGCATCTCCCGAATTAAAGGCATCTAAACCCTCTTGGGAGAAACAAGCGTCGCATAGAACTATCCGGCGACGCCTGTGGTTCATGGCACTTTCCACTTCAGAATTTGTGGCAGACAGCCTGTCCGCGTCCTCTGTCGGAGGAGCGTCCTGTGCGCGCCTTGTGCTCACCTCCGCTTCCTGGCCAGACGTTGGAGCCTGACTGGTGGAGGCGCGATTGGCAACCTCTCCGGATGTAGTCTGGCGAGGTCTCTTCGTTCTGAAGATAGCACGAACGTTAATATGCCCTGATAGAATAACACCAGGGAAACAGAGGGTGCGCTATACCTTTGCGCCGGCATCTCAGTCCGGACTGCATTCCTTTTTGTCCCACGGGGCCCTGCGGCCCCTCGTTGGCTAGCCGCCGCAGGTTCGGCCTCCGCCTCAGAAATCTCCCCTGCAAAACACGGTTGTCATCAGAAACACCGGAATACCTGAGAGTGGAATCTCTCTCAAGGGAATGAGACTCCTGTTTCTATCACCTGGGAGGCCGGGATTAACCCTGGGTAATCAGTCGTGATGGCTACCAAAGTATTGTCCTTGCTTAGCTGATGGAACACCCCGTCGATAAGCTCCACCGATATGTCTGTATCCTCTTTGGAGTCCAGATCGAGGGACCGTTCTGGGTCCTCGGGCTGTGGAGGGCGGCTGTTTATATCCTTTACCTCCTGTCGCAGTTCCTGCACTGAAGTCGTTAGACTACATATCTAACCGTGGGAGTATAAAACAAACGGGCAAGCACAATCGTTCACTTACCCAACTTGGAGGATCGTACATAGTAAATCCGGCCTGCGGGTTGACGCGGAGGAATTCCTCCTTTTCTCCCTTGTACAACAAGGATAAGATCTTTACTATAGCGGCAGCTGAGGCCGGCCCCTTGCGACCGTAACGGGTGGCATCATCCTCCCCGTTGAAATCCCACATGGGGTGGCCTCTATATTGAAGCGGCTGCACCCCATGCATAATGCATGCGGCCATGACTCCAATCATGGTTAGTCCAGAATGAGCCAACAGTCTTATCCGGCCCATCAGGTAAAGGACGTCTCTGTCGCTTTCTCTCTGAGAGCTCCGCGGACGCCAGCTCAAGCGTTTCTTCAATGGAGCACTGTTGAACTCAGGGAGACCGACCCGGATAGGGTCTGGTAGCGGGACGTCATCTATGTAAAACCATTCCGAACGCCAGTCCTCGGACGCCTTCTTTGGGGTTCCGGATAGGTATCCGGTCCCGGCGATGCGCCATACTTCCGCTCCGCCCACTTGGTATATAGACCCCTCTCAAGAATGGGGCACCAGGCATAATAACCTCTTCCACAGCGCGAAATGGGCCTCAACGCCTAAAAATAGCTCGCAAAGGGCGACGAAACCCGCAATATGTAATACGGAGGCAGGCGTGAGATTATGCAGCTGGAGGCCGTAGAACTCCAGAAGCCCGCGGAGAAATGGATGAATTGGAAACCCCAGTCCCCTTATTAGATAGGGGACGAGGCACACCCGCTCTCCTTTAGAAGGATTGGGGGTGCTCTCCGCTTGTTTTCCACCATTATAGGTGGCGAGACCGGCTCGGACCGGGACCATGTATGCCTGAGGGAGAAATCCCTTGGCCTGAAGCGACGCTAACTCGCTATGCGGGACGGTGCAACTCTCCCAGTCCCCGGGTTTGGGACCGGAGGGGCGAGGGGAGGAGCTGCGATGGCTGGTCATGTTGGAATGGAGCTTTGCTGGAAGCCCTCTGATGATAACTGCGGAGAGGAGAAGATGTGGTTTGGACCTAAATTCCCATCCCGTTAAGTAGGCGACTTGTTTATACGGCTAGGGGTGTGGATGTAAAAATGCCCTGGCTTTTCGCATTCGTTTGACACATGGAAGACGACCATTATTGGGCGTGGGAGCCGAGGAGCGCTAAATTACAAAAATCGGACATTATTCCTACAGGTACACCGGATTTGGAGAAGAACCCGCCTTGCAATGCCAAACAATCTACGCGCCGGACTCATCGTCATTGAAGCCTGGTTCGGGGGCTACTGAGGGAGTCCTGGATTAGGGGGTGTTCGGGTAGCCGGACTATACCTTCAGCCGGACTCTTGGACTATGAAGATACAAGATTGAAGACTTCGTACCGTGTCCGGATGGGACTTTCCTTGGCGTGGAAGGCAAGCTTGGCGATGCGGATATTCAAGATCTCCTACCATTCTAACCGACTCTGTGTAACCCTACCCCTAACCTGTGTCTATAAAAACTGGAGGGTTTAGTCCGTAGGCAATCAACTCCAGATACAACAATCATACCATAGGCTAGCTTCTAGGGTTTAGCCTCCTTGATCTCGTGGTAGATCTACTCTTGTACTACCCATATCATCAATATTAATCAAGCAGGACGTAGGGTTTTACCTCCATCAAGAGGGCCCGAACCTGGGTAAAACATCGTGTTCCCTGCCTCCTGTTACCATCCGGCCTAGACGCACAGTTTGGGACCCACTACCCCAGATCCGCCGGTTTTGACACCGACACCCCACATTTCGGACAAGCGCGTCCCAAAGCCATGGTTCCCTACTCCCATCCCATCTGCCCACCCATTCGTACAACAAGGCCGGCAAAACCCGTGAAGCCCCACACCCTCCTCCGTCCGCCACCTAGCCGGAGCCTCTTCCCCGACGACGTTTTCCACAGCAACACCTCGACGTCCCTCATCCACCATACCGGATGAGGATCCGTCGTCGATCTGGTCGTCCTGCCGGTTTAGCCACCCCGTCCTCCACCTCCAAGGAGCTGCCCCGACATTCCCCTCATCTTTCGCGCCACCTCCATTCCCACACCGCCATCTTCACCTACACCACCGAAAGAGCATCATCATCACCTTTTCCTCGGATGAATCTGCGGCCTAATCGGCTACACCAAAGAGGTAGTACATTAATTGCCGTATTTTCTTCTTGATTCGATCTCATGGTGCTGCCAGCGCTCGGTCCCGAGCCGACATGGCGCGGCTCCATCCATGGCGGCGTCGCCAGCCACTTCCTCCACGGCATCGCTCCCTCGGCGGCGACGTCCACATCAGTAGGAGTTGCTGCTGCATTAGCTCTCGCTCGTGCTGCTGCTCTGCTCTTTCTCTCGGTCCCCTGCCTGTTCTGCTCTTGCTCTTGCTTGCGCTGCTACTCTCGCTCTTGCTCTTGCTTGCGATGCTGATCTGATTTAGCTACACTTCAGTCGATTGAATCGACTTTTTGGTCAGTCGATTTTCAGGGGGTGGGGGGCTCGCCGGAGTTAAGGAAGAACCAGCTGCGGCGGGTGATGTCTACTACACATCCTTCTTCTTGTAGACGTTCTTGGGCCTCCAAGTGCAGAGGTTTGTAGGACTGTAGCAAATTTCCCTCAAGTGGATGACCTAAGGTTTATCAATCCATGGGAGGCGTACGATGAAGATGGTCTCTCCCAAGAAACCCTGCAACCAAATAACAAAGAGTCTCTTGTGTCCCCAACACTCCCAATACAATGGTAAATTGTATAGGTGCACTAGTTCGGCGAAGAGATGGTGATACAAGTGCAATATGGAAGGTAGATATAGGTTTTTGTAATATGAAATTATAAAAACAGCAAGGTAACTAATGATAAAAGTGAGCACAAATGGTATTGCAATGCGTTGAAACAAGGCCTAGGGTTCATACTTTCACTAGTGCAAGTTGTCTCAACAATAATAACATAATTGGATCACGTAACTATTCCTCAACATGCAACAAAGAGATTATGGTAGGGTACGAAACCACCTCAAAGTTATCCTTTCTGATCGATCTATTCAAGAGTCCATAGTAAAATAACACGAAGCTATTCTTTCCATTCAATCTATCCTAGAGTTCGTACTAGAATAACACCTTAAGTCACAAATCAACCAAAACCCTAATGTCACCTGGATACTGCAATGTCACCTCAAATATCCGTGGGTATGATTACATGGTATGCATCACACAATCTCAGATTCATCAATTCAACCAACACAAAGTACTTCAAAGAGGGCCCCAAAGTTTCTACTGGAGAGTTAAGACGAAAACGCGTGCCAACCCCTTTGTATAGGTTCATGGGTGGAACCCGCAAGTTGATCACCAAAACATACATCAAGTGAATCAATAGAATACCGCATTGTCACCACGGGTATCCCACGCAAGACATACATCAAGTGTTCTCAAATCCTTAAAGACTCAATCTGTCGGTGGGAACGACACCTATGGGATCACAAGAATCCCTACTATGGTTAGCGAGGCGCGGGGTCGTGAGAAGAGTAGATCAAACAGATAGCACACGGTTCGTTTATCCAGGTTCGGGCCGCGAGGATGCGTAAAACCCTACTCCTGCTTTGGTGGATTGTATATCTGTGTTCTTGAGCTAGCTATGGGGCGTGAGGAGCTTCAAAAAAGCCGAATCCTTCCTCTGGTCACCTCGGGCCTCCTTTTATAGAAAAAGGGGTTGCCGTAGTGGCACACAGGAGGTGGAAAGGGTACGGTGATGCGAGGTTATCCCTCGCATTACATGACAAGGCGCATTTAATGCGCCTTGCTTAGGTGTCCTTGCTTTATCGGGGATGGGGGAGAGATCTGTCTTGTCTGTCGCCGCTCCTTCTTGTGTCGACACGCGCCCTGGCCAGCGACTCCTGCGATGCCACGTAGGTAGGCAGGCAGCTGAGGTGGCACAATGGTGGGACTTCACGAAGATCTGCATGCCGCCACGCGGGTGCCTGCCCAGCTGGTTGGGTTGGCAGCTACATGCATGCGGTGGTGGAGGTTTAGCCAGCGTGGGCCTGATGGTGGCCCTTTGGGTGTCCTCGGCAACGGCCTTGCCATGGCCCCGGCAAGGGTCTTGCCGAGGCACCTGCTGTCATCCCCGGCAAGGCGCTTGCCGGGGGCCTTGTGGTCTTCCTCGGCTGGGATCTCGCCAAGGGTTGTCATCTCCTTAGTGCGTATCTGATCTTGAATGTCTTCACAAAGATCTGCATGCCGCCACGGGGATGTCTCCCGAATCCTTGCCCTTTGGGGGCAGTGGACTCAAGGGTGATTTGCTCCGTAGGCGCGGGACGAGTCGCTGCGGCAAGGGTCTTGCCAGGGCTGCTAGAACTGTCTCCCGGCAAGGATCTTCCCGGGGGAGTCCGCTTCGTCCCCTTTGCTCTTCGTTGTCTTGGCCTTGGCATCATTCTAGTTCTCTTGAGCTTCGGTCTTACCCTGGCTCACCTCCCTTGCCTTGCTTCGTGTGGTGGTGCCCATGGCTCAGACTGCCCGTGCACAGTTATAGGGGTACAAAAAGCATACCCCTCTTTTTGTACACTGACAGGAGCCCTCGGGCCTGGGCCACACATAAGCGCAACGCGTTGTTGGGCTAGGCCCAAAAACGGTGCGCGAGCAGGCGGGATGGTTTTTACCGCGGTAAGATTCTTCGCGCAATGCGCTTCCCACGATTCCCGCGCGTGGCGCAGCGTGGGGAGGTGAGTGTGACGTGGGCAGCATGCGTGGGGTTGGTTCCCACGGGCATGCGTCACACCACAGTTAATGTGAAAGGAGGTAGCCCGTGTTTTCCCCCATAACAAAGGAATAACCGTGGGCGCGGTGCTCACTTTCTCCTCTTTCCTCGTGCCTTTTCCAATCTCAGAGCCGCCGGTTCCTCTCTTCCTTCCTTCCTAAGCTTCCATCGTCGCCCTCCGTCGTTGCTTCGCCATCCCCCTTCCTCAGCCCTCTAAACTTCTTGAACGCCATGGTGCCCAAATCCGTCAAGGGCAAGGGGGTGGCTAAGGGCGCTGGGACTGTGGAGCCGCCGGAGAGCACGCTGTCGGGGGACCGGATGAAGTCCGCCTTTTTCTTCCCCTCGACAGTTGATGTTAATGAGCTCTGGGCCTCCTTCAGGATCTTATGGGGAGTGAAGACGGGGGGAGAGAATTCGGGACCCCCGGCGACGCGCGTCATTCCGTCTCTGTTTTTCCCTTATTCTTTTTCTTGGCTTCAATGCTCCCATTACTACCCAGGCCCTCCTTCAATTGGTATGGAGGACGTGGATACTGTTGTTGGGGATATTGCTAAGGACTACGCGGCGGAGGCCGACAGGATTGCCGCCGAGGAGGCCGCCAGGGTTGCTGATGAGGTCGCCGCTAATGAGGCCGCCAAGGATGCTGCCGAAGACACCGCTGTGAGGGCCGCCAAGGCGACCGGCGAGGCTTCTGCCGAGGGAGCCAACGGTGGGTCTACTGGGGAAGCCGGCAAGGCCACTGCCGAGGAAGAGGTGGTTGATGATCCGCCTCCCTCCTCCTCAACCTCGGGCCCCAGCAGATATCTGAAGGTGGGCGACGATCTTTTCGTCTATCTCCCAGGGGCGTCAAGTTCCCGAGCGCCCGCCGAAGGGGAAGTCTTTGACGGCAAGGTGCTTGCCGCCACCGGGCTTGAGGTTGTCGATGAGCCGGGCGTTGGCGGTGATGGTTCTCTAGAAGAGCAGCTTTTCCGCGCTATGGGGGCCAACTTCCGAAAACTCCAGGCGCTCTACCGTGTCCGTTTGGACAAGGTTAAGTCCAAGACGAAAACGGTGGACCAGGCGGAGGTGGATTTCAAGGCGTGCGTTGCTAAGACGCAGACCTGGTTCCACCAGACTCGCGAGGAGCAGAGGGCCTTTCAGGAGGAATTGGCCAAGCACAATGTTGAGCTCACCATGAAGATGGCTGACATCGAGAAGGCCCAGGAAAAGGCGGCGAACTTGGCTGCCGCGGCCGAGGCCGTCCGGAACCAGCATCAAGCCGCACTGGATTCCAGGAAGATGACCTCACCGTGCGTGAGGGAAAGCTTGCCGCAGCGCTCCATGGCAAGGATGAGGAGCTCGAGGCCCTTGTTGCGCGGCGAACTCGCGAGCTGGAGCAGAGGCACATGGAGGCACTCGATGCCCAGGCCCTGGCCCATGCCGACAAAGTAAGGGAGTTGGAGGTGGAGCGGGATGAGCTGAAGGAGTAGGCCCTCAAGCTGTCCAACGAGAAGAACACGATCAACAGCGCCTTGGTAGAGGCGCAAGGAGTGGTCATCAGCAGGGCTGGGGAGCTCTCCGAAGCGCAAAACTCCATTAGAGATCTCAAGCTGAAGCTGGAGAATCTCGAGAAGATGTTGTCGGAGAGCATGGCTCGGGAGGAGACCTTGACCAGGAGCATGGAGGAGGAGAAGCAGCTGCAGGCAAACGGGGCCGCCTCCCACCAGGAATATGTGGCGGGCGAGAACAGATGGATCAGCCGTCTGGAGGAAATCGCCGGCAGGGTCACCTCGCAGTTGACCACCATGGGGATGCCAAACGTGAGGTCTGCCCCTGAGCGCAGCGGGACCGTCAACGCCAAGCTGACCCAGTTCTTCGAGGGAGTCCTTGGAGCCTTGGCTTATCTTCACTCCAGCAGAGCGGCCACATTGGCCGGGGAAGCCCGGCGACTTTGTCGGGGGGTCATGACCAAGGTCCTCACCAAGATGGTGTACTGGAATCCCGACCTCGACTTCGACACCGCGAGGGATAGCTTGCCGGATTGTACTGACCTCACAGTGATCAAGGAGCGCATCAACCCCGTCATCGGCAGCATCGACGAAATCAAGAGGGTGGAAGCCCAGCGCCAGGATTAGGCATCCCGTTCTTCACCGCCGCTGCAGGTTCACGACCAAGAAAAATTTCATCTTTAGTTAGAACCGCAGCAATGATGTGATGTAATATAACTTTTCAGTACTCTTAATTTCGTGCATGTTATTTCCCCGTTCAATTCCTCTTTGCATGTGCGCCCTAAGTCGATTGGGTAGGCTCGCCGGCGCGGAAGCCCCTAGAGGCGTTTTGGGGACAGATCCCCATGGGCCTGCTGGGTATGCGTGCTGCCGGACGAGCCAACTTTCCGTTCTGAACACGGCTGCTCGAACTGTCGAGCTTGACTCGAGTCAGAATCGAGAGTGTTGTTGATCGCGGAAGGCTACTCTGCCATTCTTGACGCAGCCGCTTGAGCTGTTGAGCAGACTCGAAACAGGGCAAGGGCGTTGCCGATCGTGGGAGAGCCCCCTGACGTGCAGGCTTCTCATACAAAGGCGTGACATCTCCGGGGGGGGGATAACATCATATAAGAAGGATAGAACAAATAAGGGTTCAGTGCAACTTAGCTTCTGTTTGCAATCGCTCGAGTGCCGATCTTCTGGCCTCCTTTCTTCTCCAAGGGTCACGAAGATTAAGGAGTGTCGGGCTAACTGCTAAAGCCGATTCTCCCAACTGCGTCCCCTACCTGGCGCGCCAGAGATGTCGGTGGGAACGATACCTATGGGATCACAAGAATCCCTACTGTGGTTAGCGGGGCGCGGGGTCGTGAGATGAGCAGATCAAACAGATAGCACACGGTTCGTTTATCCAAGTTCGGGCCGCGAGGATGCGTAAAGCCCTACTCCTGCTTTGGTGGATTGTATATCTGTGTTCTTGAGCTAGCTATGGGGCGTGAGGAGCTCCAAAAAAGACGAATCCTTCCTTTGGTCGCCTCGGGCCTCCTTTTATAGAAAAAGGGGTTGCCACAGTGGCACACAGGAGGTGGAAAGGGTACAATGATGCGAGGTTATCCCTCGCATTACATGACAAGGCGCATTTAATGCGTCTTGCTTAGGTGTCCTCGCTTTATCGGGGACGGGGGAGAGATCTGTGTCGTCCGTCACCGCTCCTTCTTTTGTCGACACGTGCCCTAGCCAACGACGCCTGCGATGCCATGTAGGTAGGCAGGCAGCTGAGGTGGCGCAATGGTGGGTCTTCATGAAGATCTGCATGCCGCCACGCCGGTGCCTGCCCAGCTGGTTGGGTCGGCAGCTGCATGCATGCGGTGGTGGAGGTTTAGTCGACGTGGGCCTGATGGTGGCCCTGCGGGTGTCCTCGGCAAGGGCCTTGCCGAGGCGCCTACTGTCATCCCCGGCAAGGCACTTGCCGGGGGCCTTGTAGTCTTCCTTGGCTGGGATCCCGCCAAGGGATGTCATCTCCTTAGTGCGTATCTAATCTTGAATGTCTTCACAAAGATCTGCATGCCGCTACGGGGATGTCTCCCGAATCCTTTCCCTTTGGGGGCAGTGGACTCAAGGGTGATTTGCTCCGTAGGCGCGGGACGAGTCGCCGCGGCAAGGGTCTTGCCGGGGCTGCTAGAACTGTCTACCGGCAAGGATCTTGCTAGGGGAGTAAGCTTCGTCCCCTTTGCTCTTCGTGGTCTTGGCCTTGGCGTCGTTCTAGTTCTCTTGAGCTTCGGTCTTACCCTGGCTCACCTCCCTTGCCTTGCTTGGTGTGGTGGTGCCCGTTGCTCAGACTGCCCGTGCACAGTTATAGGGGTACATAAAGTGTACCCCTCTTTTTGTACACCGACACAATCCGATAAGATAACTTCCAAGCGAAAACTCAATCCATTACAAGAGAGTAGAGGGGGAGAAACATCCTAAGATCCAACTATAATAGCAAAGCTCACGATACATCAAGATCGTACCACCTCAAGAACACGAGAGAGAGAGAGAGAGATCAAGCACATAGCTACTGGTACATAACCTCAGCCCCGAAGGAGAACTACTCCATCCTCATCCTGGAGAGCATCGGGATGATGAAGATGGCCACCGGAGAGGGATTGCCCCCTCCGGTAGGGTGCCGGAACGGGTCTAGATTGGTTTTTGGTGGCTACGGAGGCTTCTGGCGGCGGAAATCCTAATCTATTGTACTCCCTAGAGTTTTAGGGTATATGGATATATATAGGAGAAGAAGTACGTCGGTGGATCTCCGGCTGTCCACGAGGTAGGGGGGCGCCCAGGGGGTGGGCGCGCCCCCCACCCTCGTGGGCAGCCCGGGACTCTTCCGGTCCATCTCTGATACTCTGTGGGCTTGTTCTGGTCCAAAAATAAGTTCCGTGTAGTTTCAGGTCAATTGGACTCCGTTTGATTTTCCTTTTCTGCGATACTCTAAAACATGCGAAAAACAGAAACTGGCACTGGGCTCTAGGTTAATAGGTTAGTCCCAAAAATCATATAAATTAGCATGTAAATGCATATAAAACATCAAGGTTGATAATATAATAGCATGGAACAATCAAAAATTATAGATACCCCACTATCTATCTTAGGGTTCGGGGTGCGGGCGGTGGTCACCGGCGATGGCGGGGCGGTGGCATGGGAATCGCCAGAGAAAAAGCTCGGCACGGGGGGCCTAGAGGGATGGCCGGGGCGGAGGCGAACCGGCGGTGGGGAGTGTTTTCGAGGCGGGCGGGGCGGCACACCGCCGGCCGCGGGCGGCGGGGGGCGGCTATTTAGCTGGTGGTGGCTGGCGGCTTAGGGGGGTGGAGGTTGAAGATGAACTGCAGGCCCTTGATTTTGTGTCCAACGGATGCAAAATCGACTAACCAAAGATGAAAAAGTCAGTGAACTGACATGTAGCCTCACCTCTAGTGCGTTCAGTTTCAATAGTAAAATTCAGTTTCGACAGCAAAATTCAGTTTCGACAGTTAAGTTCAGTAGACAGTTAAGTTCAGAGATGAGCGGCTGATGTATACATCTAGCACTTTGTGGTTATGTATTTTACATCATCTATTAGAGATGCTACTAGAATTCCACTCAGGTTAACATTGTCTCTCTTGTCCTGCTTCAGCCTCGGCGTCATACAACTCACTAGAGCTGCTCCAACGACGAAACCCTCCATCACAGCGGAGTAGTACCTCAGGCTCCATCTCTAGACACCTAAGATCCTCTTCCCCTCCTCCGACAGCCAAGTCAGCCGAAGCATCCTCACCGGCCAACCCAATCACGCTGAGATCGACATGGCTTCGCCAAAGAGGTTGTACAGTTCTTGTGGTTTGACTTAATCCCACCATGCTTCTTTGCATCCTGTGATCTTCCAATTCTTGTGAACCAAACACCCAGATTGGCAGGAATCCTGTGTTTTCAAATTCTCTCTTTTGCACGTGCATTCCTATCCTATTCCTATCTATTTCCTATCCCTGCATTGTTAGAATCCTAAAATTCAAACTTCTGTTAAAGATATGTGTCAAAGAAAACCTTGTGTGGTTTTTCCTGCTCCTGCGGTGCTGTGTTCCACCCCAGCTCAGCTGCGCCAACGACGGAAGGGTTCACAACAGCAGGGATCCGCTCTCTAGACTATCTTTCGCCGCCTCAGATCTTCTTCCCCGCCGACGGCTGCCACGACAACTGCATTACCATCATCAACTGAACATATGACCTTTCAGACTACATGGGTCCGCAAGAGAGGTCGCACACTTCCGTGTCTACTAACGTTATGCATCGGTTAATATGATGACATGCTACTCTATCGTCGTGTTCACCTATTAGACTCCGACTCAGGTCTAAAGTTATGCCGAAACTTGAGTTTTTAAATGGTTGTGGGGTACATATTGCGGCAGTAATCAGTACTATCTATCTACTATCTGGTTAATCTCGAGTGTCTACTATGATTTTCATGTTGGGTGCAAACAAACATTAAAGGAGCCATTATCTGTATTTTTTAACTAAAGCTATTATCTGCCTGCTATCATTTGTTTTGGGTCTATCCACAGTTTGCTACCATCACTCTCATGCACTACTTACATAATCTCACTATGTTTTATTCCTGTGCATGTCAGTTATTGTACCCAATGGAATTGGACATGTAGAGCAAAAGAGATGAGCCTTGCGTGGCAATAAAATTTCATGCAGACATCACTCCACGGTGGGTGCAAAGGCAGCCCCCCTCCACCCATTTTGGCTCGTAATCAAGAGGAAGATAACTGTTTCGAGGGGGATTCAGAGGCATAAGACCACTCCTATTTACCCCATGATGTCTTCGCTCTAACTTGGCATGCTCATGTTGGTAATATCTTGCATATGCTGCCTTGCATTGCTTACTATATACATTAAAGATGTCATCTGCTTAGTTTAGACATGTTGTATCATATATTTCAATCATGCAGTGCCATCTTGTTTAGCCAGGCATCATATATGTGAATTTTGCAATGCCACCCTGGTTAGCCAATCATCTTATATGTGAATTATATCATGACATCATTTTTTCTATTACGTGTTAAATTTGTCAACAATTTTAGTACATTCAATTACTCTTCATGTGCATCAGCCATTCGACACGGTCATGGAAAAATCTAGAGTGGAAACAAGGTCTTCAGAGCAGATAATGCTATCCGATGAAGCACATGTCTTGGTGGTTACAGATAGCTCCTCAGAGGAGGATTCAGAGAGAGATGACCAGTCCTATTTCCTCCCCGAGGTGCATGCTCTAACTTGGCAGGGTTATGATGCTCATATCGTTTGTATGGTATCTTGTATTGTTATATCATTTCCTTAGTTTAGACATGCTTTGTGTGAATGCCACCTGTTTAGTGTCTAATTACCATATATGTGAATTATGCAATTCCATCTTGTTGCAAGACATTGTATATGTGAATTATGCAATGCTATCTTGTTACAAGGCATTATATATGCGAATTATGCAATGCCATGCTGTTTAGCCAAGCACCGTATATGTGAATTATATCATGTTGTCCTTTTTTGTATTTCTCATTGGTTTTGTCGACAATGTTTGTATATTCAACTGCTCTTCCCATGCATCAGCCATTTGAATTGGTGATGGAGAAATCTGGAGTGAAAACAAGGTCTTGAGAGTAGACAATGCTACTTGGTGAAGCAGATATCTTGCTGGTTATAGATAGCTCTTCAGAGGAGGATTCAGAGGCAGATGACCAATCCTATTATCCCCCTAAGGTGTATGTTCAAACTTGGCAGGGTTATATTACTCATATCATGCATATGTTGTATTGCAATGCTTATGTTTACATCATATAAACGATATTGAATGACATCTCCTTAGTTGACTCATCATATATCGGATGGCCCTCTGCTCACTTCCTTAGTATATAAATCATATATTTGAATTATATCATGCCATGATGTTTACATAGACATCATGTATCTAAATTATGGCATGCCAACCCATTTTATAAAGACATAATATAGTTATAGCATCTCATCCTGTTCACATAGTCATCATATTTTGAATTATGACATTCTATCCATGAATTATATCATGCCATCATATTTCCATCGACGACATGTTTGTGATTTATGGCATGCCAACCACTTTAATAGATACATCATATAGTTATATCATGTCATCCTATTTACATAGTCATCATATTTTGAAGTATGTCATTCTATCCTGTTTAGTTAGCCATCATACATGTGAAATTGTATCATGCTATCCTGTTTAATTAGCCATCATATATGTGCAATTATGTCCTACTATTTTGTTTGGCTAGACAACATAAATGTGAATTATTTCATGCCATGTTTTCTTCCCTACTATCCATTGCACCTGTCAATCTTATAATGTCTTTACATTCAATTACTTTTCTTGTTTATCAGCCATTTCAATTGGAGGGGGTGATGGCAGTATCTGTGGGAGTAAAAACACGGTCTTACGAAAAGATCGTTGTCGGTGTCAAAACCGGCGGATCTCGGGTAGGGGGTCCCGAACTGTGCGTCTAGGCCGGATGGTAACAGGAGGCAGGAGACACGATGTTTTACCGAGGTTTAGGCCGTCTTGATGGAGGTAAAACCCTATGTCCTGCTTGATTAATATTGAAGATATGTGTAGTACAAGAGTAGATCTACCACGAGATCAGAGAGGCTAAACCTAGAAGCTAGCCTATGGTATGATTGTATGTTGTGATTGTTATCCTATGGACAAAAACCCTTCGGTTTATATAGACACCGGAGAGGGTTAGGGTTACACAAGGTCGGTTACAAAGGAGGAGATATCCATGTACGTATTGCCTAGCTTGCCTTCCACGCCAATCCGGCCAATGGAGATAGTCCGGCTGTCTGCAGACCCCCTAATCCACGACTCCCATAGTAGCCCCTGAACCAGGCTTCAATGACGACGAGTCCGGCGCACAGCATTGCAAGGCGGGTTCCTTCTCCGAATACATGGCAGAAGAAGCTGAATACGAGGATAGTGTCCGACCCTGCAAAATAAATTCCACATTCCACCGCAGAGAGAATAACGTCTTCGCAGATCTAATTTGGTGGCTTGTTTTGGCAGCATGACGTTACGTCATGGCATGGTGAGTATTCGAACCGTTTCTTTTAACTAGCTCCACACATAACGCGAGGCTGTTTTGTGACACGTCTTGCCGAAGCGGAGATCGTGCTACCCCAATTACGGGATTCTCATTAATGTGGTCGTGGGTAACCCAACCGTGTCTAGGACTCCTAGATTATAGGCAAGTCCTAAACGGCTACGGAGAGGACGCTTGATATTCACCCTCTTTATAAAGGGACGAAGTTTTTTGCTTTTTCTCTCTCGTGCTCAATCGAACCCTTCCTCCGCCTCGAGTTCTAACACCCAAAGCCTAGGTTAGGTGCTCCGGATCTTCAATCATGTCCAGATCCAGCTTTCAAGGCCGATGGATGCCCTCCTCCGTGACGGAAGAGGACATTAAGAAGTTGAGGGAGGTCAGATACCTGACCGCCAAGGTTTCGCATCGGCTGCCTGCTCGAGGGCAGGCCGTCCCTACTCCCGAACCCAACGAGAATGTTGTGTTCGTCTCTCACTTCCTTCGAGGTCTAGGCCTCACTCTGGATCCTTTCGTCAGGGGTTTGATGTTCTATTACGGGCTAGATTTTCACGATCCAGCTCCGGACTCCCTTCTCCATATCTCGATGTTTATTGTCGTGTGTGAGGCCTTCCTCCGCGTTACCCCTCACTTCGGCCTGTGGCTCAAGACCTTTGAAGTAAAGCCAAAGGTGATCGAAGGGCAACAGGCAACGTGCGGATGTGCATTAATAGGAAAGATGGCAGGAGCTCCATTGCCGGAAGGTTCCTTTCCAGTGGTGTCCAAATTATGGCAACGGGAGTGGTTTTACGTCACGGCTCCCCAAAGTGCCAAGCGGGCGGCTTCCCCCGCTTTCCGCTCGGGCCCCCCACCACAACTGATGTCATGGGTTAGCAGAGGCCTGAGCTGGGGTCCATCCAAGGACGTTCCTATACTTCAAAGTCGCATTCGAGATCTAGCCTTGCCGGTTCGGCAAGTCTAGCCTTGCAGATGCCGGCTCCTTCGCTTGTGGGAGTTCAACCCAGAGGGACCGCATGCCATTCAAAGTTTCCTCAGCCTGACGCACGAGGAGATGTACAAGTCATTCTTCGGATCTCAAGTGGAGTGTCCGGATATTACCGAGGACGTGGGCCTGAGCAGTAACCGCGCCGCCGAACAAGTAAGAAATCCTCTGGCCGAGCACACTGTCTTTTATTCGTAGTTGTTTCTGAGAGTTAGCTTTCTAACCAGGACTGGCTAACGAAGGCGAAGATGATTCGGTGTTTGGCCCCGCTCCCTGAGGGTTTGGAAAATCCGGTATTGGAAAAGATGTTCAAGGTCGCACCTTGCCGGAGCCCTCGGAGGAAGATACCGGGGGGGATAATACGGGCATACGCGGGCCCCTGTCACTGCTTGTTCCAACCGAGGGAATGAGCCTCTCCATGAGGGAGGACCACCGGGGGAGGAAAAGGACTGCTTCCGAGGATCCGGAAGCCGAAGCTTCCAAACGGGAGAAGAAATCTCCCACAGAGGGTCCCGCCTTGGGCGGTGCTCCTGCCGCACACAGTCCGTGGGGGGATCTACCCTCCAATGAGTCGTAAGTGATACCAAAATACTTTAATGTATACTATCTTTCTTCTAAGGAAATAACCACCGCATATATCTTGCAGTTCGGGCCTTTGCCCCTCCCAGACGAGCTCGTCTTTGGGGGATCTTCTTCCAGAGATGATGGAGAGCGAAACCCCTCCCCCGGACTCCTCCGATCCAGAAGCGGGCGACCCCGAAGTGTCGTCACGGAGGGCCTCTCCGAATCCGGTGAGGCCAGAAGATAATCCCATAGACCCCTGAAGTCCCCAGCGTCCGGCTCCCGAGGAGAGCAGACAAAAGAGTCCGGCACCGTCTGGTGTGCGGTCAGACGTTCTAAGGGAGTTGGTGGGGCGAGCGGCCATCTCAGAAGAACACCGTGTGCTGATGGGTACGGTGATGGAGAGAATTTCGTCCGCCGAAAGTGGATTACATGAAGCCTTTATGAGTCTACTGACAGGCTTTGAGGTACGTAAGATAATATATGATAGTACTGCACATGTTAGGTGTGCCCTGTGTAGATAGTAGCCCTTGAGACTCTGGTTGCCGTCGAGAACAGCGGCGGACAGAGGATCATATTCTCAGGCAATAACCATACTACCCTGACGTGCAGGTGGTGGAGGCTCCGGTGGCTAGCCAGACTAGTGAGTTTGCCAAATTAAAACAGCAACTAAATGCGGCAGACGCCGACCTCGAGCTTGTTAACAAGAGGCTTGACAAGGCACAGGGTAAGTGTTATTATCTGGTGAACGCCACATAGTAAGAGCAGAATAATGCCAGTATCTTTAATATGTTGTGACTGCAGATGGAGCTGCCTCCGTGGAAGCCTTGCGGGCAGAACTTGCCCGAACCAAGGAACCAGCAAGGATTAGTAATGCTGCTGCTTTGAAGGCGGCTGAAGAGTTGAAGGCCGAGAAGACCGCACATTGCGTGAGCCAAGAGAATATGGCCAAGATGGCCGTGGAATTAAAAGACACTGCCTACCGTTGCCGGGTCCTTGAAAAGGAAAACCAAGCAAAGGAAGCGGACCTTGAGAAGGCCACGGTGGCAGAGAAGGACACCCGTTCTGCTATGAGAGCAAAGAAGAAGGAGCTGCGGGAAGCCAGGGATATTGCGGCTGGGAAACCCTTCATGTTGCGGAGGAAGTTCGGAGATCCACGGTATGCCCCTCTGGATCGGCTGTGGAGTTCGGCAGATGCGTATATGGATTTGGCGGCGAGTGCTGCCGATGCTGCCAAATACTTCCAAGGACAGACAGATCGTGAAGTGGACAAGCTATTCTGGTCACAGTTCAATGTTCCAGAGCGTCCGCTTTCATTGACTAACAAGCTAGCCGAATGGGCCGAACTGAATAGGTTGTCCGGACTCGCCATGAGGGCTGTTGTGGATCAGCTATGGCCGGAGAAGCAAAAGCCGGATAGCTATTTCAGCTTAGTGCAGCAGTTCCTTGGTGCGGTGCCGCGCATTAATGCGATGAAGAGGTCGGCGTGCATAGAAGGCTCGCGGATGGCCCTTGCCCATGTTAAAGCATACTGGGTGGAGATGGACGCTTCCGTAGTCGCAGCACAGGGTTCGGCCATAGGCCGAGTGGCAGCCGAGCATTATTTAGAGGAGGTTCTCGAGGGTGCTCGTTTGATAGAGGCCCCGTTCTCGAAGAATATTATGTTTGACTGATATGTATTCTCACTGTAAACACAATGCTTTTATGAAGTTTTTATAAGGCTAGGTTTATACTTTTGCCTGAAAGTAGTATGATGCCTCCTGTGCGGCCGTTTATGTATACATGTGTATAACCTGAAAGATTGCAGCCATCGGCTTCAACCCCCACGCATATAATGCGGAGGTGCTCGCAAAAATGCGTGTTCACACTTAACCCAACGTCTTGGTGGAATAAGGAAATATTTCTCAATTATGGAGGTGACAAAAAGGTTCGTCGTAAAAAGTTACGTCGATGCAAGTTTTGACACAGATCTGGATGACTCTAAGTCTCGATCTAGATACATATTGAAAGTGGGAGCAATAAGCTAGAGTAGCCCCGTGCAGAGCATTGTTGACATAGAAATTCGCAAAATACTTACGGATCTGAATGTGACAGACCCGTTGACTAAAATTATCTCACAAGCAAAACATGATCACACCTTAGTACTCTTTGGGTGTTAATCACATAGCAATGTGAACTAGATTACTGACTCTAGTAAACCCTTTGGGTGTTGATCACATATCGATGTGAACTATGGGTGTTGATCACATGGTGATGTGAACTTTTGCTGTTAAATCACATGGCAATGTGAACTAGATTATTGACTCTAGTGCAATTGGGATACTGAAGGAAATATGCCCTAGAGGCAATAATAAAGTTATTATTTATTTCCTTATATCATGATGAATGTTTATTATTCATGCTAGAATTGTATTAACCGAAAACATAATACTTGTGCGAATACATAGACAAACAAAGTGTCACTAGTATGCCTCAACTTGACTAGCTCGTTAATCAAAGATGGTTATGTTTCCTAACCATGAACAATGAGTTGTTATTTGATTAACGGGATCACATCATTAAGTGAATGATCTGATTGACATGACCCATTCCATTAGCTTAGCACCCGATCGTTTAGTATGTTGCTATTACTTTCTTCATGACTTATACATGTTCCTATAACTATGACATTATGCAACTCCCGTTTACCGGAGGAACACTTTGGGTACTACCAAACGTCACAACGTAACTGGGTGATTATAAAGGAATACTACAGGTGTCTCCAAAGGTACATGTTGGGTTGGTGTATTTCGAGATTAGGTTTTGTCACTCCGATTGTCGGAGAGGTATCTCTGGGCTCTCTCGGTAATGCACATCACTTAAGCCTTTCAAGCATTGCAACTAATAAGTTCGTTGCGGGATGATGTATTACAGAACGAGTAAAGAGACTTGCCGGCAACGAGATTGAACTAGGTATTGGAATACCGATGATCGAATCTCGGGCAAGTAACATACCGATGACAAAGGGAACGTCGTATGTTGTTATGCTGTCTGACCGATAAAGATCTTCGTAGAATATGTAGGAGCCAATATGGGCATCCAGGTCCCGCTATTGGTTATTGACCGGAGACGTGTCTCGGTCATGTCTACATTGTTTTCGAACCGTAGGGTCCGCACGCTTAAAGTTACGATGACAATTATTATGAGTTTATGAATTTTGATGTACCGAAGTTAGTTCAGAGTCCCGGATGTGATCACGGATATGACGAGGAGTCTCGGAATGGTCGAGACATAAAGATTGATATATTGGATGACTATATTCGGACACCGGAAGGGTTCCGGAGAAGTTTCGGATAAAACCGGAGTACCGGAGGGGTTACCGGAACCCCCCGGGGGTTAATGGGCCTTATGGGCCTAATGTGGAGAAGAGAAAGGGGCTGCCAGGGCAGGCCGCGCGCCCCCTCTCCCCCTAGTCCGAATTGGACAAGGAGGGAGGGGCGGCGCCCCCCCTTTCCTATTCTCCCTCCACCTCTCCTAGTTGGACAAGGAACGGGGAGGGGAGTCCTACTCCTGGTAGGAGTAGGACTCCTCCTGCGCCCTCCTCTAGGCCGGCGCACCACCCCCCCTTGGATCCTTTATATACGGAGGCAAGGGGCACCCTAGGACACACAAGTTGATCCTCGTGATCGTTCCTTAGCCGTGTGAAGTGCCCCTTCATCGTTATATCAGGCAAGCAAACCCCCCTTGAGCATTTCGATAAATCCCACTCTCTCGCTCCTACTCCTTATACTGCATTAGGACAACGACGATTCAACTGCTACTTTTCTGCTGCGGTAGTTGAACCCATTCCTCTGCATGACCTGTCATTGCCACAGTAAATAGTTGGAACCCTCTAGCATGAGTAGGAGTTGCTTGAGCCTTGATGTGCCTACTCATCCATGCTTGTTTTCCTTATGCCAACTATGCTTAGAGTTGTGTCAGGTCTGATTCATCGGGAATGAATAGGAATGAATAGAAGTGGTGATTCATCGGGAAAGCACCAATGTCGGTGTCAAAACCGGCGGATCTCGGGTAGGGGGGCCCGAACTGTGCGTCTAGGCCGGATGGTAACAGGAGGCAGGGGACACGATGTTTTACCCAGGTTCGGGCCCTCTTGATGGAGGTAAAACCCTACGTCCTGCTTGATTAATAATGAAGATATGTGTAGTACAAGAGTAGATCTACCACGAGATCAGAGAGGCTAAACCCTAGAAGCTAGCCTATGGTATGATTGTATGTTGTGATTATTGTCCTACGGACTAAAACCCTTTGGTTTATATAGACACCGGAGAGGGTTAGGGTTACACAAGGTCGGTTACAAAGGAGGAGATATCCATATACGTATTGCCTAGCTTGCCTTCCATGCCAAGTAGAGTCCCATCTGGACACGAGACGAAGTCTTCAATCTTGTATCTTCATAGTCTAACAATCCGGCCAATGGAGATAGTCCGGCTGTCCGGAGACCCCCTAATCCAGGAGTCCCACAATCGTGCTACCTGTCGATGGAGATAGAACCACAGTTGTACTTGCCCAAGAACCAGCCCCACCACACATAACCCAGACTCACACAGATTGTACCCCTACCCAGTTGGAGAGAGAGCCAGCTACACCCCTTCTAACCCCAACCCGAGAAGATAGTAACCCAGTTCGTGTTGACACAACACCATCTCCACCATAGAGCACCTAAACACGAGCCCCTAGTAAGGCAACTGTAGTGCCCAAAGCACGAGGACCACCACTCCGAACCCCAAGTCAACGCTTAAAGCAGAAGAAAAATTGTTCTCAGGTAAGTTTCCGTAGCTATGGTTCATACTATATTGCTCTTGCATCACTGTATTTACTCATACCAACTAATTTCAAATTTTAAGGATGCAACTGAAACTCCAATTGCGCAACAGGTATGTTTTAAACATGTTTATTTAACGATTTTCCTGTTGTAACTTTCTCTATGTTGATTTTAGTTTCAATTGAATAAACAGTTATATTCTCATGCCATGCACCTTACAAGTGTTGTTATTGCCATGTAGTTTCTCACACTTATATTCTGTCTAAGCTGCTTTGTCTTAAATAGATATGATTCGAACTGTATCTATCTTGATTTGGCAACATAAACTAGAATGATATAGACCATACAGTGACCATACTACATAGATATATGTTTGTTTCATGTTGTTATCCTATCCACCTTACTACTGAACTGGTTTACGAAAATGAGTTTCATATACTACAGTGTAAACCTGTGATGTGTTTGTTTGTTTCTCTTTTAGAATGCGGACATAATATTGGAGAAGAGTACCCTGTTATGCAATGGTACAGGAAGTAATGCAGTTAAGGTTCAAGATAGTGAGACATCCTTGTTGGTCTCCAAGAAAGCTTATAAAAACTATATTGAAGACACTGAGACAACCCCAAAGTCATGTATTAATGTAGTGTTCGAGTTACTGGCTACTACTGCTGGCACCAGCTCTTCGAACTCGCTGCCTGAATCAGTTCGGCTTCTTGAGTCTCAACTTCAAGTTGAAAGACATCGATCAGATGTTATGCGACAGGAAGCCGAAGGACTGAGGAAGTCCCTGCAGAATTCAGATGCATACTTTCTGGTGCAACAGCAACACTACAGGAAATATGCTTAATTGTGACCTTCTCGTAGTGACTGTGGGTGAATTGGTCATAAATCTATGACCATTGTGCGGCAGATGGTCGTGAGCCATTTGGGAGGGTCCAAACTCTAAATCAGCATGACCATTTTTGTCAAGAAGGTCGTAGTTTTCTTTTCTAAAATGGTCATAACATAGACAACATTCATCTACACCTTTCATTTTAGCCTCTCTTGACCAATTTAAATGGTCATGACTACTGATTTACAATGCTTCAAAATGACTGGTCAGACACCTCACCAATTTTGCCGATGTGGCGTGTCCATGTGTCAAGCCACCTCAGCATTACCTCAGACCTGACATGTGGGACCGTTAGTAGGTAGGGGCTTAATAATGTAGAACTCCTGGTGAATCTCTGGTGAAGTAACTACTTTCCTGTCTAGAAATAATTTTTGGGAAAAAAGAGCAAACTATAAAGCAGCTTTAGTTCAAATTTGACATAGTTCCTCCTGAATCAATGATAATATGTCTTTTTGATAAGAGGTGTATCGAAAGCTTTTCACCTGCAACCATTTGGTTATCTATACATAAAATGTGGTTTAATATTTTTTAAAAATTGTTTTGGTACAATTTTTTGACAAATATTTGGTAGGTTCTTAAAATGGTCCATCTTTGGCACTTCGGAATTAGAGAAAAAAATCGTACAATGAAAATAAAAGCTCGATTCGGTAACATTGTTTACCCGAAATAAGAGGCCATTTGAAAAATATTGAGTCATTGGAACAAACTATAAGACGGTAATATGTTGAGTGCTTACCCGGAATTGGAGGGTAAAAAATGTAAAAGGAACAAAAGGAAAACACACAATTTGCCTATGCTTAATTCTCATTGGTGGAATCAGTTGTGCCATGGATTGCTGACATGGCAAACATCCTACCATTCATTCCCAGCACTCCCACCGTCCACTCATCCATCCATCCATCTAAAGAAAAGGAGGAAAAAAAGGGGAAGCCCAACGCACCAATCTCTCCCTCCCTCTCTCGTGCGAACTCTCCTTCCCACCCTACGATCTCCCCGCCACCACCAACCATGCCGGCCGTTTCCGGCGAGCTCAGGCCACGCGCAGCACGACCCTGAGCTCCCCAAGATCCGCCCCCTCTGTTCAGATCCACGCCTCAAGGCCCGCAACCTCGCCCGCTGTTAGGGTTTCTTAGTCGGAACCGGCCACAATCGGCGATGGCGAGGCCTAAGCTCGCGAGATCTGTCACCGGCATTGGCCAGGTAGGCCCTTCCCATCCTTCCTTGCCTAGATCCACCCTCTCCTCCTCATCTCACCTTCTCCTCCTATCCGCCCCTTTACTGCAGGCCATCATGGCGTGGAGACAGCGACGACGGCAGGTGGGCGCAAGGCCTTGTCCTGCTCGACGAGGAGCAGGGGCGCACTAGCCGCCGGCCATGCTCTGCTCAAGGAGGAGGGGCGGGAGGGGTCTGCTACTAGGGAGACCAAGAGATCCTTCCCGAGCTCAAGCACGGCCACGACGACCCACTGCGGCAGGTAGCATATCCCTCCCTCTCTACCTCTACTCACTAATGAAGCTAGGTTAAGGAATATTTGATGCAAATCCTGGTTGCCTCGAGGAATTCAAGAGGGATTAGTATGAACAAGTCCAATTTTTTTATTTAGTTAGTTAGTGCCAAACAGAGAGAGAAGATGAGGTCCAGATTGGTCAAGTTGGCTGCCACTTCATGGATTTGTATCTATGCAACCATCTCCCTCTTGTTTGTATAGTTTGGATTGCAAGAAATTCAGTTTCGGGTGACCTGCACCTAGTTTAACTTCTCTGAATAATGAACCATATGACATAAATATGTTGTGTACATTCTGAATCCCCAACATGACAACAATTCAATTACTAGTGTTTGTGAACATAGCCTTCCTGTTCACCAAATGAAGAATCCACCCAAGATTCTGGCCATGTCGGCAAGTCCACCCCGTCCAAGGACCTCAATACCACGCCTCCCTGTCTCAGATCTTGATTTCCCCACCTTCAGGCTTGCTCCACTTTCCCTACAGGCTCGGTGTGCAGCTCCAAACCATCACCATTGACTTCTAGAGGGCCTTCCAGGTCCACGTCAAGCTCTACACCGGCCTTGTCCCTCCCTTTTGCCTCTATGGGTAAACTTACTTGCTACAAATTATTCACAATTTCTCCATTGTTAGCAGCATCTGCTTAAGTAGAATTTTTAGAACAGGTTATTAGCTGAAATTACAATAGTTAATTCTTTTATCTGTATGTCGCCTGATCTGTTGCTTGTTGCCAGATTCTTGTTATACCAAGTTTTTCTTGATTATCCTAAGATTGTAGATTTATTTTTCTCTTGAAGTTAGGTTTCTTTTCATGCATGTCTAACATATACATGGAATTCTTGAGGTAAATAATATAAGGAGATTTTTTTGTGGTACATGTGCATGAACCTATAGTCGGTTATTATCGGCTGCCCTTTTTTTATTATATGCGGATCATTGTATAGAGGCTTATCTATGCATTAGTATTTGATGCTATATCATGTTAGTTTCCTTGATCTGCATTCTGTGCCTTACTGTCGGTGTCAAAACCGGCGGATCTTGGGTAGGGGGTCCCGAACTGTGCATCTAGGCCGGATGGTAGCAGGAGGCAGGGGACACGACGTTTTACCCAGGTTCGGGCCCTCTCGATGGAGGTAAAACCCTACGTCCTGCTTGATTAATATTGATGGTATGGGTAGTACAAGAGTTGATCTACCACGAGATCAGAGAGGCTAAACCCTAGAAGCTAGCCTACGGTATGATTGTTGATGTGTATGTTGTCCTACAGACTAGCTAGAACCCTCCGGTTTATATAGACACCGGATAGGGTTAGGGTTACATAGAGTCGGTTACAATGGTAGGAGATCTGAACATCCGTATCGCCAAACTTTCCTTCCACGCCAAGGAAAAGTCCCTTCCGGACACGGGATGGAGTCTTCAATCTTGTATCTTCATAGTCCAAGAGTCCGGCGGAAGGTATAGTTCGGCTATCCGAACACCCCCTAATTCAGGACTCCCTTAGTAGCCCCTGAACCAGGCTTCAATGACGACGAGTCAGGTGCGCAGATTGTCTTCGGCATTGCAAGGCGGGTTCCTCCTCCAAGTACTTCATAGAAGATTTTGAACACAAAGATAGTGTCCGACTCTGCAAAATAAGTTTCCACATATTGCCCTAGAGAGAATAATAATATTAACACAAATCTAATCTGCTGACATATTCCATGGTGCGACACGCCACGGCCAAGCCTTTATCCAAATCGTTTCATTATCCCATCTCAGCGTGTTATGCGAGGCAGTTTCCTTGGCACGTCTTGTCAAAGTAGAGATCGTGTCCCTTTATTCTGGGAGTCTCATCAATACGGGTGTGGGTAACCCAACCACGCCATTGATTACGGCGCTTGGAGATAAGAAAGTTTTACCAGGTTGGTGGGGACACGTTGTTGCATCCACCCAAATAAGGGGATAAGGATCCATCTTTTCACCCATGCCGTCTTCCTCCTTTGCCTATCCATTCTTGCGCACTCAATCTCCAGCGCCCAAGTCCGCACTACCACCTCAACCTTCTCCAGTCTTGTCCGAAGCGGGAGGCAAGTGGATGGTCTCCTCCGTCATGGAGGGACACATAAAAAAGTTGAGGAAGGCCGGATATCTGGCCCGCGACATCGTGCACCGACTCCCCGAGAAAGGGCAGCTCATCCCCACTCCTAGGCCACATGAGAGGGTGGTATTTCTCCCCCATTTCCACCACGGACTGGGCTTCCCTCTGCATCCATTTGTCCAGGGGCTCATGTTCTACTACGGCCTGGATTTCCATGATCTGGCCCCGAACTTCGTCCTCAACATCTCCGTGTCCGGTGCGTTTATCGTCGTGTGCGAGGCGTTCCTCCGCATCCGCCCCCATTTCGGCCTATGGCTTAAGACTTTCAACGTCAAGCCAAAGGTGGTGCGCGGCAGCCAGGCGGAGTGTGGCGGCGCCATGGTTGGCAAGATGGCCAACATCCTCTGGCTCGAGGGCTCCTTTGTGGAGACCCTGAAGGGGTGGCAATCAGGGTGGTTTTACATCACTGAGCCGCGCGACACCGAACGGGTCACACCCCCTGAGTTCCGATCCGGCCCCCCCACGCGGCTAACCTCCTGGAAGGAGACAGGCCTGTATTGGGGTAAAAAAGGAGAGCTGACCGGACTCCAAACATGCATCCAAACCCTGGTGGAGAAGAAGCTCAAGCTTGTCAACATAGTCCAGGTTATGCTTGTTCGCCTGATCCTCCCGTGTCAACGACGGGCCTTCAACCTTTGGGAATTCAACCCAGCGCAGCATCAAACTCTTAACAGGCTCTTCGACACGACGTACGAAGATGCCTGGAGGGTGCTTTTCAAGGGCGCCGAGGCTCCCGCATCCGCTGCCGACGATCGCGGATTTAGTACTCAGAATCACGCTCATGTGGTAAGCTGTTTTTATCCTTTTACAGGGTATCAGTTTTTCATAGTCTGACTGTATGCGGGATCTGAGTTCCCTTATCTTGGATAGGATTGGGTGGTGACGTCCGGACAGATCAACTGTCCGGCTCCTCTGCCCGAAGGCCCAGCGGACGTTCGCTTGGCGAAGCTGCTGGTTCCGGCACCCTATGTGGTGCCGGAGAAGAAGGCCACGAAAAGGGCCACGGAGACTCGAAAGAGTGCGCGACGCCAGGAGGTGTCGGATTCGTCATCCGACGGTCCCGAAGCGCCTTCCTCTCGTGAAGACGAGGAGGAAGAAGAAGAGACCTCTCCCCCTCCACCGGGAGGAGAGAAGAAAAGGAAGGTCGCCCTCTCCGAGGAGGCCGGAGGGTCCAAGAAGGAGAAAACCCTTCCCCCGGACTGCTCCACCTCCGCCGACGATGACGAAGAGGAGTGGCAGCCTAGGGCCAAGCCCCTGGCGAAATCGTAAATGTCAGGATACCGAGGTAGTTTATAGTATTTGTTTTTCGCACAGCTTTCCCTTATGTCGAATATGTTTATGCAGCCCACCCAAAGACCGGCTCGATGCATCGTCGAGCGGCTCACTGGACCCGTCGGAGGTGAACTCGCTTCCGACGGCTTCATCCCCCCGCCCTGCGGATGACACCGAAGTGTTGTCCCAACAGGTTCCAAGCCGGGAGGAGGTGGTCCTGGAGGCGCCACAAGGCGACCTCCCGGACTCCAGGAGTAAAGGGGATGAAACCCCTTAGGGCTCCAAGTCTGACTTAAGGCCGGACACAGCTCTAGAATCTTCAAGGGTTCCAGAGTCCAGCGGGCGACCTCCTTCCAAGAGGAGCAAGCCTACCGTGCCGGTGATCTCTGCCCAACCGGAGGCGCCGGACAATATGTTGGAGGCGTGCCAAGGTGCCTCCATCGACGAGGCACACCGCACTATTATGAGTGCGGTGATCCAGAAGGTTCAGTCCGCCAAAAGCGGACTGACTGAAGCTTGTACAAGCCTTTTAACAGGCTTTGAGGTAAGTAAAGAATGTTCACATAATGTTACCGCATAGACAGTAGCCCCTGATGCTCTGTTGGGCGTTTAGGAAGAAAAGCCGAATAGAGGATCAAATAATTCGCAGGAGTCTAACAAAAGGAGTCAATATGCATATGCAGGCTTCTCTGCTAGCGTCCGCCGCACTAACTGCGGAAGTGGACGTGCTGAAGAAGAGTATCGAGAAGTCCGAGCTAGAGCTCGGGCATGCCAAGAAGCAGCTCGAGGAGAAGGAAGGTAAGAAATACCCTGTTTGAATATGTATATAAAAAAGGTGCAATTGCAAAAAATGATGGGATTGACATGGCTATTGCAGGGGCCACGTTTGAGGTGGCGACCCTTAAGCAAGCGCTGCTCGAGCCCAAGAAGAGTGCGGCCGTGGAGCGCACCGAGCGGGAGAGGTATGAGGCTGAGGTTGGCAAGGTGCGGCAAGAGCTCCAGGTTCTCATGAAGAAACATGAGAGTTTGGAGCTTGACTCGAAGACACGAGCGTCCGAGCTCGCGGCAGCTATGAAAAATGCCAAGTCTGCCAAGGCCGAGTCCAAGAAGACCCTCCAGGAGTTGGATGAGGTGAAGTAGATTGCGGTGGGTAAGGCATTCTTTATGCAAAGCAAACACATAAACATGAGTTACCTCTTACTTACCCGAATCCGGAGCTCTCCAGGAGCGTTCGCAGATCTTCCCTGGAGTGTATATGATGCCGCCGCATTCTATCGAGCCGAGGAGGGAAGCTCGATGGAGAAGGTGTTCTGGTCTCAGTACGCTGAGGCCGGACACCCCGTGCCCCTGAGCGACCAACTGAAGCAACTGGTCGAGCTCCACAAGGCGGCCGAACAGGCCATGAAGGGCCTCCTAGTTCGGCTGTGGCCTGGAGAGGCTCTGCCTGGGAGCTATTTCGGGCTGGTGCGGCAGTTGGTGGAGGCCTGTCCGAGGCTTGAAGACATGAAGCGCTCCGTCTGCATTGAAGGTGCCCGTAGGGCCCTTACCCGTGCTAAGGTGCACTGGGGCAAGCTAGATGCGGAGAAGCTTGTGAAGGACGGGCCACCGCCGGGGAAGGAGCATCGGAAGCCCGAGAATTATTATAAGGATGTTCTGAAGGGTGCCCGCCTTGTTGCGGATGAATGTACCAAGGATGTATTTTTTGAGTAAAACCCGCTCGTGTTATCCTGTGCGCTGAAAACTTGTTCATATGCGCTAAGCAATGCTACTTGAATTTAAAATATTACCTTCTGTGCGGCTGTTTATCAATACTGAGAGATGGCGAGTCGTTGGCTTCTGCCCCCATGCTGTAGTGCTGGGGTGATCAGGGATAAACCTGGGCGCTCTTTTTCCCATATTTGGCTCCTTCGAGGGAGGCGCTCAGCCCAACGAACGAGGCAATTGGACTATAATCCGTGAACACTCTCACTTAGCCATAGAATTCTATAATTTTAAATTTCGGCGAAGCCCCTAGTATTCAGAAGACCGATTTCAGGGCGCTATCCACGCCTTGGCCGGACAGAGCCGACTCGTCGCCCGAAGCGGCATAAGTCTTTAGGGACTCGAAAAAACCTCTCGAACAGCGACCAGCTCTCGCTTCATCATGACAGTCAGTTTAGCTTTCCTCACTTAGGTGCTCGGCCCAGCTCAACTGGGGCACAATCGCAGTGGTTCTCCTAGTGCTACCTTAGCCAATATAGCGGAACGTAAGGCACCAAAACATAGGAGCCGGGCAAACCCAACTATTGACCCAAGACATGATTCGGAGCCGATGCATATAATGCTATAAGTTCGGGGTGCCGCACTTTGTTAAAGTTCTCGGACTTTTCACACCATGTTGAGGCGTACTGAAGCCCCTGGTGTATTTAACATGTCTGCTTCAGGGGCAAGCTGCGGGATAGTATGCGAAACGGGTATACTGCTCGTGATAGAGACCACCTGGGATTTCCGTAATGCGGCATGGCTTGTCTGCTTCCCTGGTCCTTGCATTGTTTGTGTGGCAATTGAACTGCCGAACAAGCCTTCCGAAGAGTAGAGTCCTGGAAGTAAGAGAAAAGTGTAAAAAAAGTTGGCAGCCCCTGGTGCAGTTTAAGCCGTGTTTTGGGCGTGCTGTGATGGTGCCCCTCCCTTTATGCTCATGGTATTTCTAGGGCGTAGTTATGTACGCGAAGTACTGGCGTCGCCTTTTTGCGGGGGTTGGGGTTGGGGCCACATTGCTACGCCTGCTCGGAACGTGCTAGGCGTTCTTGTTGTAGGTTATTTCGGGCGCGCTTGACTGTGTCCGGACGTTTAATGGCCGGACTGGAGAACTTCCTGGAGAGGCTGCTTTGTACTTTCGCTGCAAGGGCCGCCGTGTGCTCCTCCGTTCGGAGGGAACATTCGGTGTTTCCATTGACCGTAATTACTCCTCGAGGGCCTGGCATCTTGAGCTTAAGGTATGCGTAGTGCGAGACCGCATTGAACTTGGCGAATGCGGTTCGCCCGAGCAGTGTATGGTAGCCACTGCGGAACGGGGCTATGTCGAAGATTAACTCCTCGCTTCGGAAATTATCCGGGGATCCAAAGACCACTTCAAGTGTGACTGAGCCTGTACAACTGGCCTCTACACCTGGTATTACGCCTTTAAAGGTCGTTTTGGTGTGCTTAATCCTTAAGGGATCTATGCCCATTTTCAGCATTCTATCCTGGTAAAGCAGGTTCACGCTAGTGACGCCATCCATAAGGACTCTAGTAAGATGAAATCCGTCAATAATTGGGTCGAGAACCAATGCAGCGAATCCGCCAAGACGGATGCTAGTGGGATGGTCTCTTCGATCAAAGGTGATCGGGCAGGAGGACCATGGGTTGAACTTTTTGGCGACTGGCTCTACCGTGTATACGTCCCTTAACGCGCGCTTCCGCTCCCTCTTGGGGATGTGGGTGGCGTATATCATGTTCACCGTCCGCACTTGTGGGGGAAAACCCTTCTGTCCATTGTTGTTTGGCGGCCGGGGCTCCTCGTCGTCATCTCTATGCAACCCCTTGTCTTCATTGTCCGCGCTTAATCTGCCTGCCTGCTTGAACACCAAACAGTCCCTGTTGGTGTGATTGGCCGGCTTTTTGGGGGTGCCATGTATTTGGCACAAGTGGTCGAGTATTCGGTCCAAGCTGCACGGGCCCCTGGGATTCCTTTTGAATGATTTTTTCCGCTGACCGGATTTAGAGCCTCTGAAATCGGCATTAACTGCCTTATCCTTAGCAATGTCGCTGTTGATGCGGCGCTTCTGTTGGTTGCGACGCGACCTTCCACTAATGTCCCTGGTGTCCGAATGACCAGGGTTCTTGGTCATATTGTTGCTTCGAGCGAGCCAGTTGTCTTCTCCCGCGCAAAAGCGAGTCATGAGTGCCGTCACTGCTGCCATAGATTTCGGCTTCTCTTGTCCTAGGTGCCGAGAAAGCCACTCGTCACGGATATTATGCTTGAAGGCTGCTAAGGCCTCTGCGTCCGGACAGTCGATTATTTGATTTTTCTTTGTTAGGAACCGTGTCCAGAATTGCCTGGCCGATTCGTCTGGCTACTGAATTACGTGGCTTAGGTCGTGAGCGTCTGGGGGTCGCACATAAGTGCCCAGGAAATTGTCGAGGAATGCGGCTTCCAGGTCCTCCCAACAGCTGATTGACCCTGTTGGCAGGCTGTTAAGGCACTGCCGAGCTGGTCCTTTAAGCTTGAGTGGGAGGTATTTGATGGCATGGAAATCATTGCCGCGGGCCATGTGGATATGAAGGAGATAATCCTCGATCCATACCGCAGGATCTGTTGAGCCATCATATGACTCGATGTTTACGGGTTTGAAACCCTCGCGGATTTGATGATCCATTATTTCGTCTGTGAAGCACAATGGGTGTGCGGCGCCACTGTATTGGGCGATATCATGACGTAGCTCCAATGAGCTTTGTCTACTGTGTTCGGCCCTGCCAAATCTCTGGCCGGCATGACGGTTGTCGTCTCGAGCCGTGGGGTGCCTACGCGATCCATAGATCGATCTTGTTTGCCTTGTCTTGTCCTCCAACATGTCTCGTAGGTCCGGCGCATATTCCCGTGACTTGGTATGGGGTGCGGCTTGGGTGGAGGGCCATGAGGCCTCTCTGTCGCGACCATGAGGTGGCCTGTCGGCCGCGTCGAGTGCTTCGTCCTCTAATCGGGGTAGCAACCTGCGCTTCGGGTAGCGCTTGGAGGGGCGTTCGGGTTTATGCTCTTCGGCCGCAAGGACTTCAGTCCATCTATCGACTAGCCGATCTTGATCAGCTTTAAGCTGTTGCTGTTTTTTCTTGAGGCTTCTTGTCGTGGCCATAAGCCTGCGTTGAAAATGCTCTTGTTCGACGGGATCCTCTGGCACGGTGAATTCATCATCGTCGAGGCTTGCCTCGTCTTCGGAGGGAGGCATACAATTATTGTCCTCGACCTCTCTGTCGGCCGCTCTCTCATGAGGGCTGGTTTCTCCATCCTCCTGTGTTAAATCTTGCTCGGGGGGATGTTCTTCGGCGCTTTCCGGGGTATTATTATCTCCCGTGCTGGAATCGCCGTTTTTGTGTTGGCGGCATTTTGAGCGGCGCCGCTGACGCCGGCGCTTTTGCTGTTTCTTGGAGGGGTCATCCTCCGCTGTTCCATCACCCTCTCCCTCTTTTGGGGTGTCCACCATGTATATGTCATATGACGAGGTGGCTTTCCAGGGCCTAGTGGGCGCTGGTTCTTTATCGTCTCCTTCATCGGTGTCCATACCGTCGATGTCTTCGGAGTCGAAGTTGAGCATGTCGGTTAAGTTGTCGATAGTGGCTACAAAGTGGGTGGTGGATGAGTTTTGAATTTCTTCATCGTCCATACCGCAACCTTTCTGGGGCTCTCCTGTCAAAGAGAGAGACTTCAATGATCTAAGTATATCGCCGAAAGGCAGGTGCTGAAAGACGTCAGCGGCCGTGAACTCCATGATCGGCGCCCAATCGGATTCGCTCGGCAGGGGCACGGAGAGTTCGGAGTCCGGAGAAGAATCCGGCTCCATGGAGTCACAAGTCTTGCAGAGTACGGGGCTGGTGTTTGGCTCAACCGCCGTTGGGATCGCGGCCCCCGAGGTGATGTCCAACCGCCCGTCCTCGATCGACGCGGCCGGCTCCGAACTAGGGGTCGGAGCCAATGCGGGTGCGGCCTCCAGGGCTCTGTTCGGCGGTAGAGCTAGATCATGCTCGTCCTCACAGAGCGGCACGCTCGGCAATGGTTCGAATCCGTCGAAGATCAAGTCCCCGCGGATGTCGTCCGTGTAGTTTAAACTTCCGAATCTGACCTGACGGCCAGGGGCGTAGCTTTCGATCTGCTCTAGATGGCCAAGTGAATCGGCCCGCAGTGCAAAGCCGCCAAAGACGAAGATCTGTCTGGGGAGGAAGGTGTCACCCTGGACTGCATCGCCATTGATGATCGTAGGAGCCATCGGGCCTGACAGCGATGGCACAGAGGAAGTCTCAATGAAAGCACCAATGTCGGTGTCAAAACCGGCGGTCTCGGGTAGGGGGCCCCGAACTGTGCGTCTAGGCCAGATGGTAACAAGAGGCAGGGGACACGAAGTTTTACCCAGGTTCGGGCCCTCTCGATGGAGGTAAAACCCTACGTCCTGCTTGATTAATATTGATGGTATGGGTAGTACAAGAGTTGATCTACCACGAGATCAGAGAGGCTAAACCCTAGAAGCTAGCCTACGGTATGATTGTTGATGTGTATGTTGTCCTACATACTAGAACCCTCCGGTTTATATAGACATCGGATAAGGTTAGGGTTACATAGAGTAGGTTACAATGGTAGGAGAACTAAACATCCGTATCGCCAAGCTTGCCTTCCACGCCAAGGAAAAGTCCCTTCTGGACATGGGATGGAGTCTTCAATCTTGTATCTTCATAGTCCAGGAGTCTGGCGGAAGGTATAGTTCGGCTATCCAAACACCCCCTAATCCAGGACTCCCTCACTTACCATCATTTTTTTCTTGTACGCGGCAATGGCGGGAGTGCCATATTCGGCAGAGGAAGAGGATGAGAAGAAAGAAGGATTGGGCGTCAGTGGGTGTTGGGTGGCGGCGGCCTTCCGCTACCTGCCCCATGGCACCTCACTCTACCGCGGTGGCAACTATGTTGGGGAATGTAGCAATTTGAAAAATTTCCTACGCACACGCAAGATCATGGTGATGCATAGCAACGAGAGGGGAGAGTGTTGTCCACGTACCCTCGTAGACCGAAAGCGGAAGCATTATAACAACGCTGTTGATGTATGTCAGGACCCCGATCCTAAGTCACACCGATCTAGCATGTAACACTTCATATCACTTTGCGGCCTCACGCACGGTATTCCCACGGGTGCCACCTTACCTGGCCCGGGACCGTTTGCGCCTTTTGTCTCACGTATATAATAATGTCGCTAGCATCCATATGATAGAGAACCCGGGCCGACATGGCTAGTCGTGAACCCAAAGCGGCACCAACCTATGGGGACAGGCATACATGAATCACATCGAGCATGTCGGGCAGCAGCGTGTGAATCCGGGCTGTAGCACTAGGCTAACAGGACTCCGATGAACCGGGCTATAGCAGGCTAGGAAGGACTCCGGATGTCACCGCGTGACATTCCCCGAAGGCACAGACACAGGAACGAAGTGAAACACATGCCATCCAGTCAAGTGTCCTGAGCAGTAGTGCTGGGCTAGCAGGACTCCGATGAACCGGGCTGTAGCGGACTACTATGGCTCATGGAAGCACTAGACTACATTTCCCCATAAGAGAGGCTGCCAAGGATAAACAACTAGATTGTCGGATCCCACACATACAAAGCATTTCAATCATACACACAATATGCTCGATATGTGTAAATACAACATGGCATCACAACATAACTCTACGACTCAAGTATTTATTCATTAGGCTCCGAGGAGCGAGAAATTACAAACATGGGTCTCATGATCCAACAATCATAGCATACAAATCAAAGCACATGCGGAAGCTTAACATGTCTGAGTACAGACATCTATAAATGAAAAAGGCTAAGAAGCCTGACTATCTACCAGATCCTGCCGAGGGCACAAGATCGTAGCTGAGGTATCAAGCTAAACGTCGAAGTCCACACGGAACTACTAGCAAGACTGACGTCTCTCTGCAAAACATAAAAATAGGCAAACATGAGTACAAATGTACCCAGCAAGACTTACATCAGAACTATCTACATATGCATCGGTATCAATAAAGGGGGTGGTGGAGTTTAACTGCAGCAAGCCAGCTTTGACTCAGTGGCTAACCTGAACTACGACTACAAGCAACTCTTTTGAGGTGGCGCACACGAGTCCACATATTCACCATTCAATACACCGCTATGGATTCGCTCCCGTCTCCCTACAAGAAGGCCATCCATAGCACTCACACTTATCTTGAGAGTTTTAGAGTATCCACTTTCACTTGTCTATGAACTGTTATAGGCAACCCAGAAGTCCATTACCGCGGACACGGCTATTCGAATAGATGATGTTTACCCTGCAGGGGTGTACTTCTTCACACACGCTCTCACCACTTACCGCCGTTTACACGACATGTACTCAGCAACCTTCAAGCGGAAGCCCAATGAGGGTGTCGGCCACGGCCTACCTAAACATTCAAGTCTCTATTCCAGGTTTAGCGCCTATCCAGGTTCCATCCGCAGGGAGTCCAGCCGAGGTTTCCACATACGGCCCCGAACCATGTGTGCAGGGTTCCGAGACACCTAACGGGCGCCCGGCATGCCCGGCCATGGTGTATCTACCGCATCATAGCCCACCCCTAGGGTCAGCGCTACGCACGACCGCCAACACATATCCTATAAACACCAGAAACTAGTTGCAACTCCTGGACAGTGGACAAGGGTGATCAAGAAGGCGAGAGGGTCCATTGGTTTCGGGCCCAATGCGTGGTAGTAACTGTTCATGGATCACAAACACAGAACTTAGTTCCTCTCACCGCAACCTTTACCAAATCGTGTTCACACACTTAGCTCTCAACAGTAGGACATGTTTACACACCTCTGATTCATCCCCGATGAATCAAACCTGACTCAACTCTAAGCAGTAGCAGGCATAACAAACAAACATGAATGAGTAGGCACATCAGGGCTCAAACAACTCCTACTCATGCTAGTGGGTTTCATCTATTTACTATGGCAATGACAGGTCATGCAGAGGAAAGGGGTTCAACTACCGCAGCATGTAATAGTTGAATCGTTGTTGTCCTAATGCAGTAAAAGAGAGCAGGAGCGAGAGAGTGGGATTGTATCGGAATGAACACGGGGTTTTTGCTTCCCTGGCACTCCTGAAGATAACATAGTTCTTCATGGGTGTCATCGATCTCATCGTCGAAACCACGTTTATCGAGAGGGGACAAATACCGGCAATAGAGAAAGAAACACAATCAATGCAATGCACAATACGATGCATGATCGTGACATGTCAATATGCTGTGGTTTGAGCTAATGCAACTAGCAACATGTTAAATGGAGTTGGCTTGAACCCTAGGTTCAAATTCAAACTCCATATGTGAGAGTTTAAATTCCATTTATATGAATTGGCCTAATCATCAGCCATAAGTTATTCTAACATGCACGATAATTTTTTAATAATTTTTCTAATAATTTTTCATATATAAATTATTTCATTTGGAGTTACGGTTGATTTTATATGATTTTTAGAAGTTTTATATGATTTTTAATAATTCTGATTTATTTATAATCCTGAAAACAGATTACTGCATCAGCCTGACATCATCATGACGTCAGCAGGTCAACGGGGCACGTTCCATGTCAAACCTGACCAGTGGGGTCCACTGGTCAGTGACACAGTGTTGTTTAGTGTCAATGACAGGTGGGACCTGGTCAACGGACACGTCAGCACAGTCAATGCTAACGCGTGGGTCCAGGGTAATTAGATTAAACTTAATCTAGTTTAGTTAGCCAGTTAGTTAGGATATGGGGCCAGGCTGTCAGTTTCACCAGAGGTTAATTAGTGGCGCAATTAGCTGCTAATGGTTGTGCCACGTCAGCACAGCCAGAGTTAGCCGCCGGCGAGGTCAGTGATGGGGGAACGGCTCGGGTTTCGCCCACGGGCGACCAAACCCGCGGAGGAGGGCATCTACGCATTGCTGGAGAACGTGCGCATCCAACGGTGCAAGCAGCACCTGCTGGGGCGGCCAGAAAGGATGACGGCGTTGAGGTCAGCGGCGACCGGGGCTCGGGCGTCGATGGATTCGTCGCTACGGTGAGCAAGGTGTGCGTTGCTTGGCATCTACGGCAGCTGCACGTGCTAACGAGGATGTTGGGCATGCTAGCTTGACAAAAGGGTCAACGGACTGACGCCGGCGATGAGCTCGGGTGGAGGTGAGCTTCGGCCTCGATGAACACGACGGCTACGGTGTGCAAAAGGACGCGGTGTTAGGGGGTAAGTGACCGGAGGCTCACAGCGCCTCAATTGAAGTACTCGTCGCGCTCGGGGAAGGCTTGCAGACGACGGAGCAACGACGGCGATCGCCGGATCCCACGGAAGAAGACGGCGGCGTTCAGGAAGAAGCAGGGCTTCCCGACCCGCGCGGCTCGGCAAGGAGGAGTAGGGCGACGGGGTGGTTCTTCTAGACAGGACGGAGAGGCGGAGCAGTGGCTCTGGCCGCGGCGAACGGCGTCGGTAGCGGTGGGCATGCTTGGCCATGGGGACGGAAAGCAGAGGAGCGAAGGGGGGAGAGAACCAGAGAGCGAGAGAGAGGAAGAGAGGTGCGTGGCATCTCCAGGGCGACGTCGGGAAGGCGGCAGCAAGCAGGAGGTGGCGCGCGCGTGTTGGCCCGCGTCAGGCACACGCCCTCCTACCTACTGGTAGGAGGTTGAAGACGGTGGCGACTGCAGTGGGCTGGGCCAGCTGGAGTTGGGCCAGATGGGCTGCCAGGAGGTAAGCGCCAGGTAAGGTTTTCTCCTCTCTCTATCTTTCCTTTTATGTTTTCTATTTCCTATAATTGTGTTTGGCTTTATTAAAAATGACAGGGTATCTCCAAAAATCATGAAACTGCTCCATGTCACTGTTTGGAATATTTCCAATGGCAAACATTTCAGTTTGTGATTATTTGAGCATTTAAAATATTATTAGCAATTAAATGCCCAACTGAAAATGCTATATAATTTAATTCAAAAATCCAGAATGGCCTAGAAAATGTGCACCATTTTTGGGAGAGGTTCTAGACCAATTCAAAAATGATGAACTTTTGTGAAGGGCATTTTGGATTCATTGAAATGTTTTTCAGTTCAACCTGGTATTTTCAGGGGGTGGTGGGGTTTATTGATCCCCATTTCAGGTTTAAGAGAAATTTAAACATGATGCAACACAAGACTAGCTAACCCAGAGCAGACCAGAAGTAGGGATGTGACAATGTAGTCGTACGTCTTCACGGCCCGACCGATCAAGCACCGAAACTATGGCACCTCTGAGTTCTAGCACACGTTCAGCTCGATGACGTTCCCCGGACTCCGATCCAGCAGAATGTCGGTGAAGAGTTCCATCAACACAACTGCGTGGTGACAATTTTGATGTTCTACCGTCGCAGGGCTTCGCCTATGCACCGCTACAATATTATCGAGGATTATGATGGAGGGGGGCACCGCACACGGCTAAGAGATCAATGATCAATTGTTGTCGCTATGGGGTGCCCCCTGCCCCCGTATATAAAGGAGCAAGGGGAGAGGCGGCCGGCCTAGGAGGAGGGCGCGGCAAGGGGGGAGTCCTACTCGGAGTAGGACTCCTCCTTCCCTTGTTGGAGTAGGAGAGAAGGAAAGAGGTGGAGAGGAACAAGGAAAAGGGGGCTGCACCCATTGTCCAATTCGTACCAGAGGGGGGGGTGCACGCCTCCTTCCTTTTGGCCTCTCTCCTGTATTCCCATATGGCCCAATAAGGCCCATATACTCCCCGGCGAATTCCTGTAACTCTCCGGTACTCCGAAAAATACCCGAATCACTCGAAA
Organism: Triticum dicoccoides; assembly: GCF_002162155.2. Taxonomy (NCBI): domain Eukaryota; kingdom Viridiplantae; phylum Streptophyta; class Magnoliopsida; order Poales; family Poaceae; genus Triticum; species Triticum dicoccoides. Next base: position 11,540,209 of record NC_041393.1, read on the forward strand.
CCTTTCCGATGTCCGAATATAGTCGTCCAATATATCGGTCTTTATGTCTCGACCATTTCGAGACTCCTTGTCATGTCCCCGATCTCATCCGGGACTCCGAACTCCTTTGGTACATCAAAATTCATAAACTCATAATATAACTGTCATCGAAACCTTAAGCGTGCGGACCCTACGGGTTCGAGAACAATGTAGACATGACCGAGGCACGTCTCCGGTCAATAACCAATAGCGGAACCTGGATGCTCATATTGGCTCCCACATATTCTACGAAGATCTTTATTGGTCAGACCGCATAACTACATACGTTGTTCCCTCTGTCATCGGTATGCTCCTTGCCCGAGATTCGATCGTCGGTATCTCAATACCTAGTTCAATCTCGTTACCGGCCAGTCTCTTTACTCATTCCGTAATACATCATCTCGCAACTAATTCATTAGTTGCAATGATTGCAAGGCTTAAGTGATGTGCATTACCGAGAGGGCCCAGAGATACCTCTCCGACAATTGAAGTGACAAATCCTAATCTCGAAATACGCCAACCCAACAAGTTCCTTTGGAGACACCTGTAGAGCACCTTTAAAATCACCCAGTTACATTGTGACGTTTGGTAGCACACAAAGTGTTCCTCCGGTAAACGGGAGTTGCATAATCTCATAATCATAGGAACATGTATAAGTCATGAAGAAAGCAATAGCAAAAAACTAAACGATCAAGTGCTAAGATAACGGAATGGGTCAAGTCAATCACATCATTCTCCTAATGATGTGATCTCGTTAATCAAATGACAACTCATGTCTATGGTTAGGAAACATAACCATCTTTGATCAACGAGCTAGTCAAGTAGAGGCATACTAGTGACATACTGTTTGTTTATGTATTCACACATGTATTATGTTTCCGGTTAATACAATTCTTGCATGAATAATAAACATTTATCATGATATAAGGAAATAAATAATAACTTTATTATTGCCTCTAGGGCATATTTCCTTCAAAGTATGTTTTACTTCCACAACTCCAGCCTCCTCTATGTGTATGTATATACGCCACCGACCACAAACCCTAGATTTAGCTTGCTTGTATAATATGATGTGAGTTATGCACTGTCCTCTCATTTATTTACTATAATGGAGATTTCAAATATGTTGTTATGCTGGAGGACAAGTCTCGTTAGGCCAGCAAAAGTGGGGAGCTACAAAATTACCTTACCTGATGTGAACTGTGAGCACCTGATCATTTTGCGTGTGCAAATAAATGGAAGTCAAAATGCTTTTGGTTGTGACTTACTTTTCCTTAGCAAATAATGTATGTATTAATTAAACTTGAATCATTGTTTTATCCTACGATGCTATGTGATTCAGTAATAAATTAGTAGACTAGAAGATTTCTTGTTTTGATCAGTTTTGTGTGGAAGATATGACCTTCTTTGAATACCCTGCTCATTATATGTTGCTCAAAGGTTCGCTGTCATAGCTCTTGTTCTTGTTTTTGTTGATCTAAGAAACATCTTGCATGCTATAGAAGTCCTATTAGCTAAACTTGCCTTGTACTAGTCTCCATAAAAGTGGTTGTATTTTGAATTTAATTCTATTTGTTTGCTGAAGCGGAATGCTCATCACCTCATAGGGAAGATCTGAACCAAGTGACTGCAAGGGTTGTTTGGCAATGTGTAGGTCAATCTTACCCTTGCGGACAAGTAATATTTTTCTCCAGATTTAGTCTACATTGTCCAGGTTGTATGCTTGGCTTGAGAACCATCAAGGTAATGCTCTTACCCCACATATTGTTCTACAAGAAAAGTATAAACAAGATTCAAGTGAGCGTCTATGGTGTTGCTTGTTCATATGATTTGTTCATGTGCTTCATGTTGTAATTCCAGTCAAGTAAAGACAACAGAAACATGGTACCCTCTTTACTACTGAAGTTTTGCAACCATGTTAATAGTTAATGCAAATTGTTGGGACTCTTCTAAGATGATTATTTCATTAGTTTATTTGTGTAACTATTTCCTGTCCAATAATAAAGGTTGAGATCACTGCAAGAAATGGTTCTGATTGGTTCTACATATGAATTATGTTAAATTCTACATATGAGGTTGTGTTTCCTCCATGTATAGTTTGTGTGGATGTGTTTTTTGTGTTGAGGTTAACTTATAGTTTGCAATCAGTTTGTTTTGGTTGTTTATGAGATGTGTTGTGTTGTACTTCTCATGGTTCTGCTGTTTATTATACTGTTTTAAAGTTACACGATTCACATATCTTGATCTTGGAAGTTATTGATGTGAGATTTTTTTGCACAGTGTTGAGAGCTAACAGATGAGTAATCTTGCAAGTCCTGAAATTTCTATGGGAGTATGTCTTAAAGTCTTTTGTTTCTGTTCATTGATTTGAACTTTTAAGTCTCACTGTTGAATGTAAAACCACCATTTGTCTTTCGTTTGCTCATATTTTGTATGCTTTCTTATGTTTGATTATTCCTCTTACCAGGATGATCTGAATCACTCAGAAGAAGCGGATGGTAGAAGGAGGGCACAAGAAGCTTCGTTTCTCATTGTTGTTATGTGTGATAACTTAAAACTTGTGCTTATCATCCAATCTTTGTAGAACTATGTTGTTGTGCGCTTGTGCACTTGTTGGATCCTTTTGTTGTGCACTTGCATATGTAGAACTATTTTTCTGTACACTTTTAGAATCATTTTGCTGTGCACTTCTTGGGCCTTGAACCTTGGTGTGTAGAGGAGTCGATGGATGATGTATTGTATTTCATGTGATGTGCTACTGAAATGAAATATACAGTTTATCTACAATATTGAATTTTTTTGTACTTGTTTTTTAATGGGCCTATCTTGAGATATGCATGTTGCTGACAAAATAATGCATCAGCCCAAATAGATTAGACATTTTTTATAATAAAATATGTATTGGGCCAGGCCCATGTAGGCTAGATTGGTGGACTGGGCTGTGAAATTTATGATGCTTCCATTTGGTCACTAGCAATTCCATGTTAGCTCAGCCACATCAGATCCTACGTGGCTCAGAGAAATGGGTAATGACCAAACCAAAATTTTGGTCAATAGAGAGCTACGACCAAAATTTTAGAAAGGTCATGTTTGCTCGTTCTTGACGGCCAACTGTTGACCTTTTGAATTTGGTCAAAATAGGGTCATAGAACATGAATAATGACGATTTAGTGACCTAAATGGAGGGTCAACAATGAAAAAATTTCTTGTAGTGCAAGTGCTGGAGGATTTAAGCGCCAAACAAGAGAAAGTTAATAAGCTTGCTAAGCATCTTGCCAGCATTATGGGTACCCAGGATATTGTTTCTTGAGCTCTTCTGAAGTGGTTTCAGTTCTGGACTTTTTTTGCTGCGGTGTTTATATGCTGCTTTGTTCCCTATATGTGCACTAGTGGCGAACTTTGATGCCCAGTGGATGTAATATGTGTAATAGCCGTGATAGCCTAGCGTAAGTTGCTTGCCTATTTATTTCCTTATTGTCTTGTTTATTTGTTTTCTTGTAGTCAGTGAAGTTCTTTTTCTGCGGTTTGCTACTAGCCGCAATAGCCTATTTTTTAAAACTAGGCCACATTAACCATGGGCTACATATTTACTGTAGTTAACATGGGCCTCTTACGAGCCGTAGACACAATGGGCCTTCTACGGGGCGTAGAAACAATGGGCCTTATACAGGCCGTAGACAGAATGGGCCTTCTAAAGGTCGTATCATCAATGGGCCTTCTACGGGCCGTACGATCGGTTGGCCAAACATGGGCCAATAACAGACCACATTATGGCCGTAAATGGGCTAGAGTTGAAATCGTCCGTTCATGGGCCGACCATAACGGACTGACCATAACGGGCCGTTGTTAATCGGCCGTATTTGATGATGCTATGAAAACGGCCCAACATATTAACGGGCCACAAACGGGTCGACTGTAACCACGGGCTGAATTTGGCCCACGAGTAGAAAATGACAGTAACGGGCCGAAAGTAAACGAATGATGGAAATGAGCCCAAGAATATATGGGTCCTGAGAAGGACGAAATATAACATGGGGTGAAAAAACGGCCCAACGGAATAATGGGCCGTTAATGGGTATAAAGTGATACACTGTTCATTACGGGCCAGTTTCACCATGGGCCGTTAATGGGTATAAAGTGATACACTGTTCATTACGGGCCAGCTTTACCACGGCCAGGCTGTTAATGGGCCAAGAGTAATAAGGGCCACATATGGGCCTAAAGACGTCATGGGCCATACATGGGCCGAAAGTTAAAATGGGCTGGAATTATATTGGACGACCCATATGACGCTACTGGGACTAATTCGGATAGGCCGTAAACGGGCCCTGGGTTAGCGGGCTGTAAATGGGCTATATGCGAACAGGCCGTTAACAGGCTTGCCGTGGGCCGGCCCGCCACCTTCTGACCAAGTCAAACGGGCCGGCCTTTTCACAGGAATGGGCCTCTATAGGGTCGTGCCAGGTGTCGACGTATCATAAGCGCTTTGGGTCCAATGAGTGGATGACATCTATCCCAGCAGTGAGCCGACACGTGTTCCCTCTAGCCAATGATGATTTTACATGTGGAAAATCCACATTGGTCGGGGCTGTTAACGGGTTATCGGATCCATAACCGGACCCGATAACTTAACGGCATTCCGTTACGGTGGATGCCACGTGTCTGTCACCCTTGATGAAAGCACTTCTTTGACGCGCGATTTATCGTCATGGAAGTGGACACTTCCGTGATGATAATTTTGGTAATGTCATGGAACACTTCTACGACAGCACAGCTATGACTATCTTGATTCTGTCATAAATTTGTCATGGATGTACATGCATGACAGAAAACGTGACCTACTGTGACAAACACATATCATCACAGAAGTGTATTTTTTTGTAGTGGTCAAACCTGCAAAAAATTAGGCTTACTATGTAGTCCCCAAGGGCCGGTTTAATCAATATGAATGAGCCAGTCCTTCACATGCTTGTGCAGAATATAGTCCTTGTGTTGATTTAACAGCAATATGCATTAGCCCCCAAGTGCCAAGTACTCTTGCTTGCAAAGTGCTTGGGAATTTACTCTCATGAACTGCCGCTTAAATAAAACCTTCGTCCAACATTAGCCCCCAAGTGCCAAGTGTTGTTGCTTGAAAATGGCTTGGGAATTAATATTGTATGTGGATACTCATAATTGTGACCCGGAACCTTGCGCAGGTTATCACAACTGAACTGCAATAAGAAGTATCTGAGTTGAAGAAATGGTTGGAGGCACAAGAGACTGAAACCCAAAAAGACAACTACAAAACTGAATTCCGTGTATCTGAACAAGAGAAACTGAAAAAAGTCTTTGAAGCAGAGAAAAAGGCCTGGGCTGAAGAAAAGATCGCTTTGACCCATCGAGCTGAGAAAGCAGAGGTGGCTCTTGAAGAGGTGACCACTGAATTGTCCGGCTTAAAACTCCATGTCTCTCAGATGGTGTTAACAATCTTTGGTAAGTCGCCCTGCAAACATCAAATATTGAATCTTTCGAATGATCACATGAATTGTTATTGACTCACCTAATATTGTTATGCAGGGCCCAAGAGCACAAATCTTAATAGAGACATGCTGGTGAAACTAAAGGTGGTTTACACGCTCATGGAACAACTTTACACATCATCTCAGCGTGCCTTGGCCACAATTGCCCTGTCAAATGAAGTCCCCACACTCCTGGCGGATGTGCTGAAGCGGCTTTCTCTGCTGCCCCAGCGGTTCAATGAATTACCTCCGAACCATTCCGGAACTCCTCGTGACATCCAGGATCTCATCCGGGACTCCGAACAACATTCGGTAACCGCGTACATACTTTCCCTGTAACCCTAGCATCATCGAACCTTAAGTGTGTAGACCCTACGGGTTCGGGAGTCATGTAGACATGGCCGAGACAATTCTCCGGTCAATAACCAACAGCAGGATCTGGATACCCATGTTGGCTCCCACATGCTCCACGATGATCTCATCGGATGAACCACGATGTCAAGGATTCAATCAATCCTGTATACAATTCCCTTTGTCTATCGGTAGGATACTTGCCCGAGATTCGATCGTCGGTATCATGATACCTTGTTCAATCTCGTTTCCGGCAAGTCTCTTTACTCGTTCCGTAACACATCATCCCGTAATCAACTCCTTGATCACATTGTGCACATTATGATGATGTCCTACCGAGTGGGCCCAGAGATACCTCTCCGTTTATACGGAGTGACAAATCCCAGTCTCGATTCGTGCCAACCCAACAGACACTTTCGGAGATACCCATAGTGTACCTTTATAGCCACCCAGTTATGTTGTGACGTTTGGCACACCCAAAGCACTCCTACGGTATCCGGGAGTTGCACAATCTCATGGTCTAAGGAAATGATACTTGACATTAGAAAAGCTTTAGCATATGAACTACACGATCTTGTGCTAGGCTTAGGATTGGGTCTTGTCCATCACATCATTCTCCTAATGATGTGATCCCGTTATCAATAAAATCCAATGTCCATGGTCAGGAAACCGCAATGATCTATTGATCAACGAGGTAGTCAACTAGAGGCTTACTAGGGACATGGTGTTGTCTATGTATCCACACATGTATCTGAGTTTCCCATCAATACAATTCTAGCATGGATAATAAACGATTATCATGACCAATGAAATATAATAATAATAACTAATTTACTATTGCCTCTAGGGCATATTTCCAACAACCTTCCACGCCAAGGAGAGTCCCATCCGGACACGGGACGAAATCTTCAATCTTATATCTTCATAGTCCAACAGTCCGGCCAAAGGACATAGTCCAGCTATTCTGAGACCCCCGAATCCAGGACTCCCTCAGTAGCGCCCGAACCAGGCTTCAATGACGATGAGTCTGGTGCGCAGATTGTCCTCGGCATTGCAAGGCGGGTTCTTCTCCAAATTCTGAATATCTGCTGACTAGTGTCCGGCTCCCCATAAATGTTGCACTTCTTGGCTTCTACGCCCAATAAGGGCTATCTTCCACGTGTCGAGCGAATGCGAGGAGCCAAGGCATTTTTACATTCACCACCCTAGCCATGTAAGTAAATTGTCTATTAAAGGGGCAGGTATTCTTAGATCCAAACCACACCATCCTCCCACGACGAGTATCCATCGGAGCGCGCTCGGAAAAATGCATTCCAACATGGTCGGCGATCGCAGATCTTCTTCCCGCTCCCGTAGCCCTAAGCCCGGTGATTGGGAGAAGTGTTCCGTCCCGCATAGCCAATTAGTAGAGTTGTAGACCCAGGGATTTCTCCCTCCACCATACATGGTCCCCGTTCGATCCGGGCTCGCCACTTATAATGGGGAGCAAGCGGAGAGCTTCCCCAATCCCTCGAAGGGGGAGCGGGTATGCCGTGTCCCTTATTTACTAAGGGGACTTGGATTTCCAATCCATCCGTTCCTCCGCGGCTCCTGGAGGTTTACGGCCTCCAGTTGCATAATTTCTCCCCCGCTTCCATATTACACATCGCTGGTTATGTTGCCCTTAGTGAGCTGTTTCTGGGCTGCAGAGTTCATTTCGAGCTGTGGAAGAGGCTATTGTGCCTTGTACCCCATACACAGGAGGGGTCAATATATCAAGTGGGCGGAGCCGAAATATGGCGCATCGCCGGGATCGGATACATGTTCGCTACCCCGAAGAAGATGTCCGAAGACTGTCCTTTAGAGTGGTTTTACATGGAGGATGTCCCCCTTCTAGACCCTATTCGGAGGGGTCTTCTCGAGTTTGACAATGCCCCTTTGAAGAAACACCGAAGCTGGTGTCTACGGAGCCCTCAGGAGGAAGACAATGGAGAAGTCCTTTACTTGATGGGCCGGATAAAAGTGCTGGCTCAATCAGGATTGACAATAATCGAGGTTATGTCAATATATATAATGCGGGGGGTGCAACGCTTCAATATCGAGGGTACCCCATGTGGCGCTTTAACGGGGAAGATGATGCCACCCGCTGCGGGCGTAAAGGACCGGACTCCGCTGCCGCTTTAGCAAAAATTCTGTCAGAGTTGTTCAAGGGAGAGGAAGAGGAGTTCATCTGTATTAAGCCACAGGATGGATTCTCCATGTACAACCCTCCAAGCTGGGTGTGCTGTCACTTTTCACTCCCAACGTCCCCGCATTCCTCGTCATAAATACTCACCTTGGCGTTTCATGGCAGGAACTGCGAAAAGCTGTAAGGGAGGTCAACAGCCCACCTTCACAATTGGAGGACCCAGACCGGGCCCTCGATCCCGGACTCGAAGAGGATCCGGACATATTTGTGGAGCTGGTCGACAGGACATTCTATCTATTGAGCTGCGATGATGCCATGGTGTCCATCATAGCCGATATCCTGGGCTACTCCCTGCATCGCTGGTAAGAAAATCTGGAGTCCCGACATTCGAGAAGAATTCCCTTTTATGCACTTCACCTACCGTACACATATGTTGTTTTACACGGAAGGCCCTCAGGATGCCATGCCGAACCCGCAGTGACTTGCCAACGAGGGACACCAAAGCCGGGTAGGCCAAAAAGGAAGGCGGTCAGGACTGAGACGCCGGCGTAGAGGTATGATACAGAACCTCGCTCCGTGGTTGTCATCTTTCTTAAAATATAATGATGTCCATGTTTCCTGGTAGAGGTTGCCGATCACGCCTCCGCCAGTCGGGCTGCAGGGCCGAACATAGAGGCGGAAGCTAACACGGGGCGAACTTCGGATGCTCCTCCTACAGAGGATGCGGATAGACTATCCGCTACAAATTCCAAAGTGGAGAGCGCCATGAACCACAGGTGTCGCCGGGTCGTACTCCGTGATGCTTGTTTCTCCCAAGAGGCGTTCGATGCCTTCAACTCAGGAGACGCGTACATCCGTGCTTCTCAAAATGGTCTTGCCAGAGCCATGGACCAGTATGTAAAGGATATACGGGTAAGAAAATCTGACAATTATATGTATCAGTAGCCCCTAAGACTTGACATAGTTTACACAACTGATTTAAGGATCATTATTTGTGAAGGTTCTTACAGAGAATAATACCCAATTGTCTCAAGAGCTGGAAGAGTGCAAAGCCCAGCTATGGGCCGCGGTGGCCGCGTTAAAGGAGTCCGAGAAGGCCCCCTCTGGTAACACTTGTTTCCATTGCAAAGAGTGACATGTACCAGATAGTATGCGGCATGCATGCATATCTAACCATAGATGTTGCACATGACTCCATACTTAAATCGGAGACTGTGCCGGAGGATGCGCAACGTGCTAATCGACAGCTAAATGCTGGTGAATGCGTGCTTACGCGGGTCAGGCAGGAGAAAAATAATCTCCAGGACGCCAATATCCGGTTGGGCGTGGAACTGAAAGATGTCCGAGCCCAACTTGCGGACTCCGTGAAGGAGAATAAGCAGCTTCGATGCGGCATTTTCGGTAAGTGCTTGAACGAACTTTTGAAAGAGTTCGGTGAAGAAGCCGGCTAACAGAGTTATGTCTGCTGGTATGCTGACGGGTCGTCCCGCGGAGGAGATGCCCGGGTCTGCGGGTGATCTTCTACCAGAGCTCTCACAACTTCACGAACAAGTTCGACAGGTGATGCAGGGTATTGCCTAAGCCTTGTGGCCATCCACCTCCCCGCTAGGAGGCATGGGGGAGCTTATAGAGAAGCTCAAGGGAGCATGGTGGAGCTTCCGATTATGGAAGATATCAGCCCGCCGACAAGGTGCGAGGGAAGCCTGGTCCATGGTGAAGACGCGATATGTCAAATCTGACACAAACCACATGGCCGAGGTCGGACCAGTGGGGCCCGATGGGAAAGAGATCCCCGTTAGTTTGGTGCATGACTAAGTAGAATTAGCCGCAAACTATTCCCACCAGGATTGTAGGCTAGACAGCCTGTTGGATGGTATAGAAGAAGAATTTAGTCAGTCTAAGTGACTGTGTACTTTAAGTGACATATATAATGTCCCTAGCCGGATTGTAAATCATTTGTCATGGCGGACCTTTTCGCTTCGACCTCTGGACCCGATAGTCTGGAGTGTATCCGAATACCCGCCCGATTATGTAAAAAACGGGGTATGCGTGGAAACCAGGCGTAGGGGTCATATGTGCTTGAACAAACAAGTACCCAACTAGCTATGTTATATTACATGGATAGTAAGAAACACCTTCTAGAGAGAATAGTTTCGTTAAGGTTTCCTTTCCCTGGGTACGCATGCCGTAATGTGCATGTCCGAACTGTTAAAAGAGACACAGGCTATAACATCTGGGGGCATGTATCAACATAAATAAAAGTCATCTTTTGTTCACCAACCGAATATTCCCTTAAGAACGCTAGCTTTCAGCTTCACCCAGTCTTAGGTACACATCTGGCTGACCCGGAAGTAACAATCGCAGAGATGCTCCCCTTATGACCTAACCGAATTAACGGGAACGTAGGGCATAAATACAAGAGCCAGGCAACCGACCTTGGCCAAAACTTAAGTCATATCGATGCATATAATGGTGAAAAAAGGTACATGCGGAAGAATAACACATGTGTGGGGCATAAAGCCCAGAAAAATAGTTATATTAAGCTTCTGTGTAAGAAGCCCCCCGGTATAATGAGCGCGGTTAGCGCGTCAAGATTGTGTAACAAAGACACAAGTTAGCCTTTTAAGGTCCCGAGGAGAAGAAAAAAGAAGAGAGAAAGAGAGAAAAGACAGATAAATGATACGTAAAAAAATTGACGGTGGTAAGGAGACGACCATAGAGTCCAGCACTAGGCGTAGAATCTTCAGAGTCTAGCTGCGTTCCATGGGTTTGGCTCAAGTCGATTGTCCGATGCATCCTGCAGATGGTACACTCCACCGGTCAGAACCTAGTCAATAATGAAGGGACCTTCCCATTTGGGCTTGAGCTTGTTCTTTTTCTTCTCCGGCAGGCGTAGAACCAGTTCGCCAACGTTATAGGTTTTGGCCCGTACTTCTCTGCTTTGATACCTTCGAGCCTGTTGTTGATAGAATGCGGAACGGGCTTTTGCTACGTCGTGCTCCTCCTCCAGGGCGTCCAAACTGTCCTGCCGATCGAGCTCGGCCTCTTTTTCTGCATACACACGCACTCGAGGTGACTCATGAATTATGTCGTAGGGCAGAACTGTCTCTGCACCGTACATGATAAAGAATGGTGTGTATCCGATAGTGCGATTCGGCGTGGTCAACAGCCCCCATAGTACGGAGTCGAGCTCCTCTACCCAGTGCGTGTTTGATTCCTTTAAGGACCACACTAATCTGGGTTTGATGCCGCTCCTGATAAGACCATTTGCTCGCTCGACTTGATCGTTGGTTTGCGGGTGATAGACGGAAGCACAATCGAGCCTGATGCCCATGTTGTTGCACCAAAGTTTCACCTCGTCGGCTGTAAAGTTCGTGCCGTTGTCAGTGATGCTGCTGTGGGGGATGCCATAACGGTGTACAACCTCAGATATAAAGTCTATCACCAGTCCAGATTCAGCCGTTTTGACAGGTTTGGCTTCTATCCATTTGGTGAATTTATCCACAATGACCAGTAAGTATTTTTCCTTATGGGTTCCCCCTTTAAGGGGTCCGACCATATCAAGCACCCAGACCGCAAAGGGCCGAGTAGTGGGGATTGTTTGGAGAGCGGTAGGTGGCATATGGCTTTGGTTTGCAAAAAGCTGGCAACCGACGCAATGTTGGACCAGATACTGTGCATCTGCTCGGGCCGTAGGCTAATAGAAACATGTACGGAAGGCCTTGCTTACAAGGGCCCGGACTGCGGCGTACTGGTCGCCGATTCAAGCATGGATTTCTACCAAAAGCCTTCGTCCTCCCTCTTCGGAGATGCACCTTTGAAGGACTCCGGTAGTGCTTTTCTCATAAAGCTCTCCCTCGTGGACCTTGTAGGCTTTAGATCGCCGCACTATGCAGCGTGCCTCATTTTGGTCCTCGTGTAGTTCATGCCTGGTTAGGTAGGCCATGAACGGTTCTGTCCACGGGGTGATGGCGGCCATTATCACGTGGGATGAAGGTGTTATTTTGATGGCAGAGCCTCCGATTGTGTCAGGGTGTTCGGTATCTGGTGTTGTGGCCCCGTCCCGACTATTGTTACCGGTGTCCCCTTCCCATACCACGGATGTCTTAAATAGCTTTTCAAGGAAGATGTTAGGTGGGACAGGGTCATGCTTAGCGCCGATACGGGCGAGGATATACGCCGCCTGATTGTTTTCCCGAGCCACATGGTGAAATTCAGGCCCCTCGAACCGAGCTGACATTTTGAGGACGGCGTTGCGATATGCCGCCATTTTTGGATCCTTGGCATCAAAGTCTCCATTTATTTGAGATATTGCGAGGTTCGAGTCCCCACGCACCTCCAGGCGTTGAATGCCCATGGAAACTGCCATAAGAAGACCGTGTAATTGGGCCTCGTGTTCGGCTACGTTGTTGGAGTTTGTGTATAGTATCTGGAGTATGGATTGGACTGTATCTCCGTTGGGGGACGTCAGGACGACGTCAGCCCCCAGACCAGCCAGCATTTTAGAGCCGTCAAAGTGCATGATCCAATTGGAGTATGCGTCGTACTCTTTAGGGACTTCGGCTTCTGTCTATTCGGCAACGAAATCGGCCAGTACTTGCGACTTAATGGCTCGCCGTGGTCTATATGTTACGTGGAACGGGAGGAGCTTGGTAGCCCATTTGGTAATCCGACCTGTGGCATCGTGGTTGTTTATTATGTCATTGAGTGGTACTTCTGAGGCCACCGTAATTGAACACTCTTGAAAGTAGTGTCGTAATTTCTGGGATGCCATTAATACTGCATATGCTATCTTTTGATAATGTGGGTACCGTGATTTGCATGGAGTGAGGACAGTGGATACATAATATACCGGCTTTTGAAGTGGGAATTTATGTCCGTCCGTCTCTCGTTCGACGACGAGCACTGCGCTTACAACTTGGTGAGTTGCCGCTATATATAACAGCATTGGTTTGCCGACATTTGGCGCGGCCAAGATTGGGTTGGTGGCCAAGATGGCTTTTATTTCTTCCAATCCGGCCGTGGCTACTTCCGTCCACTCGAAGTGTTTGGTGCGCCGAAGATGGCGATAGAGGGGAGTGCCTTTTCTACTAATCGGGGGATAAAGCGGCTTAAGGCCGCCACACATCTAGTTAACTTCTAGATTTTCTTGAGGTTAGTTGGGATAGCCAACTGTGACAGAGCCCGGATCTTAGCTGATTTGCTTCAACTAGTCATCAACCCGTGCACCTGCACGGGCTAGTTATTTCAATAAATATTATTAAACTTTTTTGATATAGAATAGTTCTATATAAACCAAAGGCACAATTGATGAATACTAAGTTCAGTAATAATCTCTCAAGTTTACTATTTAAAACACAAAAACACATAGCTTGTTGTCACAGCCCTAGAAATCTTTTGTAATTAGTGGCATTGCATCCATGCATCATTTTCATTTTCAATTAATCTTGAAATGCGGATGCTTAAACCCTAGCACCAAATGAATCCAACTAGGGTCAAAATAAAATCTTTTCCATTGCACTCAAAATGCCTTCTAAAAATGTTCAACATTTTTGGATTGAGGTGGAAGCATCTACCAAAACATGGTTTACATTTTTGCAGGACATCTTTGGGCTTTGAATTAATTCAAACATATTTCATTTGGAGCTATTTAAATGCTATATATATATATATATTAAGTGCTCCAAAAATGCTGGATGTTTTTATGGGTCATTAGAATAACTCAGATAGCACCCCTAATTATCTCAGGATTCTATTAAATGGTTTAGTATTTTACCAAACCAAAACAGAATAAGAAAATAGAAAACAGAAACTAAATTAAAGAGAGAGAGAGAAGGACTAACCTGGAACTCACCTCGGCCCACCTACCTGTGCGGCCTGCTGTAGAAGCCGGCCCAACCCAGCCACCCCCCCTGCCAGTTGTCTTCCTCCTCTCGCCAGAAGGCAGAGGAGAAGCTAGCCACGGCACCGCGGCGTGCCACGCCGGCAGCTGCCTTCCTGACTGCCTCCTTGTCGCTCTGGCCCTCCCTCGCGACGCCACGCATCCCCCGACCTCTCTCGCACTCTCCCTCGCCCTCATCCCCTCCTCTGTCCCACTCTCACGCGCACGGCCGAACGCCACCATCGCCGCCGCCTGTTGTTGCCGTAGCCAGAGCCACCTCCGAGCCTCTTCGACGCGCCCCCGAGCTCCGCCGTGACGCCCCGGTCCTCTCTGCCGAGCCACATGACGCCGGACGCCCTGGAGCGCCGTCATCGACGCCATCGCTGTCCTCTGCCCCGACGATCGCCGCCCTTCGATTCGCCGCCTCCGACACTTCCCCGACCCCGCTGGGCTTCTCTGCGAGTCCTCAGTGAGCTGCTGTTCCATTCGCCCTTCTCCCCGCCGCCTCGCACGTTCCCTAGCACTAGCGCCGCCGTGGCCGAAGCTCACCGCCGCCCATCCATGTCGCCGCCATGGCCACCGTCACCTAGAGCCGCAACCGAGCGCACCACCGTGCTCAGCATGTCTTCGTGCAATTGTAGCCAGCCCAGATCCTCCTGCCTTGCACCGTAGCGCCGAACCCGTCGTTGCCCGAGCCCCGGCCGCCGCCACGAGCTCAACTCCGGCGACCTCACTCCACGGCAGCCTCTCTCGCTTGCTCCAATGGATGCGCGAGAGTGCCAGCTCTCTGTAGGTGGTCTTGGTCGCTAATTTGGTCACCAAAGGGCAAAATCTGAGCCCCTCCGCCGTCTCGGCCTCGCCGGCGACTCAATGCCGGCAAGGTTGACCCCTGTTTGACCTCCCCAGCGTCCTGACGTGTGGGCCCGGTCCCTTGTATAATTAGTGCTAGGTAATTAGTTTTAATTAACTTAGTTAACTAGATGAGCCACTCACATGCGGGCCCAGCCCTAGATTAGTTAACTTAATCACCAACTTAGCACTAACAGGCACTGTTAGTTAGATGTGACACTGACATGCGGGTCCCACAGGTCAGGTTTGACCTGGACCAGGCCTGCTGACCTGCTGCCGTCGGCATGACCTAATGTTGACGCAGTATTACTTTTTTGGATTTTATTTAATTCAGGAAATTCCAGGAAATGTTCAAAACTTTAAAAATACAAAGAAAATCAACCGTAGCTCAGAATGAAATAAATTATATGTGAAAAATTATCAGAAAAATTCAAGGAACCTATTTATGGCATTTTCATGCATGGTTGAACAATGTTTGTCCTCTATTTTGGACAAAACAAATAAATGGCATTTAACTAATCATATATGGAGTTTGAATTTGAATCTTGTATTCAAACCAACATCATTTAATTGTGTTGCTAGTTGCACTAGCTCAATCAACAGCATATTGCCATGTCATGATCATGCATCACGTTGTTGCATCGCATTGATTGTGTTCTTCCTTGTTTGCCGGTAATTGTCCCCTCTCGGTAGACGATGTTCCGACGCTATGATCGATGACACCGATGAAGAGCTATACTATCTTCAGAAGTGCCAGGCAAGCAAAACCCCCTTGTTCATTCTGATACAATCCCACTCTCTCGCTCCTGCTCTCTTTTACTGCATTAGGACAACACCGATTTAACTATTACATGCTGCGGTAGCTGAACTCCTTTCCTCTGCATGACCTGTCATTGCCACAGTAAATAGATGAAACCCACTAGCATGAGTAGGAACTGTTTGAGCCCTGATGTGCCTACTCATTCATGCTTGTTGTCATGCCTGCTACTGCTTAGAGTTGAGTCCGGTCTGATTCATCGGGAATGAATTGGAACGTGGTGAACATGTCCTATCGTTGAGAGCTAAGTGTGTGAACACGATTTGGTAAAGGTAGCGGTGAGAGGCCATGTACGAGTACATGGTGGGTTCTCTCACTGCCGCCGTCCTCAGGAACTGAGTCCTGTGTTTGTGATCCATGAACAGTTACTACCGCACATTGGGCTCCGGCGCTCCAAGCTCTCTCGACTTATTAATCAACTTGATCTCTGTCCAGGAGTTGCAACTAGTTTCTGGTGTTTGTAGGTAGTGTTAGTAGTCTACCAAGTGGCTTGGAAACCCTGTACACATCGTTTGGGGCCGTGAGCGACACCCCGGCCGGATCTCCTTGCGGATGGAACCCAAATAGGCGATAAACCTGGACTAGAGACTTGTGTGGTTAGTCAGGTCGTGGCCGACTCCCTCACCAGGCTTCCGCTTGAAGGTTGCCGAGATACACGACGTGTACATGGCGGTAAGTGGCGAGAGCGTGTATGAAGAAGTACACCCCTGCAGGGTTATCATTATCTATTCGAATAGCCGGATTCCTTGGATATGGAAACTTGGACCCCTTGCATAGTTCGTAGACAAGCGAAACTGGATACTCTAAAAAGCGCAAGATAAGCGTGAGTGCTATGGATGGCGTTCTCGTAGGGAGACGGGAGCAGATCCATAGTGGTGTATTGATATGGTGAATATGTGGACTCGTGTGCGCCACCTCAAAAGAGTTACTTGCAGTCGTAGTTTAGGGTTGCCACCGAGTCAAAGATGGCTTGCTGCAGTTAAAATCCACCACCCTTTATTGATATCGATGCATATGTAGATAGTTTTGATGTAAGTCTTGCTGGGTACATTTGTACTCACGTTTGCCTATTTTATGTTTTGCAGAGAGACGTCACTCTCGCTAGTAGTTCCACGTGGACTTCGACGTTTAGCTTGTTACCTCAGCTACGATCTTGTGCCCTCGGCAGGATCTGGTAGATAGTCAGGCTTCTCAGCCTTTTTTTCATTTGTAGATGTCTGCACTCAGACATGTTAAGCTTCCGCATGTGCTTTGATTTGTATGCTCTGAATGTGGGGTCATGAGACCCATGCTTGTAATATCTCGCTCCTCGGAGCCTAATGAATAAATACTTGAGTCGTAGAGTCTTGTTGTGATGCCATGTTGTATGTACTCATATCGGGCATATTGTGTGTATGATTGAAATGCTTGGTATGACTGGGATCCGACAATCTAGTTGTTTATCCTTGGCAGCCTATCATATGGGGAAATGTAGTCTAGTGCTTTCTGAGCGATAGTAGTCCGCTACAGCCCAGTTCACCGGAGTCCTGCTAGCCAAGCATTACTACTCGGAACACTTGACTGGCATGTGTTTCACTTCGTTCCTGTGTCTGTCCCTTCGGGGAAAAGTCACGTGGTGACTTCCGGAGTCCTGCCTAGCCTGCTACAGCCTGGGTTAGCGGAGTCCTGTTAGCCCAGTGCTACAGCCCGGATTCACACGTTGATGACCGACATGCTCAATGTGATTCATGTATGCCTGTCCCCATGGGTTAGTGCCGCTTTGGGTTCACGACTAGCCATGTCGGCCCAGGTTCTTTGTCATATGGATGATAGCGACACTATCATATACGTGAGCCAGAATGCGCAAATGGTCCCGGGCCAGGTAAGGTGACACCCGTGGGAATACCGTGCTTTAGGCCGCAAAGTGATATGATGTGTCACATGCTAGATAGGTGTGACTTAGGATCGGGGTCCTGACAGCTTTGGTATCAGAGCCTGACTGCCTATAGGATTACCAAGCCAAGCTGGTTGAAGTCGTGTCTAGAAATGCTTTAGTTATATAAGGGAATTGATTGTGGAAGGGAATGTAAGGCTCTTTTTACTCCTTATCCTCTTGACCTTCTGATCAGAGTCATCTTATCTTTTCTACGGGGTTAAGAACTAGGCTTCTCTTCTATCTCTCAGGATGACATGTTACTAAACCGTAGTTGCCTAGGATTGTTGAGTTCAAGCCTCAGTTCAGTTCCTACTACTTCCATATGTTCATTGTTGGCCTCAGAACCTTGATATGGTGATGTTGAGTGGTTATGCCACCATTTTTGCAGGATGTCTCAAATCATTTTGAGCATTTACAGCCGTTATGAAGTCCGAGTCATCCCAGGTTTCTAAAATAGTCTGATGCATTTGCAAATCCCTTCTTTCCGTTCCCGATGTTTCTTTGGGCCAGTTTAACCACACTAATTGCTGAGTTGAGGTATTCTATTGCCTCGACATATATGTTGGAATTATTATTATGACCCTAGGTGTCCTAGGGGATCATCTAGTAACCTAGCCATATTTTGTATTTCTAGTGTGATGATTCTGGCCATTATTCTCGAAAGCATCTCGTGATGCCATCTAGTAGTAGGTTTTCCACTCCTGTGTTCCTGACCCAAGATCCACTCTACTTACCTCATGTTGATAGTGTTGCTCGTACCTTTAGGATATTAGTAACCTTTGCGATAGTCCTCGAGGTCTCTGGTATTTCCTTCTTCCAAATACCATGAACCATTAAGGCAGAAGTTCTCTGAACCAAAAGATCACCATTAGAGTACTCCCGAGGAGTTCTCCATTCATAATTGTGACTCTGCCAGTCCTACCTCTCAGCATGGGTTATCCGGAAGGAATATGTTGAACTTGTTCGACATATTAACCTATGCATCCACAACTCAGAAAGATATGTGTTCCTTTGAGTTGTCCCTCTGTAGTTGTATTCCGATCCTTGCCTATCAGTTGATAGACAAGTTTATGTCATGCATTCGTGTTATCAATGTCTATTATTCTTGTGGTCCATCGAGCCATTCTATTCCGGAATGACTTGGAGAAACAAACTCCAGCACCTCATCCATTTCTTGGACTGGTCAAAGTACTTGTATTCCGCAGATCAAAATGCCAATCGAGCTTTTGTTCTGTTCTACCTCGGAGTATTACCCCCTTTATGTCAGGATTGTCATAGGAAAGCAGCATCTCTCATGAATTCTTGACATAGTGATACTCTCTCCATCATTATTCATTTCTCGGTTTCCGTGTTGTTGCAACCAGAGTACCAACAAGTGAACCGTGATGTGTGAAATCAATACTCCTAGCAACCCCGTTGGTTGGTGGTTAATGGACGATAATCTCATTCTTGGTGTGTTGATTATGGAATCATCATTCTAAGATTGATCGTGCTACCTAGTCCATTTTCCTGGTGCACTTTTCGATCAAGAGTTGGGATTATGTCTATCCTTGCTTATTTGATCATATCATCTTGCCTAAAGAGCAAGATTGATCTCGGGCTTAATAACATGTCGGTGGTTCATGATTTTCCAAATATCTTCTCGAAAGTATTTCCAGGTTGTCCCCTGACCGCTATGTTAAGCTCGTGATCAATTTGGTTTCTTGTAACCACCCCTTCTCCAAGAATCTGTGTTGAATACCCTGAGCTAGTTGGTTAAGCTGAACAACAACTTGGAGAGTTGGAAGATAAAAGCCTGCCTAACTTAGTTCGTTCCAAAGGGATATTCTTGTGTAGTGTGTGTTGAAGAAAGATGATATCTTCATCGATTGGTCCATGTGATCAGTTGTTGGACCTATTGTCTTATCAATCCTTTGATTTGAGTGCGGGCTATCGTCAAATAAAATCAGTACCAACGATGTTCGTAATGTTGTCTTACTCGTGGTTGATCCCTCGAGCATACACCATTACATATTTTGGTCTGACCAATAGTAACACATTGTTCACATAATGGTGGAAGTTCAGTGATGTGGAAATTCCGATGAGTTGCTGTTGAGCCCAACCGCAGCATCTTGTCTCCTCCATGATTCATGTTGAACATTGAGCTAGTGTTGGAAACTTTTGAAATCATTTTCTTCATACTGTCTCATGAAGGATATGTTTGATGTAAGTAGTGACTTCCTCTAAGTTCATGTGCATTTGATGCAAGTTGCGGCCGTGAATTCGAGAAAGTTTGTTTTTGCCTCCTCCGGAATCATCCCAAGTCAGTCATGCATATGTGCGAAGTATTCTATGGTTTGGCAGATTAATTACCTCCACTCCATTTGTATTCCTAGCACACCAAGCCACTGATTGATTTGTTCAAGGAGAAGAAGTTCCTTCTTAAGAGCTAATCATGAGTTATGCAAGGACTTCGATATCCTCAATGATGGTCCCCAACCTGAACTCGATAATGTTTTATTATAAGGCTACTATGTGGTCATGCTTGTCTTGGACATCATGTTCACACGCTTGTAGCAGAACCCGCTCATGTTTTCGAGCTTGCTACCAAGTTCATCTCCCGAGAATCTCGCAACGCCATCTCGTTGGTTTGTGTTGCAAACTTTCCTTTTCCGGACATGCTATCTGGAATACCCTGTTACCAACCAGATCTGAATCTCAGGCAGGTATGATGGTTGGAAAATTCCCAGCATTTGCATTTTGTTCCCAGCTTGCACCGTCATTGTGCCATTCTACTTTGGGTCCCTCCATATCCGGTGATAAGCAAAAATCATCCATTGCGTTGTCTTCAACAAGGTAGTCCACATCGTCCATCCTAGTCCGAGTATGCGATTTCTTCGAGCTCTTTAAAAGGATCGTTGTGATTGCCTTAGGCTGGTAAAAAGAATTTCAATGATCTTTGTATCAAAAGTAATTCTTTTTGCCACTTAAGGGAATAGTTCTTCGAGTCACCTTCCCTGAGGTGCCCCATTACGGGATCATGGCAATTATTCCCTCGCCACCTTGACACCATCCACCATCTCTCTAAGCGTGGGATTGTTGCCCACCAAATCAAACCTCGGCGTTTGTTCTTCAATCCCTCTCGATGTGTTTTGTGTCTCAACTCGAGATGTTTCAACATCTCATTCCGTGAGTTGATCTTGTATAGCTCGATCTTCAAGAAGATCAATCCTAGTAGAGTTTCTTTCCGTCGTCATCGCATGGATGAAGATCTCAAAAGCGAGGATGTCAAGATCAACGTATGCAACGAATCAACAACCTTATGAGGTGCAACATGGATCGTGAAGATTGTGTTGGTCTTGTGCCCCCTCTGTCTTCTTACCTCACGTCTTGAATCTCGGGACGAGATTCTTGTTTAGTGGGGGTGAGTTTTCACAGCCCTAGAAATCTTTTGTAATTAGTGGCATTGCATCCATGCATCATTTTCATTTTCAATTAATCTTGAAATGGGGATGCTTAAACCCTAGCAACAAATGAATCCAACTAGGGTCAAAATAAAATCTTTTCCATTGCACTCAAAATGCCCTCTAAAAATGTTCAACATTTTTGGATTGAGGTGGAAGCATCTACCAAAAAATGGTTACATTTTTGCAGGACATCTTTGGGCTTTAAATTAATTCAAACATATTTGATTTGGAGCTATTTAAATTCTATATATATATTTTAAGTGCTCCAAAAATGCTGGAAGTTTTTATGGGTCATTAGAATAACTCAGAGAGCACCCCTAATTATTTACAGGATTTTATTAAATGGTTCAGTATTTTACTAAACCAAAACAGAATAAGAAAATAGAAAACAGAAACTAAATAAAAGAGAGAGAGAGAAGGACTAACCTGGCACTCACCTCGGCCCAACTACCTGTGCGGACTGCTGTTGAAGCCGGCCCAGCCCAGGCACCCCCCTGCCAGTTGTCTTCCTCCTCTCGCCAGAAGGCATAGGAGAAGCTAGCCACGGCGACGCGGCGTGCCACGCCGGCAGCTGCCTACCTGGCTGCCTCCTTGTCGCTCTGGCCCTCCCTCGCGACGCCACGCATCCCCTGTCCTCTCTCGCACTCTCCCTCGCCCTCATCCCCTCCTCTGTGTCACTCTCACGTGCATGCCCGAACGCCACCATCGCTGCCGCCTGCAGTTGGCGCAGCCAGAGCCACCTCCGAGCCTCTCCGACGCGCCCCCGAGCTCCGCCGTGACGCCCCGGTCCTCTCTGCCGAGCCACATGACGCCGGACGCCCTGGAGCGCCGTCATCGACGCCATCGCCGCCCTTCGATTCGCCGCCTCCTATGCTTCCCCGACCCCGCTGGGCTTCTTTGCGAGTCCTCAATGAGCTACTCTTCCGTTCGCCCTTCTCCCCGTCGCCTCGCACGTTCCCTAGCGCTAGCGCCGCCGTGGCCGAAGCTCACCGCCACCCAGTCATGTCGCCGCCGTGGCCACCGTCACCTAGAGCCACAACCGAGTGCACCACCGTGCTCAGCATGTCTTCGCGCAACCATAGCCACCCCTAGATCCTCCTGCCTTGCACCGTAGCACCGAACCTGTCGTTGCCCGAGCCCCGGCCGCCGCCACGAGCTCAACTCCAGCGAGCTCACTCAACCGCAGCCTCTCTCGCTTGCTCCAATGGATGCGCGAGAGTGCCAGCTCTGTGCAGGTGGTCTCGGCCGCTAATTTGGTCACCGGAGGGCAAAATCCGAGCCCCTCCGCCATCTCGGCCTCGCCGGCGCCTCAACGCCGGCAAGGTTGACCCCTGTTTGACCTCCCCGGCGTCCTGACGTGTGGGCCCGGTCCCTTGTTTAATTAGTTCTAGGTAATTAGTGTTAATTAACTTAGTTAACTAGATGAGCCACTGACATGCGGGCCCAGCCCTAGATTAGTTAAGTTAATCACCTACTTAGCACTAACAGGCATTGTTAGTTAGATATGACACTGACACGCGGGTCCCACAGGTCAGGTTTGACCTGGACCGGGCCTGTTGACCTGCTGTCGTCGGCATGACCTAATGCTGACGCATTATTACTTTTCTGGATTTAATTTAATTCAGGAATGTCCAGGAAATGTTTAAAACTTTAAAAATTCATAAAAAATCAACCATAGCTCAGAATGAAATAAATTATATATGAAAAATTATCAGAAAAATTCAAGGAATCTATTTATGGAATTTTCATGCATGTTTGAATAATGTTTGTCCTCTGTTTTGGACAAAACAAATAAATGGCATTTAACTAATCATATATGGAGTTTGAATTTGAATCTTGTATTCAAACCAACTTCATTTAATTGTGTTGCTAGTTGCACTAGCTCAATCAACAACATATTGCCATGTCATGATCATGCATCATATTGTTACATCGCATTGATTGTGTTCTTCCTTGTTTGCCGGTAATTGTCCCCTCTCGGTAGACGCTGTTCCGACGCTATGATCGATGACACCGATGAAGAGCTATACTATCTTCAGAAGTGCCAGGAAAGCAAAACCCCCTTGTTCATTCCGATACAATCCCACTCTCTCGCTCCTGCTCTCTTTTACTGCATTAGGACAACACCGATTCAACTGTTACATGCTGCGGTAGCTGAACCCCTTTCCTCTGCGTGACCTGTCATTGCCACAGTAAATAGATGAAACCCACTAGCATGAGTAGGGATTGTTTGAGCCCTGACGTGCCTACTCATTCATGCTTGTTGTCATGCCTGCTACTCCTTAGAGTTGAGTCCGGTCTGATTCATCGGGAATGAATTGGAACATGGTGAACATGTCCTACCGTTGAGAGCTAAGTGTGTGAACACGATTTGGTAAAGGTAGCGGTGAGAGGCCATGTTGGAGTACATGGTGGCTTGTCTCATTGCAGCCGTCCTCAGGAACTGAGTCCTGTGTTTGTTATCCATGAACAGTTACTACCACACATTGGGCTCTGGGCGCTCCAAGCTCTCTCGACTTATTCATCAACTTGATCTCTGTCCAGGAGTTGCAACTAGTTTCTGGTGTTTGTAGGTTGTGTTAGTAGTCTACCAAGTGGCACCCGGTACAGGTGGTCTTGGGACAGACTAGGCACGGTGGCCCGGTGTACCAAGTGGCACCCGGATGGTGGGCTTGGGAACCCTGTACACATCGTTTGGGGCCGTGAGTGACACCCCGGCCGGATCTCCTTGCGGATGGAACCCAAATAGGCGATAAACCTGGACTAGAGATTTGTGTGGTTAGTCAGGTCGTGGCCGACTCCCTCACCAGGATTCCGCTTAAAGGTTGCCGAGATACACGACGTGTGCATGGTGGTAAGTGGCGAGAGCGTGTGTGAAGAAGTACACCCCTGCAGGGTTATCATTATCTATTCGAATAGCCAGATTCCTCGGATATGTAAACTTGGACCCCTTGCATAGTTCATAGACAAGTGAAAGTGGATACTCTAAAACTCGCAAGATAAGCGTGAGTGCTATGGATGGCGTTCTCGCAGGGAGATGGGAGCGGATCCATAGTGGTGTATTGGTATGGTGAATTTGTGGACTCGTGTGCGCCACCTCAAAAGAGTTACTTGCAGTCGTAGTTTAGGGTTTCCACCGAGTGAAAGATGGCTTGCTGCAGTTAAACTCCACCACCCTTTATTGATATCGATGCATATGTAGATAGTTTTGATGTAAGTCTTGCTGGGTACATTTGTACTCACGTTTGCCTATTTTATGTTTTGCAGAGAGACGTCAGTCTCGCTAGTAGTTCCACGTGGACTTCGACGTTTAGCTTGTTACCTCAGCTACGATCTTGTGCCCTCGGCAGGATCTGGTAGATAGTCATGCTTCTCAGCCTTTTTTTCATTTGTAGATGTCTGTACTCAGACATGTTAAGCTTCCGCATGTGCTTTGACTTGTATGCTCTGAATGTGGGGTCATGAGACCCATGCTTGTAATATCTCGCTCCTCGGAGCCTAATGAATAAATACTTGAGTCGTAGAGTCTTGTTGTGATGCCATGTTGTATGTACTCATATCGGGCATATTGTGTGTATGATTGAAATGCTTGGTATGAGTGGGATCCGACAATCTAGTTGTTTTTCCTTGGCAGCCTATCATATGGGGAAATGTAGTCTAGTGCTTTCTGAGCGATAGTAGTCCGCTACAGCACGGTTCACCGGAGTCCTGCTAGCCCAGCACTACTGCTCGAAACACTTGACTGGCCGGCATGTGTTTCACTTCGTTCCTGTGTCTGTCCCTTCGGGGAAATGTCATGCGGTGACTTCCGGAGTCCTGCCTAGCCTGCTATAGCCCGAGTTACCGGAGTCCTATTAGCCTAGTGCTACAGCCCGGATTCACACGTTGATGACCGACATGCTCGATGTGATTCATGTATGTCTGTCCCCATGGGTTAGTGCCGCTTTGGGTTCACGACTAGCCATGTCGGCCCGGGTTCTTTGTCATATGGATGCTAGCGACACTATCATATACGTGAGCCAAAGGGCGCAAACGGTCCCGGGCCAGGTAAGGTGGCACCCGTGGGCATACCGTGCGTGAGGCCGCAAAGTGATATGATGTGTTACATGCTAGATCAGTGTGACTTAGGATCGGGGTCCTGACACTTGTGTTGTTGCAAATGAATCTCATAACAATTATTTCTCCATTTCAAGAACACATGGGGAAACCCGGTCGATAAAAATAGAACACATAGGGAATCAAAATTTTAAATTACGTATACCTTTGAATATATAACCATAATCTTGTTATGCCAATACAATTTTGAAATATAAAGATTAAAATATGTCGTGCTGTGAATGATTCCTCGGAAGGTTGTGCTGCTTTGCTCAATACGGTTTCTGTCTATTTCCATTTTTGAAGAGTTTCCTCATAAATGAGGTTTAATCCGCTGCCGTCGTCCATGAGCACTTTAGTAAGACGGAAGGCATCCACAATTGGACTGAGGACCAGGGCGGCTGTTGCTTGGGCTGTTCGAAATTTAGGTTTGTCACTGGCATTGAAGGTGATAGTCGTGTCGCTCCATGGATTTATTGCTGCCACATGGCAGACTTCGGTAAGGCTGCGGAGTGCTTGCTTACGCCTATTATTTGAGGCAAAGGTCTCGAAGACTTTCAATACTGTATTGCTATCCAAGGGATGGTGCTCTGCGGTGTTTTGGATGAGGAGATCCTCACCGCTCATGGCCACCTGCCGGAGTACCGAGCATGCTTTAAGGTTGTGTGTTGGTATGGTATCCGTTGTACTATGAATTTTGCAGGGCCCATTAAGCCATCCCTCCAATACGGTTCCACGCCGTGTAGTGGGCTTTTGCTTCTTTGTGATTGAGTCAGGCGACTTATGAGACTAGGGGTTTTGTTAGAGCCGGATTATCCCAAATTTTTGTTTGGGTTTTCCAGGCGCTTTCCATCACACATTACTTCCGTACTATGGCCTCCAAGTCAGCAAAGTGTGCTATGTCACGGCGACTTATGGCGTTGAGGATTCCCATGTCTGTGCAATTGTTGCAAAAGAACGAAATTGCGTCTTCCTCACGACAGTCCTTGACCTTGTTCATTACAAGGACGAATCTGGCCCAATAGTGATGTACTGTCTCTTGGGGCTCTTGCCTAATGTGGGAAAGATCACTTATATCTAGGTGGGTGGGTGGATTTAAGTCCAGACATTGAGCCAATCTGAGACTCAGGGGCAGAGGAGTTTCCGATCTTGGAAGTTCGGGCTCCGTGATGTAGCCCCGCAGGTTTGGCATGCAGCCTGATTCTAGGTTCAGGTTTAGGGCGATGTCCTCCCGTGGACGGGTATCCGACTCGGAGAGTTATGGAATCCGGACATAGTTCATCCTCAGGATAGAGGAAGATTCGCTGCATTGCTCCTCCACCACCGCTATCTAATGGGTGACCGGCGGAGAGTTAATCTCCCTTTGGTCGGGTTTAAGCCCAATCCGATCGTAGTCCATAGCGACTACCAGAGTTGTGGGCGATAATAGTCATACTGCTTACCAGCATGTCATACTTTGATTCGGTGGTACTGTCAGATGAAGCGGCCCAACCGACATTACATGACCGCGTTCATGAGACTGGTTCTACCGCCGTGCGTCGCACATAGGTGGCTAGTGGGTGTTTGTTTCTCCAACTTTAGTTGAATCGAGTATGACTACACCCGGTCCTTGTTGAAGGTTAAAACAGCACACTTGACGAAAAATCGTTGTGGTTTTTGATGCGTAGGTAAGAACGGTTCTTGCTAAACCCCTAGAAGCCATGCAAAATTTCCAACAACAAGCATAGGATATATAACTTGTTTTTGCAGGGTATGTTGTGATGTGATATGGTCAAGACGTGATGATATATCAATTGTTGTATGAGATGATCATGTTCTATAACAGTTATCGGCAACTGGCAGGAGCCTTATGGTTGTCTCTTTATTGTATGAAATGCAATCGCCATGTAATTGCTTTACTTTATCACTAAGCGGTAGCGATAGTCGTGATAGCAATAGTTGGCGAGACGATAACGATGCTTCGATGGAGATCAAGGTTTCAAGCCTGTGACGATGGTGATCATGACGGTGCTTTGGAGATGGAGATCAAAGGCACAAGATGATGATGGCCATATCATATAACTTATATTTATTGCATGTGATGTTTATCCTTTATGCATCTTATTTTGCTTAGTTCGGCGGTAGAATTATAAGATGATCTCTCACTAAATTTCTAGGTATAAGTGTTCTCCCTGAGTATGCACCATTGCTACAGTTCGCCATGCCGAGACACCACGTGATGATCGGGTGTGATAAGCTCTAGTTCACATACAACGGCTGCAAGCCAGTTTTGCACACGCAAAATACTCATGTTAAACTTGACGAGCCTAGCATATGCAGATATGTCCTTGGAACACTGAGACTGAAAGGTCGAGCGTCAATCATATAGTAGATATGATCAACATAGTGATGTTCACCATTTAAAACTACTCCATCTCATGTGATGATCGGACATTGTTTAGTTGATTTGGATCACTTGATCACTTAGATGATTAGAGGGATGCCTATCTAAGCGATAGTCGTAATATGATTAATTGAACTTTAATTTATCACGAACTTAGTACCTGATAGTATTTTGCATGTCTATGTTGTTGTACATCAATGGCCCGTGCTACTGTCCCTTTGAATTTTAATGCGTTCCTAGAGAAAGCTAAGTTGAAAGATGATGGTAGCAACTACACGGACTGGGTCCGTAACTTGAGGATTATCCTCATTGCTGCACAGAAGAATTACGTCCTGGAAGCACCGCTAGGTGCAAGACACGCTGCAGGAGCAACGCCAGACGTTGTGAACGCCTGGCAGAGCAAAGCTGATGACTACTCGATAGTTCACTGTGCCATGCTTTACGGCTTAGAACCAGGACTTCAACAACGTTTTGAACGTCATTAAGCATATGAGATGTTCCAGTAGTTTAAGTTAATATTTGAAGCAAATGCCCGGATTGAGAGATATGAAGTCTCCAATAAGTTCTACAGCTGTAAAATGGAGGAGAATAGTTCTGTCAGTGAACATATAGACAAAATGTCTGGGTATCATAATCACTTCACTCAGCCGGGAGTTAATCTTCTGGTTGATAGTTTCATTGATAGAGTTCTTCAATCACTACCACCAAGCTACAAAAGCTTCATGATGAACTATAATATGCAAGGGATGGATAAGACAGTTCCCAAGCTCTTCACAATTCTAAAAGATGCGGAGGTAGAAATCAAGAGGGAGCATCAAGTGTTGATGGTCAACAAGACCACCAGTTTCAAGAAGAAGGGTAAAGGGAAGAAGGGGAAGTTCAAGAAGAACGGCAAGCAAGTTGCTATTTAAGTGGAGAAGCCCAAATCTGGACCTAAGCCTGAGACTGAGTGCTTCTATTGCAAAGCGACTGGTCACTGGAAGCGGAACTGCCCCAAGTATTTGGCGGATAAGAAGGATGGCAAAGTGAACAAAGGTATATGTGATATACATGTTATTGATGTTTACCTTACTAATGCTCGCAGTAGTGCCTGGGTATTTGATACTGGTTCTATTGCTAATATTTGCAACTCGAAACAGGGACTACGGATTAAGCGAAGATTGGCTAAGGACGAGGTGACGATGCGCGTGGGAAATGGTTCCAAAGTCGATGTGATCGTTGTCGGCACGCTACCTGTTGGGGATATTACTACTGGGCATAAACCGGCCTACCTGGGCAGGATTAACTCCATCAGTAGTTCAAAGATGTTAAAGCCCAAAGAGGCAGATAAAGGCCCAGGGCCCGTAGGCGGTTTTACAACCTGTAGCCGTACATCAGCTTTGGGCATATACTTGTAATATAAGATAGGAACAAGGAGAGACCAACCCGGATACGAGTGTGAACCGGTGTTGGGACTCTCTGAACCGGCAGGCGTCACCCATGTATATAAGGGGATGACCCGGCGGCGGTTCAGGGACGACAGACAACAACTCGAGACATAGGCGAAGCTTGTTTGCTCCCTAGTCATCGAAACCCCATCAATTCCATCACAACTAGACATAGGCTTTACCTTCCTCGAAGGGGCCGAACTAGTATAAATTCTCTTGCGTCCTTGTGTCCGCTTTAACCCCTTCAAGCTAACCCGTCGCGATGGCTCCACGACTAAGTCCTTTCTCTAGGACATCTGTCGTGACAAAACCACGACACTACCTCTACATCTACCTTCAGGATTAGTATTAGACCTGAATAATTGTTATTTGGTGCCAGTGTTAAGCATGAAGATTATATCTGGATCTTCTTTGATGCGAGACGGCTATTCATTTAAACTTGAGAATAATGGTTGTTATATTTATATGAGTAATATCTTTTATGGTCATGCACCCTTGAAGAGTGGTCTGTTTTTTTTTTTGAATCTCGATAGTAGTGATACACTATTCATAATATTGAAGCAAAAAGATGCAGAGTTGATAATGATAGTGCAACTTATTTGTGGCACTGTCGTTTTGGCCATATTGGTGTAAAGCGCATGAATAAACTCCATACTGATAGCCTTTTGGAATCACTTGATTATGAATAACTTGGTACTTGCGAACCATGCCTCATGGTCAAGATGACTAAAAATCCGTTCTCTGAAACAATGGAGCGAGCAACAGATTTATTGGACATAATACATATTGATGTATGTGATCCGATGAATATTGAGGCTCGTGGCGGGTGTCATTATTTTCTGACCTTCATAGATGATTTAAGCAGATATGGGTATATATACTTGATGAAACATAAGTCTAAGACATTTGAAAAGTTCAAAGAATTTCACAGTGAAGTGGAAAATCATCGTAACAAGAAAATAAAGTTTCTGCTATCTGATCACGGAGGAGAATATTTGAGTTACGAGTTTGGGCTTCATTTGAAACAATGCAGAATAGTTTCGCAACTGACGCCACCCGGAACACCAGAGCGTAATGGTGTGTCCGAACATCGTAACCGCACTTTATTAGATATGGTGCGATCTATGATGTCTCTTACTGATTTACCGACATCGTTTTGGGGTTATGCTTTAGAGACATCTGCATTCACGTTAAATAGGGCACCATCTAAATTCATTGTTACAACACCTTATGAACTGTGGTTTGGCAAGAAACCCTACTTGTCGTTTCTAAAAGTTCGGGGCTATGATGCTTATGTGAAAAAGCTTCAACCTCATAAGCTCGAACCCAAATCGGAGAAATGTGTCTTCATAGGATACCCAGAAGATACTGTTGGGTACACCTTCTATCACAGATTCGAAGGCAAGATATTCGTTGCTAAGAACAGATCCTTTCTAGAGAAGGAGTTTCTCTCGAAAGAAGTGAGTGAGAGGAAAGTAGAACTTGATGAGGTAACTGTACCTGCTCCCTTATTGTAAACTAGTTCATCACAGAAATCAGTTCCTGTGACTCCTACACCAATTAGTGAGGTAGCTAATGATGATGATCATGTAACTTTAGATCAAGTTACTACCGAACCTCGTAGGTCAACCAGAGTAAGATCCGCACCAGAGTGGTATGGTAATCCAGTTCTATAGGTCATGTTACTTGACCATGATGAACCTATGAACTATGAGGAAGCGATGATGACCCCAGATTCTGCGAAGTGGCTTGAAGCCATGAAATCTGAGATGGGATCCATGTATGAGAACAAAGTGTGGACTTTGGTTGACTTGCCCAATGATCGGCAAGCGATAGAGAATAAATGGATCTTCAATAAGAAGACTGATTCTGACAGTAATGCTACTGTCTACAAAGCTCGACTTGTTGTGAATGGTTTTCGACAAGTTCAGGGAGTTGACTACGATGATACCTTCTCACCCGTAGTGATGCTTAAGTCCGTCTGAATCATGTTAGCAATTGCCGCATTTTATGATTATGAAATTTGGAAAATGGATGTAAAAACTACATTCCTGAATGGATTTCTGGAAGAAGAGTTGTATATGATGCCACGAGAAGGTTTTATCGATACAAAGGGTGCTAACAAAGTGTGCAAGATCCAGCAATCCATTTATGGTTTGGTGCAAGCATCTCGGAGTTGGGATAAACATTTTCATAGTGTGATTAAAGCATATGGTTTTATACAGACTTTTGGAGAAGCCTGTATTTAAAAGAAAGTGAGTGGGAGCTCTGTAGCATTTCTAATATTATATGTGGATGACATATTGTTGATTGGAAATGATATAGAATTTCTGGATAGCATAAAAGGATACTTGAACAAGAGTTTTTCAATGAAAAACCTCGGTGAAGCTGCTTATATATTGGGCATCAAGATCTATAGAGATAGATCAAGACGCTTAATTGGACTTTCACAAAGCACATACCTTGATAAAGTTTTGAAGAAGATCAAAATGGATCAAGCAACAAAAGCTGAGGGAGTCCTGGATTAGGGGGTATCCGGATAGCCGGACTATATCCTTTGGCCGGACTGTTGGACTATGAAGATACAAGATGGAAGACTTCGTCCCGTGTCCGGATGGGACTCTACTTGGCATGGAAGGCAAGCTAAGCAATACAGATAGGTATATCTCCTCCTTTGTAACCGACCTTGTGTAACCCTAGCCCTCTCCGGTGTCTATATAAACCGGAGGGTTTTAGTCCGTAGAACAACATAGAATCATACCATAGGCTAGCTTCTAGGGTTTAGCCTCTCCGATCTCGTGGTAGATCAACTCTTCTACTACTCATATTATCAAGAATAATCAAGCAGGACGTAGGGTTTTACCTCCATCAAGAGGGCCCGAACCTGGGTAAAACATCGTGTCCCCTGCCTCCTGTTAACATCCGCCTTAGACGCACAGTTCGGGACCCCCTACCCGAGATCCGCCGGTTTTGACGCCGACATTGGTGCTTTCATTGAGAGTTCCTCTGTGTCGTCGCCGTTAGGCTTGATGGCTCCTTCGATCATCGATAGCGATGCGGTCCAGGGTGAGACTTTTCTCCCCGGACAAATCTTTGTATTCGGCGGCTTCGCACTGCGGGCCAACTCATTTGGCCATCTAGAGCAGATCAAGAGTTACGCCCCTGGACACCAGGTCAGGTTGGAAGCTTAAATTATACGGCCACGTCCGCGGAGACTTGATTTTCGACGGATTCGAGCCCCTACCGAGTGCGCCGCACGGTCACGATGAGCATGATTTAGCTCTACCATCGGACAGTGTTCAGGAGAACGCACCGGCAACTGCTCTGACCCTCAATTTGGAGCCAATTGCGCCATCCATGGACGGGTGGATAGACCCCGCCACGGAGGCCGTATTCTTAGCGGCAATTGAGCCGAATATCTACCTTACCCTTCACGGGAGCCGTGACACCAAACTACCAGATTCTTCCCCGGCCACGGACTCCGAACCACCCGCGCCCTTGCCTATCGAATCCGACTATGCGCCGATCATGGAGTTCACCTCCGCGGATATCTTTCAACACTCGCCCTTCAGCGACATACTGAACTCGTTAAGGTCTCTCTCCCTGTCAGGAGGGTCCTGACCGAACTATATTCGGCAGGATTGGGATGCGGACGATGAATAAATTCGCCGCCCACCCACCACCCACTTCATAGCCATTGTCGGAGATTTGACCGACATGCTTGACTTCGACTCCGAAGACATAGACGATATGGACGACAATGCAGGAGACGAACAGGAACCACTGCCCACAGGGCACTGGACGCCCACTTCATCGTATGATGTATACATGGTGGACGCACCCAAAGAAAACAACGACGAAGAGCGGAAGGACGCATCGATGGGTTGTTCGCTCGAAAAGCAATCAATGCGGCGGTGTAAGCGCTGCTCCAAATCCCTCCTCGGCAGAAATAATGATCATATAAACCCAGCGATAGGGCAAGGTGAGCCAGCGGACGACAAAAACGGCATTGAACCATCATCCGACCACGGCAACACGGAGAATCAAACCAAACAACCCGACTCCTTCGAAGATAACAGTCCGGATAACATCACACTGGACAAGCACCCGGAGCAACAGAATGCCCATAAAAGGCTTGTTGCCACTGCGAGGAGTCTGAAAAAGCAGAAGCAAAGGCTTAGGGCTGCAAGACACACTCAGAATCAGATAGAGTGAAGTACTCAACACTGAAGCGAAGAACGGCGGGAATCGCCACACCAGCTACCCGAAGCGAAAGTTGCTACCTAATTTTGATGATGAGGCCTTAGATCCCCCGCGATCAAAAAACTAAACTGCCATCCAGATGGATAGACGACCTCGTGGCCAACATAGAACGGCAAACGACGCTGCACAATAGCGGGTACGCGATCGACGTGAGGACTCGCATCCAAAGTACGGCGCAACCAGATCCATCTACGGACCACGCAA
This sequence comes from Triticum dicoccoides, assembly GCF_002162155.2. Classification (NCBI taxonomy): domain Eukaryota; kingdom Viridiplantae; phylum Streptophyta; class Magnoliopsida; order Poales; family Poaceae; genus Triticum; species Triticum dicoccoides. Next base: position 11,573,526 of record NC_041393.1, read on the forward strand.
GCGCGCTCCAGCACGCAATGCAACACAACAAACATCCCAACACCACGGTACACCCAAATACAGGGGTGCCGCACACCCCCTATGTTTCACCGATGAGGTGCTGGACCATGAATTACAACAGGAATTCAAACACGTAAACATAGAGGCGTACGACGGAACCACAGACCCTGGGGTTTGGATTGAGGACTACATCCTCCATATCCATATGGCTTGAGGAGACGATCTCCACGCCATCAAGTACTTACCCCTCAAGCTCAAAGGGCCATCTCGGCACTGGCTTAAAAGCCTTCCCGAAAACTCCATTGGAAGCCGGGAAGAGCTCGAAGACGCTTTTCGGTCAAATTTTCAAGGGACGTATGTCTGACCTCCGGATGCAGACGATTTAAATCATATAACTCAACAGCCCAAAGAGTCAGCCCGAAAGCTTTGGAACACGTTTTTCACTAAAAAGAACCAAATAGTCGACTGTCCGGACGCCGAAGCCTTAGCAGCTTTGAAGCATAGCGTTCGAGATGAATGGCTTGCCAGACACCTCGGCCAAGAAAAGCCGAGAACAGTGGCATCATTAACAAGCCTCATGACCCGCTTTTGCGTGGGCGAGGATAGCTGGTTAGCCTAATGCAGCACCAGCAACCCAAGTACATCAGAAGTCAGGGACGAAAACGCGAAACCACGGCGCAGCAAGAACAAGCGTCGGAATAAAGAAGACAGCCCGAAGAGCACAGCGGTAAATGCCGGATTCAGAAGCTCTTGGCCAGATCAACAAAAGCTGACCTCAAAAGGCAACAGAGACGAACTGTCCAGCCTGAACAAGATTCTGGATAAAATATGTCAGATCCACAGCACCCCCGATAAACCTGCAAATCATACCCATAGAGAATGTTGGGTCTTCAAGCAGTCCGGCAAGCTCAACGCCGAAGATAAGGGACAGGATACACCAAGCGAAGACGAGGACGAGCCCCCAAGAAAAACACTGGGGAACAGAAGAAATTCCCACCAGAAGTCAAAACTGTAAACGTGTTACACGTGACGAAGGGGAGAAACAAAGCGGCACTCCTAAAGACACATACCCCAGGGCCTATCACCGCGGCGTTCTGCCACTAGTCGTCCCAACCGATCACCTTTGACCATCAGGACTACTCGGCAAGTATCCGGTGTGTAGGATGGGCTTCCTTGGTGTTAGACCCGATAATTGACGGATACCACTTCACACGAGTCCTCATGGACGGCGGCAGTAGTTTAAACCTGATATATCAGGACACAGTCCGCAAAATGGGGATAGACCCAATAAAAATTAGCCATAGCAATACTACCTTTAAAGGAGTAACACCAGGCCCAGAAGGGCATTTGTACGGGCTCCCTGCTACTAGAGGTTATATTCGGCTTCCCCGATAACTTCCGCGGTGAAAATTTAACCTTCCACATCGCTCTGTTCCAAAGTGGCTATCAAGCACTACTCGGACGCGAAGCTTTCGCTCGCTTTAACGCAATACCGCATTACGCTTCCGTCATGCTTAAGATGTCCGGTCCACGTGGCATCATCACAGTAAATGGAAATAGTGAGCGCTCCTTGCACGTGGAAGACCCTGCGGCCGCCTTGGCAGCCACACACTAAATGGCCTCACCAACTAAAGCATCTGACAGGTCGTTAAGACCACGGACACGGGTGGACGAGTCCGGTACAGCTATATGTAATTGATACAGGTTCGATGGCTATACCCCTATTAAAATACAAGGCTCTCAACGCGCGCGCACAAGTGGCAATCAGGCTCAACATTACTAATTTTGAACTATATATTGTTTATTTAGTACAACTTACCTTTTGCACGCCAACTTTTCAACTAAGTTCCTCTCTTTCTTCAGATTACCATCGTGCTAAACCCGTCCAGAATACGGCACAACAGAGACACAGGCGCAGACGTGTAGCAGGGACCCGTTCCAAGGATTCTTTTTAGATTAAGACCCTGCGTAAACCTTTTTTACTGTCTCTTGTTGATACACATCCCTCGGATTCTCAGTATAATATTGCATGTACTGGACACCAGGGGCTTATTACAATGGGCACTGTTTAGGCCCGGTTTACATCATAAAGACCGAATACCTTAGGGAGTGTTCGGCGTCGCGAGTTTGGCCTTATATGCATCAGCTCCGAATCATGTCTTTGGTCAAATGTTGGGTTTGCCCGGCTCTTGTGTTTTGCTACCTTACATTCCGCTCTATCGGCTAAGGTGGCACCAGGAGAACTACTGCGATTGTGCCCTGGTTCATCCGGACGAGCACCTCAGTAGAGAAAGCCGAAAACTGACTGTCATGATATAGCGTGAGACTGGTCAACCACTCCATGACCTAGTGGAATCTTCGGGATTCCTCCACTTTAACAAAGGGCCGTTTCCCCGCCAGGCATGTACGCACCCCGATTCGGATGAGTGCGGAGCCACCTGGGGCTATATAGTAGCCCCACTATCAAACTCCTCTAGCTAAGTGAAAGTGTTAAAGTATTATAGTCTGGTTGCCTAGTTCGCTGTGCTATCACCTCCTTAATGGACCAAGACGTTGGATCAAGTGTGAACATGCGTCTTCTGGGAACACCCCCGCATTATATGCGTGGGGGCTAAAGCCGACGACTGCAATCTTTCAGGTTATATACATATATACATAAACGGCCGCACAGGAGGCATCATAGCACTTTTGGGCAAAAGTATAAATATAGCCTTGATAAATTCAATAAAACATTGTTATTACAATGGGAATACATGTCACTCAAACATAATATTCTTCGAGCACTGAGCCTCTATTGAACGAGCGCCTTCAAGAACTTCTTCAAAGTAGTGCTCGGCAGCGACTTGGCCTATGGCAGAACCCTGTGCCGCAACAGTGGTGGCATCCATCTCCGCCCAGTATGTTTTGACATGGGCAAGGGCCATCCGCGAGCCTTCTATGCACGCCGACCTCTTCACAGCATCGATGCGTGGCACAGCGCCAAGGAACTGTTGCACTAAGATAAAGTAGCTATTCGTCCTTGGCCCTCCTGGCCACAAATGATCCACAATGGACCTCATGGCCAGTCCGAATAATCTATGGAGCTCGGCCAAACCGGTCAATCGCTCATTCAGTAGCAGCGGACGGACTGGAGCGTGAAACTGTGACCAGAACAGCTTCTCTGCTTTGGGACCTTCCTGATCCTTGAAGTATTCGGCGGCATCAGCAGTGCTGGCAGCCAAATCCATGTACGCGTCCGCAGAACTCCATAGCCGGTCGAGAGGAGCATGCTTCGGATCTCCGAACTTAGTCCGCAACAAGAAAGGGTTCCCAGACACGATATCTGTAGCCTGATTCAGCTCCTCCTTCATCGCTCTAATTTTCAAGCGTGCTTCCTTGGCAGCCACCCGGGCCTTCTCCAGGTTCGTCCCTTTCGCCCGGTTCTCCTCTTCAAGAAGCCGGTAATGGTCAACAGCATCTTTTAACTCCACGGCCATCTTGGCAATTTTTTCTTTGCTCTCGCAATGTGTGGCCTGCTCGGCCCTTAACTCTTTGGCCGCTTGTAAAGCGGCTACATTGCTATCCCTGGCTTGCTCCCTGGCTCGGGCAAGCTCCGCCTGAAGGGTCTCCACGGTGGCCTCTCCATCTACAGTCACGACATATTAAAGATACTAACATCATGCTGGTCTTATTATGTGACGGTCCCCAGAAAGGCCACTCACCCTGTGCCTAGACAAGCCGCTTCTTGACAAGCACGATATCGGCATCTGCCGCATCCAGCTGCCACTTTAGTTCGGCATAGACATCAGTCCGGCTAGCCACCGGAGCTTCCACCACCTGCACATAAAGGCAGTCTGGTTATTACCTTGGACTATGATCCTTTGTTTGCCGCCGTTTTCAATGACAACCAGAGTCTCAGGGGCTACTATCTACACAGGGCACATCTAAAAATGTGCGGTACTTTCAAAAATGTACATCATTTCACGTACCTCAAAACCCGTCAGTAGACTTCATGCATCCCGCTTTCGGCGGACGAAATCCTTTCAATCACCGTACCCATCAATGTGAGGTGCTCTTCTGAGATAGCCGCTTTCTCTAGCAGATCCCTCCGTACACCCAACCGCGCACCAGACGGTGCCGGACTCTTTTGTTTGCTCTCTTCGAGAGCCAGATACTGAGGACTTTGGTTGGACATAGGATTACCTTCTGGCCTTGCCGTATCAGGAGAAGCCCTCCACGACGACACCTCAGGGTCGCACGCTTCGTAAGGCGGTGTGGCAGGGGGAGGCGTTTCGCTCTCCATCATCTCCGGTATAAGATCCCCCAAAGACGAGCTCAGCTGAGAAGGGCTAAGATCCGAACTGGAAGATAAATACTTCGGTTATTTTCCTCAGAAGTAAGGTAGGATATCTTCACTATTAAGTACCTTTTGATCACTTACAACTCGTTAGAGGGCTGATTCTCGCACAGACATTGCGCGGCAAGAACACTCTCCGAGGCAGGACCCTCTGGCGGAGATTTCTTCTCCCGTTTGGAAACCTAGATTTCCGGATCTTCGGAGATAGTCCTCTTCCTTCCTCGGGGAGAGAGAATGTTAGATTCTGTCCCATGGTTATCCTCCCTCGCGGAGGCGCTCATTCCCTTGGTTGCAATAGGTAGCGATGGACGCCCGCTTTCGCCCTCTTTATTCCCCTCTTCATCTTCCTCTGAGGGCACCTGACAAGGTGCTGGATCGAGCATCTTTTCCAGCATCGGATTGTCCAAGCCTTCAGGAAGAGGGGCCGAACAATGGATCATCTTCGCCTTTGTTATCCAGTCCTGGTCAAAGAGCGATTCTTCAGAATGATGTCATGATAAATAAAAGGACAGTGTGTTCAGCCATGGGATTACTTACTTGGGCAGCGGTGCGGTTACTGCTCAGGCCCACGTCCTCGGTAGTGTCCGGACACTCTATTTGGGGTCCGAAGAACGATTTGTACATCTCCTCATGCATCATTCCAAGGAAATTCTGAATAGTACGCAGTCCTTCCGACTTGAATTCCCACATGTGGAGGGGCCGGCGTTTGCAAGGCTGGACTCGACGAACCAGCATAACTTGCATTACCATAACCAGACTGAAATCTCCCTCGAAGATATCTCGGATACGACTCTGCAGTATTGGCACATCCTTCGCTGGATCCCAGCTCAGCCCCCTGCTAATCCATGACATCAGTTGTGGTGGAGGGCCCGAGCGAAAGGTGGCGGCAGCTACCCACTTGGCACTTCGGGGAGCTGTGACGTAAAACCACTCCTGTTGCCACAATCCGGACACCTCTGGAAAGGATCCCTTTGGCCATGAACATCAGCAGCTTTGCTTATTAGAGCACCTCCGCACGCTCCATACTGCCCCTCGACCATCTTCGGCTTCACATCGAAGTTCTTGAGGCACAGGCCGAAGTGAGGGGTAATGCGGAGGAAGGCCTCACAAACGACAATAAATGATGAGAAGTGAAGAAGGGAATCCGGGGCTATATCATGAAAATCCAGCCCGTAATAGAACATAAGACCCCTAACAAAGGGATCCAGAGTGAGGCCTAGTCCTCGGAGGAAGTGGGATACAAACACAACACTCTCGTTGGGTTCGGGAGTAGGGATGACCTGCCCTCGGGCGTGCAGCCTACGCGAAATTTCGGCGGTCAGATATCCGGCCTCCCTCAACTTCTTGATGTCCTCCTCCGTGATGGAGGAAGGCATCCACCAGCCTTGAAGGCTGGATCCGGACATGATCGAAGGTCCGAAGCACCTAACCTGGGCTTTGGGTGTTAGAACTCGAGGCGAGGGAAGGATTCGATTGAGCACGGGAGGGAAAAAAGTAAAAGCCTTGTCCCTTTATAAAGAGGGTGAATATCAAGCATCCTCCTCGTGGCTGTTTGGGACTTACCTAAAATCTAGGAGTCCTAGGCACGGTTCATGCCATGATGTCATTCTGCCAAAACATGTCAGTAGATTAGATTTGTGGAAATATTATTCTCTCTACGGTGTTATGTGGAACTTATTTTGCAGGGTCGGACACTATCCTTGTATTCAAACTCTTCCGTGGTGTATTCGGAGGAGGAACCCGCCTTGCAATGCCGAAGACAACACTGCGCGCCGGACTCATCGTCATTGAAGCTTGGTTCAGGGGCTACTGAGGGAGTCCTGGATTAGGGACTCTCCGGACAGCCGGACTATATCCTTTGGCCAGACTGTTGGACTATGAAGATACAAGATGGAAGACTTCGTCCCGTGTCCGGATGGGACTCTACTTGGCGTGGAAGGCAAGCTAGGCAATACAGATATGTATATCTCCTCCTTTGTAACTGACCTTGTGTAACCCTAGCCCTCTCTGGTGTCTATATAAACCGGAGGGTTTTAGTCCGTAGAACAACATAAAATCATACCATAGGCTAGCTTCTAGGGTTTAGCCTCTCCGTTCTCATGGTAGATCAATTCTTGTACTACTCATATTATCAAGAATAATCAAGCAGGACGTAGGGTTTTATCTGCATCAAGAGGGCCCGAACCTGGGTAAAACATCATGTCCCCTGCCTCCTGTTACCATCCGCCTTAAACACACAGTTCGGGACCCCCTACCCGAGATCCGCCGGTTTTGACACCGACAAAAGGGTTCTTGCCTATGTTACAAGGTGTGAAGTTGAGTCAGACTCAATGCCCGACCACTGCAGAGGATAGAGAGAAAATGAAAGTCATTCCCTATGCTTAAGCCATAGGTTCTATCATGTATGCAATGCTATGTACCAGACCTGATGTGTGCCTTGCTATTAGTTTAGGAGGGAGGTACCGAAGTAATCCAGGAGTGGATCACTGGACAACGGTAAAGAACATCCTAAAATACCTGAAAAGGACTAAGGATATGTTTCTCGTTTATGGAGATGACAAAGAGCTCGTCGTAAATGGTTATGTTGATGCAAGCTTTGACACAGGTCCTGATGACTCTAAGTCACAAACCGGAAAAGTATTTATATTGAACGGTGGAGCTGTCAGTTGGTTTAGTTGTAAGCAAAGTGTCGTGGCGGGATCTACGTGTGAAGCGGAGTACATATCTGCTTCAGAAGTAACAACTGAAGGAGTCTGGATGAAGGAGTTCATATCCGATCTAGGTGTCATACCTAGTGAATCGGGTCCAATGAAAATCTATTGTGACAATAGTGGTGCAATTGCCTTGGCAAAGGAATCCAGATTTCACAAGAGAATCAAGCACATCAAGAGACGCTTCAATTCCATCTGCGATCAAGTCAAGGAGGGAGACATAGATATTTGCAAGATACATACAGATCTGAATGTTGTAGACCCGTTGACTAAGCCTCTCTCACGAGTAAAACATGATCAGCACCAAGACTCCATGGGTGTTAGAATCATTACTGTGTAATCTAGATTATTGACTCTAGTGCAAGTGGGAGACTGAAGGAAACATGCCAGAGAGGCAATAATAAAGTTGTTATTTATATTTCCTTATATCATGATAAAAGTTTATTATTCATGCTAGAGTTGTATTAACCGGGTACTTAGTACATGTGTGAATACATAGACAAACAGAGTGTCACTACTATGCCTCTACTTGACTAGCTCGTTAATCAAAGATGGTTAATTTTCCTAGCCATAGACATGAGTTGTCATTTGATTAACGGGATCACATCATTAGAGAATGATGTGATTGACATGACCCATCCATTAGCTTAGCACTATGATCATTTAGTTTGTTGCTATTGCTTTCTTCATGACTTATACATGTTCCTATTACTGTGAGATTATGCACCTCCCGAATACCGGAGGAACACTTAGTGTGCTATCAAACGCCACAACATAAATGGGTGATTATAAAGATGTTGTACAGGTGTCTCCGATGGTGTTTGTTGAATAGGCATAGATGGAGATTTTGATTTGTCACTCAAATTGTTGGACAGGTATCTCTGGGCCCTCTTGGTAATGCACATCACTATAAGCCTTGCAAACAATGTGACTAATGAGTTAGTTGTGGGATGATGCATTACGGAATGAGTAACGAGGCTGAACTAGGTATTGAGATACCGACAATCGAATCTCGGGCAAGTAACATACCGATGACAAAGGGAACAACGTATGTTGTTAGCGGTTTGACCGATAAAGATCTTTGTAGAATATGTAGGAGCCAATATGAGAATCCAGGTTCCGCTATTGGTTATGTACCGAAGATGAGTCTCGGTCATGTCTACATAGTTCTCGAACCAATAGGGTCTGCACGCTTAACGTTCGATGATGATCGGTATTATGAGTTTATGTGTTTTGATGTGCTGAAGGTTGTTCGGAGTGCCGGATGCGCTTACGGACATGAAGAGGACTCTCGAAATTGTAGAGACATGAAGATTGATATATTGGAAGGTTATGTTTGGACACCGGAAATGTTTCGGATGAGTTCGGGCATTTTTCGGAGTACCGGGAGGTTACCGAAACCCCCCAGGGAGTTAATGGGCCTTAATGGGCTTTACTGGAAGAGAGCAGGAGGCGGCCAAGTGGTTGGCGCCCAACCCCCAAGCCCAATCAGAATTGGGGAGGGGGCTGACCCCCCTTTCCTTCTCTCCCTCTTCCCTTCCTTCCCCCTCCTAGTTGGACTAGGAAAAGGGGGAAACCTACTCCTAGTAGGAGTAGGAATCGCCCTTGGGGCGCGCCATAGGAGGCCGGCCTCCCCTCCTCCACTCCTTTATATACGAGGGAGGGGGCACCCCATAGACACACAAGTTGATTCTTAGCCGTGTGCGGTGCCCCCTCCACATATTTCCACCTCGGACATATTATTGTAGTGCATAGGCGAAGCCCTACGTCGGTAACTTCATCATCATTGTGATCATGTCGTCGTGCTGACGAAACTCTCCCTCGTCCTCAGCTGGATCAAGAGTTTGAGGGACGTCACCGAGCTGAACGTGTGCAGATCACGGAGGTGTCATGTGTTCGGTACTTGATCGGTTGGATTGCGGAGACATTCGACTACATCAACTGCGTTACTTAACACTTCCGCTTTTGGTCTACGAGGGTACATGGACACACTCTCCTGCTCGTTTCTATGCTCCACAAAGATAGATCTTGCGTGATCGTAGGTAAAAAATTTGAAATACTACGTTCCCCAACAAAACTCTTAGCATGGAATTACCAGGGACTTGGGAATGCCCCAGCAATTCGGGCTTTGCTGAATGTCTAGCAAAGATGCCTCCCCGATGTGATGTTCTTGTTGGAGACTCACCTCGACAGCTATCCGGCAGAAGGATTACGCAGAAGGTTGATGATGGACCAAAAGCTAGTGTGTCCTAGTGGTGGACGGAGAGGAGGATCAGTTCTCTTTTGGAATAATCATGTTAAAGTTCATAAGTTAGCACTAGATGATATGTTTACTGATGTGAAAATTGAGGAAAACAATAATTTGTTTTGGCGTTTGACTGGGATGTATGGAGAGTTTAAATGGGCGAATAAACATCTAACTTGGAGCCGTATGCGGCAACTGCACCATAATAATAATCTCCCTTAGCTCTTAATAGGTGATCTGAATGAGATTCAATTAATTCACAAGAAGGAGGGGGTAACCCTCGACCCATGCAGTACATGCAAGCTTTTCAAGAGGCTATAGATGACTGTGATTTGCATGGTATTGGCTTCCTTGGAGATCGATTCACCTGTCGCAGAGGGAGGATCAGAGAACGGTTAGATAGAGGCCTGGTAAATGAGGCTTGGGCAAATTTATTTCCTCAAGAAACTTTGGAGAATATGGAGTTTAACCACTGAGACCATCGGCCATTATTCCTCAGTACAAATTACTATTCCAGTATGGGGAACAACATAGGAAGTGCATATCCGAAAAGGTTTGAAGCAAGATGATTCAGAGAAGAAAGTTTTAATAGCCAAGTTATGGAGGTTGGTCAAGTGTCGGGATTATCAGGTGTTGCTGAAAAGCTAAACATTATGCATGCAAAGTTCCATCATTGGGATCAACAAGTATTGGAAAAGCCAGAGAAGAGATTATGCAAAGCTCAAAGGGATTTTGGGAAGGTAATACTAGGCCCTATGGATGAAGAGTCCGATGCAAAAAAGAAAGAACTGGGTGAAATGATTGAGTATCTCTTAGAATTAGAAGAGATCCAAGCTAGGCAATACTCAAGGGCAACGTGGCTGACAATTGGAGACCGTAACACTGGGTTCTTCCAAGCTTTTGCTTCTACGAGGAGGAAGAGGAATTATGTGACAAAAAATTAAAAGATGATGTAGGGAGCTGGTTAGAAGGTACCCCAGAACTGAAATCTCATATCCATGATTACTTTTATAACCTTTTTTACCTCGGAAGTGCAACATAGAGATGTTAATCTACTGCAGAAAGTACAAACAAAGGTCACAATTCAGATGAATAATTTTCTATTAGCGCCATTTTCCCCGGAGGATGTAAAAAGTATGGTGTTTAACATTGGGGACCTAAAAGCCCCCGGTCCTGATGGTATACATGCTATATTTTTAAAGAAATATTGGCATATAGTGGGAGATGGGATAATGCATGAAATACTACAGGCCATCAACTCGAGGAAGATACCTGATGAGTGGAAAGAAACGGTCATTTTTATGATTCCAAAAGTGGAAGCACCAGAAAGGGTAACTCAATTCCGCCCTATAAGCCTCTGCAATGTTCTGTATAAAATCATCTCTAAGATGTTATCTTTGCTTCTGGAAAACATTCTGCCTGAAATTATTTCGCCAACTCAAAATGCCTTTGTGCCAGGGAGGATGATTACCGATAATATCCTGATAGCATATGAATGTGTGCATAAAATTAAGAATAAGAGGGCTGGTAAAAGTGGTCTTTGTGCGGTTAAATTGGACATGCATAAAGCCTATGACAGAGTTGAATGGTCCTTTTTATGTGATATGATGACTGCTTTGGGTTTTCATGAACACTGGATTGAAATGATGATTGCTTGTTTGAGTTCTGTCAGATATAAAGTGAGGTTTAACTCTCAGGAGACAGACTCTTTTATCCCTACAAAAGTGGTTAGTCAGGGAGACCCAATCTCCCCATACTTGTTCCTATTATGCACGGAAGGCCTTTCTAGCTTATTGCAGTATGAAGAAGAAGCTCGTGGCATTGAAGGGATCAAAGTGTGCAGAAATGCACCATCAGTATCACACCTCTTATTTGTTGATGACTCTTTGATTCTTATGACAGCAGATACCTTAAATGCAGCCTCCTTGCAGCATGCTTTAGAGACCTACTGCTAGAGTTCGGGATAGTTGGCGAGCTTGTCGAAATCAAGTGCTTTCTTTAGCACTAGCACCGCTGATGTGTCCAGGGCGGAGATATGCCAGTTATTACACATTGACATGGAAGCTTTATCTGATAAGTATCTTGGGCTTCCAGTAATGGTGGGAGCTCATAGAAGTCATTGCTTCAGACATTTTTGTGGAAGAATAAAAGAAAGGCTAAGAGGTTGGATGGAGAAACAATTATCTACTGAAGGTAAGGAAATTCTTATCAAGTCGGTAGCGCAGGCAACACTAGTTTTGCCATGCGTGTCTTTAGTATTCTGAAGGGGATATGTAAAGAAATCCTTGATATGATTGTTGAAATTTGGTGGGGTGATGATGATAATCATAGAAGGATGCATTGGTACACTTGGTGGAAAGTGTGTTGCCCCAAAAATGAAGGTGGTATGGGATTTAGGGATATGTACTCCTTTAACTTGGCAATGCTTTCAAAGCAGTGTTGGCGATTAATCACGAACCCAGACTTCCTTTGTGCCCAAGTGCTAAAGGCAAAATATTACCCAAACATCGGCTTACTACAATGTACTCTAAAGAATGGCGCATCATTCATATTGAAAAGTGTTATGAATGGATTGGAGACTTTCAAATTGGGATATATCTGGCGAATTGGTACAGGAGAAAATGTAAAGATTTGGGATGATCCATGGATACTAGGAAACCCAGATAGAAAGGGGATCTCTGCCCGGGGTCAAACTGTTCTAACAACAGTCAACGATCTGATTGATCCTAATACAATGTCTTGGGATGAAGATTTATTACAATCTATTTTCAACCCTGTAGATGTCAGGAGGATACTGCAGATATCAGTTAATCACAGTGCCTTTGAGAACTTCATCGCATGGCATCCTGACCGAAAGGGGCTGTTTATAGTATGCTCTGCATATAAAGTTTAGCGGCAACGATCATTCCAAGGATATGCAAATAGGATTGGACGGACAGCTACCTCTCAAACTCCGAAAATATGGAGCAAACTATGGAAACTAGTGATTCCACGCAAAGTTTCAATCTTCTGTTGGTGGGCCTAGCATGGAATAATTCCATTAAAATCAATTCTTATGAATTGCCATGTAGGGTCTGATGGTGGGTGCCCAATATGCCATGAGGTGGCTAAGAAAATAAAGCATCTTCTCTTTGGATGCGCTCATGCCAGGGAGTTGTCGAGTAGCCTGGGAATCCTTGAAATTGTCGAAGAGGCCATGGGTGTGGATCGATCTGGTTCAGCTGTGCTTGAACATTTACTAATGATGAATGACCGTCCGGTTCTGTCAAAACCAAGCCTAGATGTCAAACAGATTCTTATTACTATAGGGGGCTAGTACCTTTGGTGGATCCGTCGTGAATTCACTCACAATGGGTCACCAGCGCAGTCCTTGAGAGGGCCCATGACAGTTCTGGCTATTGCAAACAACTTCCATCAAGCAAATGAATGGATTCAAGATACACATGAAGAAAGATGGTTGAAACCCAATCCAGGATTTGTAAAGTTGAATGTGGATGCCTCATTCCATGTGAATGAAGGTGCTGGAGCAACGGCAGCAGTCGCTCGACATGAGAAAGGAAACTTCTTAGAAGCCCAATGCAAATACTTAACACATGTACCAGATGTGGTTACCTCTGAAGCTTTGGCAATGAGAAATGGCCTCGCTTTTGCAAACCCCCTTGGGTTTCCTAGAGTGGAAGCAGAATCAGATTCCAGAATGGTTATTGAATACCGCTCATGCCAAATCAAATGGTCGGATGCTACTGATACATCTCCAACGTATCTATAATTTTTTATTGCTCCATGCTATATTATCTACTGTTTTGGGCAATATTGGGCTTTATTATCCACTTTTATATTACTTTTGGGACTAACCTATTAACCGGAGGCCCAGCCCAGATTTGCTATTTTATGCCTATTTCAGTGTTTTGAAGAAAAGGAATATCAGACGGAGTCGAAATGGAACGAAATCAACTAGAGAAGTTAATTTTGGAAGGAAACACACCTGATGGACTTGGACCCCACGTCAGAAGATACGGGAGCTACCCATGAGGGTGGCCCCCCCCAGGGCGCGCCCCCTGCCTCGTGGGGCCCCCGTGGCTCCCCTGACGTGCTTCTTCTACCTATATAACTCCATATACCCTAAAACTTCCAGAACGGACAATAGATCGGGAGTTCCGCCTCGAGAAGCCTCCGTAGACACCGAAAACCAATCTAGACCCGTTCTGGCACCCTGCCGGAGGGGGAAATCCCTCTCCGGTGGCCATCTTCATCATCCCGGTGCTCTCCATGACGAGGAGGGAGTAGTTCTCCCTCGGGGCTGAGGGTATGTACCAGTAGCTATGTGTTTGATCTTTCTCTCTCGTGTTCTTGAGATGATACGATCTTGATGTATCGCGAGCTTTGCTATTATATTTGGATACTATGCTATTTCTTCCCCCCTCTACTCTCTTGTAATGAATTGAGTTTCCCCTTTGAAGTAATCTTATCGGATTGAGTCTTTAAAGATTTGAGAACACTTGATGTATGTCTTGCCGTGGATATCTGTGGTGACAATGGGATACCACGTGCCACTTGATGTATGTTTTGGTGACCAATTTGCGGGTTCCGCCCATGAACCTATGCATAGGGGTTGGAACACGTTTTCATCGTGATTCTCTGGTAGAACTTTGGGGCACTCTTTGAGGTCCTTTGTGTTGGTTGAATAGATGAATCTGAGATTGTGTGATGCATATATTATAATCATACCCACGGATACTTGAGGTGACATTGGAGTATCTAGGTGACATAAGGGTTTTGGTTGATTTGTGTCTTAAGCACTACTAGGAAAAGGGCTATAGATAGGATTGATACTGATGGCGCACCATGGAAGCAGTGCGCCACTACTATATACTAATGGCGCACCGGTTGGTGATGCGCCATTAGTGTGGAAGACACTAATGGAGCACCAAAAACAGGGTGCGCCACTAGTATTAATATTTTTTTTCCATTTTTCCATACAAACTAATGGCGCATCAGGTCGAAGTGCTCCATTACTAGTTCTAACTAGTAATGGCGCACCAGGCAGACAGTGCGCCATTACTGTAAAAAAAATTATTCTTTTTTTTGCAAAACTACTAATGGCGCACCGTTTCATAGTGCGCCATTACTAGTTTAAACTAGTAATGGCGCACTATTACCCGGTGCGCCATTAGTAACCTGGGACCCCAACAAGATATTTTGGACAGCCCCACACCTACCCACTCACTTTCCCCACTTCATTCCCTCCACCTCCTTCTCCAAGCTTTCGGCTGCCTCCTCCTCCTCACCTCATTTCCACCATAGATTCATCAAAATTAAGTGGTGAAATTACCTTTTTTTGATAGGTAAGTAAGGGGAAAGCTATCTTCATGATGTAGATCTACTTTTTTTCTCCCTAGCTCGCTCCAACAACGTGCACATGCACTTTTTGTGGCCTAGCTAGATCTATGTATGTTTGTGGTGTTGCATGTGTTTGTGGTGTTGCATATATGTTTATATTTGAAGGTACCGGTATTTGAAAAATGCGATAGTTGCCAATATTTTGCCAGAATGTTTTGAATCATTTCCGTTTCGGCGAGAATTTTGGCACTATGCATTCTTTTTGGTCCTATTTTTAGGGAAGGTCATGCCAAATTTTTTCTTGGTTCTAAAATATCGTTTTGCTCTACCCCGCAGGGGATGATGGTCCGCACGATGACTGAAGGCATCATGAATAGGTTTTTGAGCTCCGCGAAGGCCGAGATGCTTCAAAAGAACATGACGGAGATAAGATGTCCGTGTCGAAGATGCAAGCTGAAGAGCCTTATTGCAGACCCGGATTCCGGGAAGGTGCGGGACCACCTGCTCTTGCGTGGTTTCATGGATGGCTATCGGTGGCAAGGTGATGAAGATGACTATGAAGTCGTCCATGGGGGCCGGTTAAGAAATGAGGAAGGGCAACAAGACAAGTACCTCCGTGGCGAGGGCGGGTGAGAAGACAAAGAATCTCCAGGACATGATCACGACGGTGATGCTGTAGACAGTCATCATGTAGAAGATGTCGTACATGGTGATGAGGAAGATCAAGACGAAGGGCATGATCATGAAGATGAAGATGCCGGAGCAGACGACGATGGAGGCTGGGTGCAAGACCCTCATATTCAAGGCTACTTCTCAAGCAGACGGATAACGCAAGAGCTGCCGCCCGAGAGAAAGCCAAGCTGGATCAAATGGAGATAGATGCGGTTACTCTATTGTATGAAGGATGCAGGCCCGAGGATACCCGCCTGAAAGTAACGCTCATGGCTCTGGAGATGAAGGTAAAACACAAAATGACTGACACATGCTTCGACGAGAACATGTCATTCTAGCACGAACGTCTTGCCAAGGGGAACAAGTGCCCGACCAGTTTCGAGGAGGCGAAGAAAATTGTGTGTCCTCTAGATTTACCACACATGAAATACCATGTGTGCATGAACAATTGTATCATTTATCGGGACGAGAACGCGGAGTCTACCATATGTCCGGTGTGCGGCGTCACTCGATACAAGAAGAGGAAGAAAGCTCCTCGAAAATCGGTGTGGTACTTTCCGATCACTCCTCGTCTGTAGCGGTATTTCGCGGACCCTAAGGTAGCAAATCTCCTGCGTTGGCATGCGGATAGGGAGGAGAAGAAGCGGAAAGATGATGGAAATGATCCGGAGATAAATAAAAAGACAAGATGCTGAGTGACCCTAAGGATGTGAGTCAGTGGCAAGCATTGAACTTCGAATACCCAGAATTTGGGAAGGATCCAAGGAACATCGTGCTGGGCGCGAGCACCGATGGAGTCAATCCGTTTGGCAGCCAGAGAAGCACACATAGCACCTGGCCTGTGTTTGTGTGGATGTACAACCTTCCCCCCTGGTTGTGCATGAAGAGGAAGTACATTCACATGAGTATGCTAATTGAAGGGCCGAAACAACCAGGGAACGACATCAATCTGTATCTGGGGCTGCTGAAGGAGGAGCTAGACACGCTGTGGAAAATGCCAGCCAATACGTGGGACGCCGCAGAGAAAGAATATTTCCCTATGAGAGCCGCACTGCTCACGACGGTGCACGACTATCTCGGTTACGGATATCTCGCGGGGCAGGTAGTTCACGGATTTTAGGGATGCGTAAGGTGCATGGATGACACAACGTATCGCCAGCTAGATAGAGATCCCGGGTCTTCGAAAACCGTGTTCATGGGACATTGAAGGTGGCTTCGCGACGATGACCCGTGGAGGAAACGCAAGGATCTGTTCGATGGTGAAACCGAACCCCGAAAACGCCCGTGTATGAGGAGCGGCGAGGAAATAGACGAGCTGTTGAAAAATTGGAAAGACTGCCCACTGCTGGGAAAGAAGCAAAAGGCGCTAGAGCCGGGAAAGAAACGAAAGGCACCAGAGCCGCTGCTGAAGATATGGAAAACGAGGTCTGTTTTCTGGGACTTGCTGTACTGGAAGATCCACGGTGTGCCTCACAGCCTTGATGTCATGCATATCACGAAGAACATGTGCGAGAGTTTGCTTGGTACCCTGCTCAACATGCCAGAGAGGACCAAAGATGGGCCGAAAGCAAGGGCTGACTTGAAATCAATGGGCATCAGGCAGGAGCTTCACGCTAATGATGATGATGATGATGATGAGGCGAAGCAGGACACAGAAAGTCGTTGCAAAGGCAAAAAGGCCAAGAAGACCGGAAATGACTACCCTCCCGCGTGCTTCACTCTAAGTCAGGAGGAGATCGAGCAGTTTTTCACCTGCCTCCTAGGAGTAAAACTTCCATACGGTTATGCGGGGAAGATAAGCAGATACCTAGACCCAGTGAAGCAGAAGTTCAGCGGGATGAAGTCTCACGACTGTCACGTGCTGATGACGCAGATACTTCCAGTTGCAATCCATGGGATCATGGATGCGCATGTCCGTGAAACGCTATTTGGCCTATGCAACTTTTTCGACGTCATCTCTCGGAAGTCGATTAGCGTGAGGCAACTCAGAAGGCTACAGGAAGAGATCATGGTGATACTATGCGAGCTTGAGATGTACTTCCCGCCCGCATTCTTCGACGTTATGGTGCATCTGCTGGTCCATATCATGGAGGATATCATCCAACTCGGGCCGATGTTCCTACACAGCATGATGCTGTTCGAAAGGATGAATGGTGTCATCGAAGGATACGTTCGCAACATGTCACGTCCAGAGGGAAGTATAGCCAGGGGCTTCCTGACCGAAGAGTGCATCTCCTACTGCACGAATTATCTAGGCATCGAGAACCCCGTTGGTCTGCCCATCAACAGGCACCTCGGCAGGCTCGCTGGATGGGGTCACCGTGAGGGTCGCCGTGAAATGCATGTCGACTTCGAGGGTCGAGTCGCCGACTTTGAAAGAGCAAACCTAGTCGCGCTACAACACATAGACGTGGTCGATCCTTGGGTGGTAGAGCACAAAACCTTTATTGAGAAGACAAACAATGACCGAGGCCAATAGAGGACGGACGGAGATATACTCAAAGAGCACAACTCGTGTTTCACGCGTTGGTTCAAGCAGAAGCTTCTGTCATACCCTTTACATGAGGATTCTTCCATGGTAGAACAACTCAAATTGGCCTTGTCACAGGGCGCCGAGCACAACCTGATGACCTATGAGGCGTACGATATCAACGGCTACACATTCTACACCGAGGACAAGGACATGAAGGGCGATGGTTATCAGAACTCCGGGGTAACGATGGAATCCTACACCGGTAACGACAAGGACAGATACTACAGAAGGATCGAGGAGATCTGGGAGCTGAGCTACGCTGGAGAGAAGGTCCAGATGTTCCATGTCAGATGGGCCAAGAGCGTCCTAAAAGAAGACCGGTATTTCACAACCATGGTTATACCCGAAGCCAAATCCAAGACCACGGGCGCAAACGTCACCGCGAAAAATGAGCCATGGGTACTGGCTTCCCATGTGGACCAATGCATCTTCATTACTGACCCGTCAAAGCCCAATCGTGTTGTCGTGAGGAGAGGCAAAAGGAAGATCATCTGAACGGATGGAGTAGCCAATGAGCAAGACTACGACAAGTACGGCGACCCGAAGATCAAACATGACGACGACGATGAAGTAGCAGCACACACCACAAGAAGAAGCAGGACCACCCTACCTAAAGGACGTCCGTTCCACAGAAGAACTCCATTTGCGAAAAAGAAGGGCAAGAAGATTGTGAACAGATAGCTAGCTAAGATCGATTGTATTTAAATCGTAGTCTTCATTTCTCGATTGTATTTCATGGGCACTTTTTGATATCATGAATATTTTTAAATTTCATGGGCACTTTTTGAATTCATGAGGACACTTGATCTCGATCCCCCTCCATCTCGATCTCGATTCCCCCTCCATCTCGATCTCGATCCCCCTCCATCTCGATCCCACCTGCACCCTCCCCCGCTAGCTCCACCGCCGCCGACGACCCACCGCAACCGTCCCCCGCTCCACCGCCGCCGACGAGCACCCGGCCCCCCA